>NC_142263.1:2672703-2978003 GCF_052056855.1 Sturnus vulgaris | reverse complement strand
CCTCTTCTTACACTGTGGTTTCTCCTTGTAATCAGTAATTTTGGGGTTTTTTGTTGTCATAAGCAGTGGTGGTTGAATAACTATCCTTGTGGATAACCACCAGAGAAGTTCTGGGAGTCTGGTCCTTGAGATAAGCAGCATTGATCAGACCAAGGCAGGAAGGGCTATTGGGAAGGCTGATTTTGCAAGCTGGTAGCCAATACAACTTATTTGGAAAATATAACATAATATAACATAACACAAAATAACAGAATATACCATAACAAGGCGATTTTAAACAGAATGATTTTATCATATAATTTCCTTTATCTAGTGTCCATGCTTCACTTCAGAGCTTAGTATTCTGGTTTATACAAACCCCAATGCTTTTGTCATTAATACGAATCTTTTATCAATTATCACAGTAGTTCATTGGATAATTGGCAAAAACGTCCGTGGGACAGTACTTCAGGTGCTAATTTCAATTATGAATTCCATTCTGTTTTGACCAGATTATCCTCATGGGAGAAATTCTCCCTAACTGAAGCTGAACCAATTTATCAGTCCGGGAATGGAGCTGAGAGAGCAGGAGAAGCTCCAGCCCAAGAATGACTTTCCAGGCTGTAATTTTCCAAGTTCTCTAACAGTGTGTCCACAGTTTAGCCCAGAAATATTTTTTGTACCTTTAAGGCTGGATTTGAGAGTGAAAGGGTGGAATGTCTGAGGGGGTTGTTTTCAAAACACAGAGACAGGAGTTCCATGGCCTCGTCCTCCCGGACTGTGTCACCGTGGTGGACAGCACACAGAGCTTTCCTTTGCTTTTTGTTAATTTTTGACTCACTGAAGCAGAGAATTTCCCCGGAAAGTTTTTTTTTTTTTTCTTTTTTTCCTGGAATTATTTGACCCTGCTCTGGACTGGGGACCTGGAACAGCTCCTGGTGCCCCTGAGGCCCACCGGGGCCTGGTCTGGGCAGGCATTTTTCAGATAACAAACTGAGCCGACCACAGCACAGAGACTTTCTGAATTTGTCATCTCTTCAGAGCAGTCAGAGGTTTTGTTCTTCGGTATTGGGTTGGTTTTTTTTTTTTTTGTGCTGGGCAGTGCTGTGCCTGTTGAATAAATAGGTTTTTTCCCACTTCTCTCTGAGGAATTTCCTCCCGAGCCAGCTGGGGGAGAGGCTGCTCAGGTTTGCTTCCTGAGGGGGCCCTTTGGAAATTTTCTTCCAAATTTGCCTTAAACCAGGACAGACATCAATCCCACACCTGCCCTGGGCTTTGGATGATTCTTTGGGTTTAGCAGAGGGGCTTTGGAGGTGTTTCATCCCCTAAAGTCTATTTAAGAATTTTCAATCTTTTCAAAAGACAGATGTTTCACCTCTTTTCAGGCTTTTTCACATGTCCTTCAGCTCTTTATTAGCACAGGGAAGGGTTTGGGAGATGCTTGGCTGTGCCAGGTCACCACACATCCAGTCTTGGTCCTGACAGAGTGGGAAATGCCACTTGGGGACATGGGGAATCCAATACTACATATATATATATATATATATTATTTATTTATTTATTTATTTATTTATTATTATAGTACAGTATAGTATAGTGTGTATATATATATATATACACACACTATGTATATATATAGTATACTATATATATAGTATATATATAGTGTATAAATGTATATAAATACTATATATATGTGTATGTATGTATATACTTATACTAAATACTATATATATATAAAATACTCATAATTATTTATAAAATATTTATAAATATATATAGTATTATATATATAGTATTATACAGTATAGTATATATATACTACATATATACTATACTATATATAGAGTATATATATAGTGTATATATATATATAAATAATATATATATGTGTATATATGTATATACTCTATATATGGTATACTGTATATATATAGTATATATATAGTGTATAAATATATATAAATACTATATATATGTATGTATATACTTATACTAAATACTATATATAAAATACTTATAAAGATTTATAAAATATTATATATATGGTATTTTATATATAGTATTATAATACAGTATAGTATATATACACTATATATAGTATACTATATATATAGTATATATATATAAATACTATATATATGTGTATGTATGTATATACTTATACTAAATACTATTAAATTAAAATACTTATAAGTATTTATAAATATATAGATATGGAATGCATATATATGAATATATATATTTGGGATGCATTTCATGGGTGTTGGCTGCTGTGCCAGCACACCTGGGGCTGGAAATTGCACAAAACCTCTCCTTGAGGACACTCTGTTGTTGTAACCATGAGGCATCTCAGCCACCCATTGCCAGCTTCATTTCTAAGGGCCAAGCTGGGAGAGAAGCAGCGCCAAAACCAGCAGTTTTAACAGCCAAATATCACAGCTCTGCAAGAAGAAAACATCCGACTTCTTGTCCAAACAATATTTACTCGAAATAAATCACCATCTATCGCATCCCAGCACAGCAGCAGAGCCTGTCCCTGAGGCACAGCCCCTCTCTGTCCCCCCAGGCATCGTGGGGCTGTGGTCCCTGGCCATCCTGGCCTTGGAGAGGTACCTGGTGGTCTGCAGACCCCTGGGAGAATTTCGGCTGGGGCACCGGCACGCTGCCAGTGGCTGTGCCTTCACCTGGGGCTGGTCCCTGCTCTGGACAACCCCACCACTCCTGGGCTGGAGCAGCTACGTGCCTGAAGGTAGGGGAGATGTGCACCTGACTCTGCCGTGTTGTCTTCTTGTGTTTTGTTTTCAAGCCTGGGGTAGCGTGAGAAATTGTCTGAGTGACACTGGTTGAGTGTCTGTGCTGGGGTTTAAAGGGTTAATCTCTCCTGTTAGTGTCTCCTGCTTGTTCAGCCAATAATCCTCTCCTGGAGGGTGTCCTTTGGAAGTTCCCCACCACAGGACACTCTGCAGCCATCCTTGCTGGAGCCAGGAGCTGCTGGAGCATCACCCAGCCCACACCCAGCCCAAACCTGGAACAACCCCACAACCAAACCTCCCCACGGCTGATCCCCAACCCCTGGAGATGTGAGAGATGCTCGGGTGGCTGCTTTGGAGCCCATTCCTGTGCCTTTATCCAAGCCCCACCTGGTTCAGGCTCATTCCCAAAATTTATTCCAGGTTTGAGAACCTCCTGCGGGCCCAACTGGTACACGGGGGGCAGCAACAACAGCAGCTACATCCTGGCCTTGTTTGTCACCTGCTTTGTGATGCCCCTGAGCCTGATCCTCTTCTCCTACACCAACCTGCTGCTGACCCTGCGGGCGGTGAGTGCACCCAAAGCGTCTCCATGGGGGTGAAAAAACAGGTTCATTTACCTGGTAAACTTTAAAAAGTTTAATAAAAGATAATAAACGAAAAGGTTATAATGGCCAGGTGCTTGGCATTCAGCCAAGAGCACTCCTTGACTCAGAGAATGCTTCTTTAAATGCATCAGCCTGTTGCATATTTATAGACCTTCATGCATTATTCAGAATCACCTCCTCCAACCTGTAAATCAATATTTTTTACTTTTTAAATTTTATTTTTCCTTATGGTTCCTTCTTGTCAGTGCACTCCCTGATAGCAGAGATCAACAAATCCTTTCCCTGGTGTTCTGGTGATCGTCACCCCTGTCTTCATCCAGATAGGATAACCCAAAAATGTGAAGAATTTTCTGACTCTATTTTTACCATTCTCTGAGTTAGTTACAAAAACAAAAGCTTTTTACATCATCATGTTATAGTCCAGGAAAAAAAACATATTTATCAGTACTATTTCTAAGTTTTGTTAACAGCAGAACTAAAAGAAACTATATTCATTCAGCAAAGCTTTCCAACATTATACATACATTCATTTTACTATTTGCAAAAAAGCCAATAATATAATATTTGAAGAGCTCAGGGCAGGGTTTGGGTTCAGCCAAAGGAGCTGGCACCTCCTGGCACTGCCAGGCTCCCAAGGGATGGGAGAGGGGAGAAAGGAGAGGCTCCTCACACCGGGTTAGGTGGACAGGAAAAGACTACTTTATTTACATGATTTGTCTATATAAAGACATCTTACAGTGATCAATGCTAAAGACACTTCTCTGATTAATTCCAATGCCCATCCATTCTTTCTTCCTCCGGAGAGGAATGCAAACAGCTCTATGTTTATCAGAAAAGAGTGTGAGAAAATGTAGCAAGAATGTGTCAGCAATCAGAAGGGGAAAACTCAGAGGCAATAATGGCAGTGCTGTCCCAAGCTGCTCAAGGCACCTCTCCCTCCCTCTGTCCCAAATCCCCACAGGCTGCAGCACAGCAGAGGGAGGCAGACACCACCCAGCAGGCAGAGAGGGAGGTGACACGCATGGTGGTGGCCATGGTGGTGGCCTTCCTCACCTGCTGGCTGCCCTACACCACCTTTGCACTGGTGGTGGCCACCAACAAGGACATTGTCATCCAGCCAGCCCTGGCTTCCCTGCCCTCCTACTTCTCCAAGACAGCCACGGTGTACAACCCCATCATCTACGTCTTCATGAACAAACAGGTGAGAGGGAAAGCTCCAAACCGAGCTCAGCTTCACCAGTGGCAGGAAAATGAATCCACAAACACCAGAGGTTTGTGTCCAAAAAGGAGACAGAGGAGTCCTTTTTCCTTTATTTGAATAAAGGGAGAGGCCATGGGACATTCCCCTGGGATCTCTCAGATTTTTGGAGGACACAGCCTCCTTTTTATCCCAATTTCCCTGCCACATTTCCCTCTCTCTTTCCCCATGGGCTGAGGTACTTGAGAGGCACAGACTTCCCAGAACACCTGATACCTGAGATTGTCCTCTAATGTATAACCCTCCCTTTTCATTTTTAATTCTTATAGAATTAATGTTTTTTCCCCATTGCTTCTCATCTTTCAATATCCAATTCCATTTATCAGCAAACCTACAGTTTTTAAAGTCAAATACCTTTTTCCATTCATCAATCAGTGGAATCCATCCCATTGTTTCGTTTATCTCTCAGTGTTGGTCTTATCTACCAGCAGACCCACAGCTTGTTTGTAAAGACAAATCCATCATTCCTGTTCAAGAACAGCTTGACAGGCCAAAAAAAATCAAAAAAGGCCCAAAAAATAGGAGGAATCACCTATCCCACATAGAAGTGTGGTCACAGGCTCGATCCTGGGGTTGCTGTGTAAGCAGCAAGGATTTGGGGAATAAAATGGAAAGGGAGGGAGCAGCCTGTGTGCCCAAACAAGAGCTCATTTTCCACTTCCATGGTTTTATGGGGTCAGACAACTTAATGTTGGATCACAAGCTGCTCGTTGAAGGCATAAAGCAAACAGAGTGAAACTTTTATTGTCTATAAACCACAAAGAGTTGGGCTGGGAATAGACAGAGACCTTTCCCAAAATATAACCAAGGACCTGCCAAGTCCCGGGGTGACTGCTGCTGGATTTCTGCTGCCACAAATAACCTGTCCCTTCCTTCCCTGGCCAGTTCCAGAGCTGCCTGCTGGGAATGCTGTGCTGTGGTTACCACCCCCGGGCCATGGGGAAAACCTCTCCAGCCGCCCCCAGTCCCCAGGTGGCTGCAGAGGGGCTGAGGAACAAGGTGACACCATGCCACCCTGTGTGACATCCTGCCTGTGTGACATCCTGCCTGCAGCAGCGCCAGCTCCAGGACCTGCCTGTGCCACCCACAGCAGCACACAGGGGCTCGGGGTGGAGCTGATGGGGGGTCTGAGAGGTTGGAGAAGTCCCAGAAAAAAAAAAAAAAACTCAAAAAAACCCCAAAAACAAAAAACACCCACCCCCCAAAAAAACCAAACAAAAAAACCCACCAAAAAACAAAAACAAAAACACCCCAAAAACCCACAAACCCCAAACAACAACAATAACAACAACAACAACAAACCCAAACAAACAAAAAAAACACCATGGCAGTTTCTTCTTGCAGGCAAGGTGCCATCCCATCACGGGAGAAACTGCAGATTTTCATTATTTCACTCTCCTAAGGAACCCACTCCCTCCCAACCCCTCACCTTGGAGCCTTTCAGGAACACAAAATAAAAAAAAAAGAGCAGGAATTTTCCCTCAAGGCACGACACCCCAGGCTGCCGTTTGTCCCGGAGTCATGGTCTGTCACCACCCCCAGACTGACCAAGCCGTGCCTGCTCCTGCTGGGAAGTTCAGGGATGCTGCAAACCTGGCATCAACCCAGCAGGAATGTTTAAGAGCCAAGTGTGTTAATAAACACTAATAAACACCGAGCAGTTCATCTGTTTTATTGGCTGATCGAGGGTTTGACAGAAAACACATCCTGCCACCAGGGCTGCCACATCCCTCGTGGCAAGTGCCACAAACGTCGCTGCAGAAAGCCAGGAATAAACCAGACACAAAGTTAATTTTTTTTTTTTTTTTTAGCTTTAAGGCAATAAGGAAAGCTCTGAACGCACCGATTTCCCAGCAAGGGTGAAAACCCAAGTGGTAACAGCCCCCAAGGCACAGCAGAGGCAGCACTGCCCAGCAGCAGCAAACAAAGATCCCCACAGCCTGTAAGGATAAAAGAAAAGATTAAAAAAACTTCCAGGAGGTTCCACAGCTTCACAGCTCATCTGAAATCTCAAATCACAGTGTTTACCCACCCCAGCTGCAATCACAGTTCTGTTTTTGGAGGCAGATTCTGTCATTCAGGAGCCCAGGAAAGGCTTCTAGGGGTGACACTAAAGACACAAGTCACTGAAACTGGGTTTCACCCCATTCCTCCATCTCGAAAAAAGCCTGCCTGCCTTCAGAGCTGTCTCAGATTTTTGATCTTGAACCCTTGAATTGTTTTCAGAATGAGGTGATCAACAGCCAGGCACCCCAGCAATTTGCACTGCCATGGAGGATGATGAGATTTGGGAGACTGAGGATTTGGGTTTGGTTTTTTTCCCACCATCTGAGATTCTCTGCTTCAAACCAAAAATAAAACAAAAATCCCCAAACCAGCCCAGTACAAAGGAACGAAACGTGGAACAACCTGGTCTAGTGGAAGGTGACAGAGGGATGGAACTAAATCCTATTTATTGGTATTTTCCAACCCAAACAATTTCATTATTCCATGAGCTGGTGTGGGGGACAGGACACCCATTCCCATCCCCATCCCTGCCTCAGCCTCTCTCTGTCCTGCTGTGCAGAACAGCTCAGCTCACACAGCTCAGACAAGAATTAGAACAGCTCAGTATCGCTGTTTTAATTTAATTAATTGGGCTTTCATTCTTTGGGAAGCTGAAAAGCAGCATTAGATGGGCCCCTCTGATCTCCTCTGCTGTCTTGCACTGGTCCTTGCTTAATTGTTCCTGTTAATTACAGCTTTTGTGCCCGTGCTTTACATTATCAGGATGATTTACATCCATGCAAAACTTCAATCTGGGAAAGCAGAAGCAGCTGAGAAACTGCAATCTCTGTTGTGTTCTGGCCCAGATAAGGAGATCAGACAGGCTGTGGGGCTACTTGAAAGGCCCTCCACCAACAGAAATAAAAATTCTCCACATTAAGATTAAAAAGAGATAGGGAAATGGTTCACAGTCTGCTCACCCACAGATAAAACAGAACAAGCAATGCAGGAAGCTGAGATTTCACATGTGATGGATAATTCTGTGCATGTGAAAACACTCCTGTGCTGCTCTCCACCACACTGCTGCAGCCCCAGGGGCTTCAGCTATTTTTTATTTAATTGAACAAGCCTGAAACACAACAAAAACACTGCCCAAAGTCAGAGGGAATGACCCTCAGTAATGAGTCACAAGCCACCAAGGACAGGAGCACACAATAAAAATTTGCAATGTAACTTTTGCACTCTCCATCCCTGTAGGTAACACAGCCCCAGGGCCATGGGGAGCAGGATTTTGTTCCAGCAGCTCCTACCAGGAATAAAAAAAATCTTTCTGCCTGGAGCACAGAAGTCCCACACAGAGAATCCAGGTTGGTACAAGCCTGGGTTAGAAAATATTAAAACCTTTTTTTTTTGGACAGAATTCTGTCACAGCCCGGGGCTGAGGCATTTCTGCTCCAGCTCTGTCACTGCCACAACAGGACAAACACATGAAAGATTTTTATTTTCTCTTGATCTTTCCTCAGAAAGCTCCCCCACCTCTGCAGCATCCTCCCTGGAGCAGCTCTATTATGTTGTATCGTGGTCTGATGATGGGAAGCAGTGTAAAAAACAAGTGAAAAACCCAACAAAACAACCCCAAAAATGAACCTCCAAGCCAGAACAATAACCACATGGCAGCACAATAACCTTGGAAACTTTTATTCATGTTGTTAAACCGAATTAACAGGTTTAACAGAATTAGAGCATTTCCTTGCAAACACAGGAATGAAAATGCAGAACTTGACAGAGCCAGAAGTGCAAAACCAGCTCAAACCCCAGTGTTTGTCAGGGAACAGGACACCCTTCACTCCTGCTCCCTGAACAGCATTTACCACAAGAAAGTGTTAAATATTAAATTGCTGTAACCATCAAAATTTTAATCCAAAATAAATTCTATCCAGAGATTTTTTTTTAATGAGATCTACCAAAATTGTGTTGAATTAAATAAACATCAGGTATCTTCATAACAACCACTTTTTTTTTTTTTTTCCACATTCTTGTCTGGCAGGGAATATACTGCTGCACTTGCAGTCTCTGGAGAACACTGCCTTTTCCTCATTAGCTTTTTGCACAGCAATTAATCCCTTTAATCAGTCAAATCAGTTCAACACTAGATCACAAAAGCACTAAGTAAAGAGAAAACAAGAAATTACCTTGTTAAATTTAATGAGCAAGGAAAAACAGACACTACATGGGCTGTAACACTCCAGCATGGAAACATTTCAGTGCCTGAGCAGCACCAGCAGCCCACAGAATTACAATCATTTTGTCTTTAATCAGAAAACTGCATAATGCAACAGAGCAAGAAATTCTTTAGCTTATGAAAATGTGCATGTGCAGAAAGAAAAGGCAGCTTGATAAGGATGTGAGAGTGAAAAACATTTCACTTCTGCAACACTGACACTGCCTGTGCCTGCAACAATGGCATCAAACCAGTACAAACCATATCAGAACACAGAACATCAGATTTTCTTCTCTACTTGCTGCTGCTGTTCAAGGAATTCTGAGGTTTATGTGGCCAAAAAGGAGCTGTAATTCAGACTAAACACTGTGCAAGCAGGTGATGTGTGGAATTTATTCACTCTGTGTTGTAATCTTGGAGAGAGCTCTCATTCAAAACAATTATCCTGCATGGGACAAAAAAAAAAAAGGAGGAAAGAAAGGGTTATGCAGGTTTGGGTTTTTTTATATATAAACTACAGGATGAAGGGCATGGGATTTCACAGTGCCTCCTTTTCATGGAAAAAAGGAATGCAGCTCATGCCACAGATTCCTACCACAGTTCCAGTTTCACTCCCAGAGTCTCACCTGAAGGGTGGAGCTGGAGCCAGCTGCTGCTGGGGGTGGGATTTCTGATCCTTGGGGTGCTCATCTATAAAAAACAGGGAAATCCAGCTCAGAACATAAAGCCACACAGCACTGCAGGGGCACCAAGTGCATCGAGTGCTGCAGGTTTCCCTGCTTGATTCACTCAGGCACTTTTGGAATCAGAACCCAGCCCCAGATCACCCAGGACCCTCGTGGGGATCCAAACCAATCCTGATTTGAGTCCCTGAATCCCAATCCCAGCCCAGTTGTGGAGCTCTGACAGAAAGCAGGGGCACAGCTGCCAGTGCTGGGCAGTGACAAGCACAGTGATGTCACCCCCAGGCTTCTACAGTTCAAAATTACCATCAGCACTTCCAAAAGTAGCCAGAGATTTGGGACATTTCAAACTTTGGGTGCAGCCAGCAGCTCTACAAAGAGCACCTGCTGAAATTCCTGGTGCTCTGCCTCCAGCACAGGCTCCTCTCTCCTCTGCTCCATTCTTCCTTCCAGCATCCTCTGGATCCTGCAGGCTGGCAGCCCTTGAATGACAGAGTTTTGTGTGTCATCCCCATTTCTTTTAAAAACAGGATGAAACAAGAAAATTCTGATGCCAAACACGAGAATGTCTCAAGTTCCTTAGTGAGGCAGAACTGAGGGGCAGAAGATGAGCACTCACTGTGGAGTTGTTCAGAGTTACTGGGCTCTGATCTTTAGTTCTAAGAGGAAAAAAAGTTATTTGGGAAATGAATCTTCTCCTTAAAATGATGTTTCAATTACTTCTGCCATGCTCTTCAAATTTCCTAATACACTGCCATGAAAGCACAATCATTTCCACAAACTTTTCTTTATAAAAAGCTTTCATGATCCTGTTCTCTTAATGCACTTTCTCTCTGTCTCAAAAAATTCCCCCATTCTGTCAAATTATCTCTGATTTCTATGAAATCAGCACTGCCTTCCAAGCCTGTTGAAGTATTTGCTTTCCACCTACGGGAAGTTGTATTAACAAAACATTCTTTTCTCTCTCAATTTAGGAGGAGAGTTCACATTGATGGCTCCAGGCAAGTTCCCTGACACTCCACTCCCTAAGGAGTCACAGCCCATTTTCTGAAAATCCCTGCACAGCTCTGCACACACCACACAAAACAAACCCTTGAACACAAATATAAATTATCAGCTCACCCAAGAGTGTGCCCCTGAGGTTGCTCTTGGATCTCCTCATCTCCAGGAACTGCATGGAGCATTCTTTCCAAAACATCATCCAGACTGGAGTGAGCTCTGTTAAATAAAAGATTTCAAAGGGATGGTGACAAGGTTCATGCAGCAAATTTCCAAATAAAACAGTTATAAGGGTATTTACAATTTTCTGTAATTTGAACCTTGTTAAAATTCTAAGTCTTTGTAACTCGAAGCCAAACGTGCCTTCCCATCCTTTTTCATACCTTTCTGTATCCTCTGCTAGATTAAATGACTCCTCAGTCCATAAACTCTGATTTGTCTTCTCATTTCTCTCAGATTCTTTTTCTGACTCTCTATTTTCCATTTTAACTTGATCAAGAGCTATTCACATAAACAGCAAGATTTTAGTATCAAAGGAAGATAACAAAGACATTAAAATGTTGTTTTCTTTGCTGTACTTGGGAAATTTCCAGGTGCCCACTTCTCAATCACTCTTCCCTCAGTGCTCTGATTTTCTACCAGATGTACAAATTCCCATTATTTGCAGTCAAAGGTGACCAGCAGCAAGGCCCAGATAAATATTTCACTCCAACACATTTCCAAATTCACAGGACCCAACGTTTTGTTTCCCACTGAAATGAAAAATGCATGTGGAAATGAATCTTTAATCTTTCCCCTTCCAATCCCAGATATGGGAGAGAAATCCAAAGGAAACCTGAGGATGTCAGCTTGGTTTGCCTATTTATCAAAATTCAGTGGTTTCCCCTCAAAGATTTATCAGGCAAGTTCAGTTCCCCACAGAAATCAGGGTTGGGGTTGGGTTTAGGGTCCCTACAGCTCCAGGGCCACTGGGGCTGGGAAGGGCATCCCATGGTGAATTTTCTGATTTGGAAATTCATGGTGATGGGCTTAAACTTGGGGAATATTTCAGCCCCTTCTGCTGGGCTGTGATAAGCAGGAAGCACAAGAAATGGGAGTCTGAAATAGCTGTGCTTTATGCAAATGCAAGAAAACCACAGTGATTGAGCAGCCAGCAATAGCCTGCTGCAGTCCTCTCCCCCTAAAAACAAGAAGCTCCAATGAACTTCCATCCCTCAGGAAAAGATTTAACAAAGCTGTAGGATAACCAAACGTGTGCCAGCATCATTCTCAAGTGACTGTGCTATTTAGCTTTTTACAGACTTAACTCATGTTCTGCTTTTTTTTTTTTTGCCTTTTTTGTCTCTCTCTTTTTTTTTTTTTTTTTTTTTTTCTGCTG
This sequence comes from Sturnus vulgaris, assembly GCF_052056855.1. Classification (NCBI taxonomy): domain Eukaryota; kingdom Metazoa; phylum Chordata; class Aves; order Passeriformes; family Sturnidae; genus Sturnus; species Sturnus vulgaris. Next base: position 2,966,138 of record NC_142263.1, on the reverse strand, counting down.
CTCACTTTGTGACTCACTGGAGGAAGAAAAAAGCACAGCCTATAAACATTTAGGTTTTCTGCTCCTCTGACACGACTTGTTGTACATCTAAAAATGATTCCCACTTAGCACCATTTGCATTTGCAGCAGCACAAAGATTCACCACTCTGCTGTCTTTGTAACAGAGCAGGAAATACAATATTCATTACCCCAGTGGAAGCTATTTTCTTACTCTGTGAAATCAGAGGCATTATTTCATGCTGGAGAATTAGGAACATTAACAGGTAGGGTGCCCTGGCCACTTTCTGAACTGAATCACCCTCTCAGAATGGAAACTTCAATGGGTTTGACATCACCTGCCCACCACCCCTGCTCCTGTGGGTGTTGTCACCTGTGTTTGAACACAGCACAAGCTGCAGTGACATAATAAAAGCAAAAAAAAAATATTAATTCTCATGGTTAGACCTGCAAACCTCCCACAGCAGCTCCCCGTGGATTTTGGAGGGAACACACAGGGAAAGGCAGCAAACACTGGTGGGGGCACCCAGCTAAAAATTGCAGTAGATTGTTCCAGCTGAACACACCGTGGTGAGGACTCAGAGGTATTTTGCAGCAAGGCAAAAGGAATTTTTCTATTTTTAATCTCTACACTGGGACTGTTAGCAACAAACCATTCACTTGCACTCCAGAGTCTTGCAATGCCATCCCTTCCAAGCCTGCAGTGATGGAATCTTCCTCCTTTAAGTGTTCTGTTAAAAACACCATTATTTCCATGTTGATCTATGTTGACTGTACACTGAAGTACCATATAACTTTATCCATCCAAGCCTAGAGGAAAACCTGTACATGATTTATAATTATTTTATATATTAACCATCATTAATGGCATCACTGATGATGCCAATCCCCACAGGTTCTTGTTCTGGTGAATAAGGAAATAAGGTCAGGATGGACATTTTAATTATCCCAGTGTCTGGTGTTAATTTAGGAAGAGCTTAATGATGGATAAGCAAAGCAAACTCTTCTCCAACACCCTCCCAGTGAAAACCACGCAGAGTTTTTACAATTTCTGACTGGAGATGTGTGTGAACACAAGAAGAAATGTAAATCACTGAGCTCTGTACAGGCACCTGGGGGGTGCAGCTGCCTCCTCTAATGGGGAACAAGAATTGCTTCAGGATACCTTTGAAAAATTCAGTGTACACCAAATTCTGGGTTAAACTCCACCTGCACTCAGTGTGCTGTCAGCAGCAGCAAGGAACCACTCAGAGAAATGCAGAGCTTCAAGAAGTGCCAGTTATTTCAGCTCTTGATGCCCAATTTCCTCATCATTGACTGCAACTAATTTGGAAGCTCTGGAGTATTTTGGCAGAGAATGGTTTGGGAGAAATCCTGCCTGGGCACAGCTGGAAAAGCTCCCAGTGTTTGGGGTGAAGTGCCTCTTACCAATTTCATCCAGCAGCTCTTGGGCTGGTGGAGGCAGCTCATCAATGGAGGGGGGAGATGCCTCTGAGAGTGCTGAGACAGAGAAAAAAAAAATTCTAGTTAATTAGCAGTGATTAATCCTTAATAACTGTGACATAGGCTTACACTCTGATAGCATCTTGCTTACATATTTCATTTAACACCCTGCACGAGCCTGGCTCATTCACGTTTTATCAAATTTCCCTAAATAATTCCATAATGGAAAAATCATTTTGAGCCAGACTTGCACGTTCAGCTCTCAATGCTCTATCAGGAATGTGAGGCCAGTAATATTTACACTTCAAACAGAGGCTGATTTAGAGGTCAGAGTTCTCAGTCTGCAGGTGCAAACACAAAATCCATAACCTAATTAGCACCAGCAGCACATGGTCGAGTGCAAAGCTATTTATCCCTCTAAAATGAGACATCCAGGAGCAAAAAAAAAAAAAAAAAGAAAGGGGGGGGAAGGAAAAATAATTAATAGACTGCTAAATTTCCTTTCAAATCAGTTTCTCTGTTTATTGAACAATTTATTTTGTCAGGGGATGGGATAAAAGACTTACCAGGTGCCTGCCTGCTGCTTCTCAGGGATGAAGCAACTGGTGGCAACCCAACCTGTGGGAGATCAAACAGAATGAAACACAAGAAGCTGAACTGAAAAACTGCTCATCTTCAATCTCCCCTTCAACATCCTAAATCCAAAATGAGGTGGAACTTTCAATTAAAGCCTGAGCTGATCATTAAATTTTAAACTAAGATTTTCAATCAGTTCAGAATATGAAAAGAGAGTAAGATTGATGTGTCAAAATTTTTGCTCAGGCTGCTGTGCACTCATATTTTAGCTGTGAGACAGCAGCAGCTACATAATCTTAATTTCAACACTCTGAATGGACAATTGGATGGGAATTTTCTGACTGCACACTTCCAAGCTTTCTTCAGTTCCCATTTTCTGCTTGGAATCTTTCATTATTAAAGCCAGGCACATCTGTTCATCAGAAGAGCTCCCCAAAATTAAGAATTTTGTAACCAGAGGCAAATCCCCACTGCCCTCAAAATGGAAACATCCACTTAATTCTAGAGGAAGATTTTGGACAAGAAGTGACAGCATCAGCAGAGCCACTCAGACCAACTCTGCCCTGTAAATGAATTTAATCAATTCCAAGTGTTCTGGCACAGGAGCAGCACAGCACAGACCTCTACTTGCATTTCTTTTCAGTTTAAAATATTTTTAAGGAGCATTAAAAGAATATTAAAACCAACTGCTGGCATAAGTTATTTTTGGACTTACAGGCTCTTTCAGTCCAAATGGGCAAACCCTTGGAGCCACCACTGGAATTTCCATGCTCCTCTCCCCTTCACAGGCTGTGGTGAAAGTCCTGAACACTGTGGAGGTCTCATGAGAGCCACAAAAAGAAGAATCTGAAGAAAATTCATGGCAGTGTTTGTATTTCCCAAAGGCTAATGGCAATCTTTCCTCTAGAATAAAAAAAAAAAAAAAAAAAGAAAAAGAAACAGGGGAAAAAAAAAAAGGACAGCAAAGCTGGAGAATTATTTTTGGAATTTTTATATCTTTATCACATTTCAACAAAAGCAGAAAAAAGTTGGAAAGGAACCTGCACAAGAAACTCTTGAGAAACTGTTACCCATAAAAGACCAAACTGATAACCCAGGAGCTCCAGCTCAGACAAAACTTTGCCAACTGAGAAATTCCAGCCACTGTATTACACAAATTAATGAAATGTTAATTCATTGCTCTTGAGCACTCTGGTTCAGCAAACATTTATCATATTATTTAACTTGTTATCAACACTCAAACCAGACTGAGTGTGATTAAATTGCCTTTAAAATGCTAAAATCCACATGAATCAGTTCACATTTAAATCAGTTAATTTCTGATTTTATGAAGGCTGCCCATATCCCCCAGACACCTTTCAGGCAGTGCCTTTTTCAGCTGTTTCCCTGTAAATCCTCCTTTAATTCTGTGTCTTTGGACAATGAGATTTCAAACAAGAGGAGTAACAGCATTTCTGGTGGCTGCTCACTGCCAGCCTGACATTTCTGCTCTCAGTGGAGCATCCACGATTCACCTCGATGCTTTTCACATCAAAAAAAAAAAAAAAATCCTGGCAGAAAGGTGTGGCTGGCACAGAGAGGAGAAATCATTACCTGGGGATTTTCTTTTCCCCCCCTCCCTGCATTACCTGAACCCAGGGGGGTGCTGACACTGCTGGGAGCGTGGCTCAGCCGAGGTGTTCTACACTCCACTCCCCTCTGCAAGGTCTGCTCACAGGGGATGCTGGACAAATCCTGAATATCTGCCACTGATCTGAGTTATTGAGAGATGTTCTGACAGTTAGAATAGTCACTCCCTGCCCCTGTGAATCTCCACATCCTATTTTTCGGCGTCGTGAAATTTTAATTTTTGTGCAGTCTCCTCTAGCTCATTGGAATGGGGGGGGGGGGGGGATGTTCCCTTTGAAACTTCCCACAGGAATCTGGCAAGGCCCAAAATCACCATCCCCAGGAATGTTACAGAGGCAAAATAAGGTTAATTATTTGCTTCCCCTTCCTTTCCAGGGTTTCTGAAATAATCCTGCTATAAAACCAGCTCAGGAAGCTGCTTCCAAAAAGGGCAGGAACTCCAAATGTGAACCAAAAGGTAGAAAAAATTCCCCAAAGCCAAGGGAAAACCTCAAGCGTTAACAGAAATGAATGAGCCATTAATTAAGACTAAATGTAGGTCTTGGGAGTAATTAAAAGATTGGCTCTGATGAACTGAGGCTGCTGAAGATCTGCACAGGCACTGACACACACACCCCCAAGAGAAAAAAAATTAAATCTAAATTGATCAAATTTTGGGGTGACACACCCTGGATTACATTGTCCTCAAAGGCCACGAAAAGAACCTCCTGTAAATCAGTAATTTTATGCAAATCTCCATTAGCTATAAAAATTAATTAATTTCATTAGTTGAGTCACAAACATATTCTGCTGCTTTTTTTTCCCCCCCTTGAAAATCACAGGACTATTTCTGTAATAAAATTTATTTGGCTCCACACGAACCATTTGCTCTTTAAAGTGATTTTATTTCCCCTGTGCCATATGGAGAGAAGAAACGAGGAATCCTCACACTTTTATTGGGAAGAAACACACCCAGATTAACACCAAGTTAATTACTTCTGAATATGAAAATATTTCCAACTCTTTTACACCAATCTCACAACTTTGCACAGGAAAATATTCTCAATAGTCTGGGGAATTTTCTCTCATCTCCCTGTCTTGCACCAACACAAAATTTTGTAGTTAATGACCAATTTGCTGAAGTTTTGCTGTAAAATGTGGCTCTTACACATCTTTTTCTTGGCATTCCTCCTGTGGCTCCCACAGAATTGCTTCTCGTGCTGCATCCACCCTGAAATGAGGGAGGAAAGGTCAAATTCACCCCCAGAAATTATGGAAAGAGAAGGATTTGGTTTCCTTTCTCTCAGGAAGTTGAAGCACTACCTTCTCTCTGAGGTGAGACTGCAGCTCACAAACACCTTAAAAACCTTAGAAATTGGAGACTGGTAGGAGAAAAATGTCATTTTGAACAGATTAAGGATTTGTTAAAACTTCTAACTGATGTTTGCAGCTCCAGAACAAAACTGAAATGAAATAAAAGAAATCAAAACCTCGGAATGCACACCACTGCACTGTTCCACCACGAAATTCCATTCTTTCATCATCCCTTGGTCCCAGGCTGTGACACTCGAGGTCAATGAGGCTCAGAGAGCAACATCCCCTCTGTGCTGCTGCCAAAATTCCCGAAGTGAAGGGAGCAACCAAAACCATTCTTTTTTTTAATCCCAAACCCAAGATTTTCAGTGCTGGTGCCTCCCTTTGGGCCAGGGAATTCAGCTCCTGTGTGGGGAGGAGGGAGCCCAGCCCTGACACCCACAGAGCTCCAGCCAACTTCTCCCCAATGCTGGCAAAATAGAAATTTATTAATTTTTTTTCTTAATATTTTAAAACCTCTCCTGAGGACAAAAAAACTCCTCCTGGTTTTCAGAGAAGAGCCAAAGCTCCAAGAGTTCAGAGATTGCCAAATCTGATTTTACCCCCAGTGAACATTCCTGGGCTGATGCCATTGGAAAAGGCAGGATCTTCATGGCACTTGTGCTCCAAAAACAAAGCACAACAAAATTAAAGCAGACGACTGAAGCCTTAATTTGAATTATCTTTGCTCTGTTTCAGGCTGTGGTTTATCAGTGGAAAAGGAATTGTGATATGTACATGGCTTTTTTTTTTTTTTTTTTCCTATCTCAGCTCCCTCATTAAGGCAAAAAAAACCCCACCAAACTCTGCAAAAGACAAAACCCCCTGAGACCTGTGAAAAGCCCTTTTTGTATTTTCTTAGCAAGGAGCTGAGTTATGTAGATAAATCATTAAAAACCACCACTGGCACCTTATTTGAATATTAGATATATAAGCAGAATTAATGAAGAGAGCACATTTTAAAACCTAATTTATGCCTGAAGGAACAATGAGTTTTTTTCTACCTGGCTCCAGGCATTTGGCCCAGCTGATTCACTCCCAGCTTGTTGCTGCCACAGCTCTGTGGTGCTGTGCTGCACAACAGTATTTTTCCTCCTGAATACAAATAACAAATGTTCCCTGTTATTGGCTTTTGCAAGTACAAAAGAAAACAATGCAACTCATTGAACAGGAAATTGTGACTTTATTAAATTTTTTTTTTTTTTTTTAATTTTTTTTTTGTTTGTTTTTTTTTGCCTGAGTTCTCGTGACCTTTGTTGTTATGGAGAGACAAATGTGTTTTAAAGATGCATTTTCATAAACATGGCACAGCTGCCAGACAGGCACTGAAGCACTGGGGAATATCACAACATTTACAAAATTGAGCTAAAAGAGACAACAGAGTAAGGAAACAATGATTCTTCCATTATTCTGCACACGCTCTCTGTCAGCTCCCACTGTTTTTAAGCTCAAGATCCTCCCAGCAATGAGAATATTAATGTGTAAATACAACTCTAATTCAGTTTCCAGCACCACAGCAAGTTGCATAAAAAGATTAAACTTAGCCCCAGGGTAAAAATAAAACATGTTTCAAACAAGTTTTTGTTTTGGCTTTTTAACTGAAATACAAGTGCATAAACACTGAATATGGAATGATTTCTGCAAGTGTCCTGAACTCTCCCAAAAAATAATGAGGAATGAGAGATCAACTGAGCCTGGAGAATGAAGGTCCAGCCTTGTGACAGGAGAGCTGCTGGCAAAAATATCAACAGAACAACAACTCTGTGTGCCTGACTCGAAGTGATTCAAGAAAAAGAACATTTACCTGGAGCCTGAATTCCTGATGCTGCATCTCCAGGTGATTTCTGTAAAAATCCTGCACAAACTTCTTCTGCTTTGCCCTCAGCGTTTGAGGTCTGAAAAGGGGGGGGGGAAAATAAATTAATTCCATTTTTGCCAGAGCAGCTGCAAAGGGCAGGATAACCCTCCCAGGATGATGTTCCCAATAATGAGAGTGGAGAGAGAAACTCTCCAGAAACTCATCAGCAAACAGCCCAGACTGGATTTAACAGTCAAATAAACAAGTTTTGCATCTTCCAGAAATTAATGAAGATTAATTTGCTTACTCTTACCTAAATCTTTATTTGCAGGTACTATTCCAAAAGAAAAGAATAAAAAAAACCCCAAAAAACTCAAATTTTCCACAGCTCTCTTCAAATCAAATGGGAGCACAATTAAACCACATGTTGTGTAATTTATGTCGAAAAAATGTTATTTTTACCTCCGGTTCTGACCTTCCCTCAAGAGCAGGAGGAAGGAAATAATCAGGAGTGAAGAATTCTTCAGTCACATCAGGAGGTGAATTAAGGGAACAATGCAATTCCCCTGAATGTCCCTGTGAAAGACATCATCACCTGAGATAATCCCACTCTCTATTAATCAAAAATACATATTTCAGCCAATTAAAAAACACTGACATTCTGAAATTCTATTTAATTTGTTCACTGGCTTTCAACCCACCTCCTGCTCCTAGCATTACCTTGGTGGTTTCTAAAACAAAATAAAAAAAAATAAAAAATAAAAAAAAAAAAAAAAAAAAAAAAAAAAATCAGCCCAGGCTAAACTTTTCCACGGAGAAGCAGCTGCCACCGAATTCCTTGGATTTCTGTACATACTCCAGAGAGATCCTGAGCTTGCTGGGGAAGGACTGAACTCTCAGGAATGGCTGCTCCAGACTCTGCTTGCTCATCTGGGGATTGGCAGCTGCTCCCTAGGATGGCAGAATAGAACAAAATTGTTAAGCATTTAAAAAAAAAATGAAAAAAAAATGTAAATTGAGTGATCTGAGGCACTGCTGGAATATCAATGAGAGCAGACAGTGACTCTAATTGTCTGTCAGGAACACGGAGGAATAATGACATTTAAATGCTCACCTCGTTAATTAATCTAAGCAGGGAAACCTTGCCCTGTTCCTTTGCCCAGAACTTTTTCAAAAGCTTTACCCACTGAGCTGCTCCAGAAAAAGCAGCTGTGTGGTGAGACTGGAATAAATAAAAGTGTGAAAAAGCACACTTGGGGTTTGCCATGCTGATAACAATAATCAGTGATGATGAGGTGTCCAAGCTCCTTCCCTCCACCTCTTAACACCTAATACTCATCTTATCTCTATTTATGCCCATCGAGGAAGGCCTGACTTGCTCTGAGGGCAAAACTCTGGAAGATAAAATGGACAATTCTTGTAAAAAAAAAAAAAAAATTAAAAAAAAAATCACAGAAGCTGAAATCTGATTGGAAACGGAAGGAGACAAAAAGAGACAAGAGCGTTTTACTCCTCACCTGTGGAACTCGTGAGTGCAGGCTCCAGATCACTGTCCCCACTCTCAGCTCTGTCCTCAGTGCCCAGGTGCTCACCTGGCTGTCCCCCACACCTCTGCTGCTCCGGGCGCTCTGGGGCTCTGGCAGGGACACGCTGGGAGCTTTCCCTGACACTTTCTGCTTCACTTTCAGACGTGCAGTCACCGGCAGGGAAAGGAGAGCTGAGCCCCAGCTGTCCCGAGGCCACTCTTCTGGCCATCTGCTTGACTTCAGCTGCACAAAAAGAACAAAATCACCTCTTTACACCACACAGAATCTGCACCTTCAAAGCATCCCCCCCCGTGTTTCATTGTGCCTGCAGGCTTGGAAGTGCTGAGGTTAGAGCTGGTAGCACAGCATTTGTCATGGAAAGAGCTGAACACTTCCTTCCATTTTAAATAAAGCTTAAAACCTGCAGGAATTGATATGGAAAAATCTCTACACGAACAGGTTTTGTCCGTTTGATTCTCTATTATCCATGCCTGTGCTGCCATCCACTGGGCACTGCCATCCCTGCCTTTCCTGAATCCACACACTGTCCAAAACCAGGCTAGAAATTCCTTCAGCTCCACAAACCAAACCTAACAATACATACAAACATAACCAAACATAAACTCAACGTGCCTGGGATGATTTTATGCCCGGGATGTGCAAGACAAGGGATCCCACTCACTTGGTTTCCATCCCAGAATAACCTCACAGAGCTTCAGCAAGAGACAGAAACCTTTCCTTGTGTGTTGAGTTCAATGCACTGCACTGCAGCAACATTTCTGATATTAATGCTGAGCTAACACTGATTTAGCACTGGTTTAACACTGATTTAACACTATTTAACACTGATTTAATACAGATTTAACACTGGTTTAACACTGGTTTACTCACTCCTCCATCCCAACTGCATCACCCTCCTCTTCTCACAGTTTTTTTTGCTGCAGAATTCAGCCCTTGGTTTTGAATGGCACCTGCAATAAATGATTATGAAATGCACAAATTATTTTAGAGCACGAGCATATTGTGTCAAGTATTCCCCAGCCAGGAAAAGGCTCCAAGTTGTTTTAACATTAATTAGAGCACGTGTGCTCTCAGCCTTTTAACAAGCCAGCAGAACCAGCAGATTGAGCTGCCAGGAGCTTGGAAAGCACACACAATTATTGAGGTCTATTCTAGACGAACCAGACAAGCTGTACATTCAACTCTGCATCTCAGAGCTGTCAGATGCTGCAGCTCCAAAACCATGGATGATGTGGGGATTGTTTTATTGAGGTCGTGATCACAATTTCAGACCTGGACAACAAAAACTCTCCCACCAGGGTTCACTCCCACACCTTCACTGGCCATGTCAGCACCTGGAATGTTTCTGCTCTGACCTTTACCAACAGGTCTTTCTGATCCAAATGGATTCATTTTAAAACTGCCACAGTTTTCCTCATTTGACCAAACACTGAAAGAAGTGTCTGTCCCTCTCTTTCCAACATGAATCAGCACAAGTTTGGCCAGGTAATTTCAACACGTGCTTTCCATTCGTGCTTAAAAACACAAAGAGATGACATGAGAAGTTTTCTACTGGGAAACCACCTTCATTAATATCTCCCCAGATTGCTCTCCTTAGGCTCTGGTGCAGTTTTGGACCACTGACCTCCATCCCAGCATGTGAAATCTTTTTTTCCCACCCCTCTTTAACACCAAGTGCTGCCCTGTCACAGCAGCTCTGCAGCTGACAGTGACTCACAGCAGGCTCCTCTCTGTACAGATGGCTTCTGCTTTACTGAGAAACATTTAATGCCAGCCTTGATCCTGATGTGCCTCCTTCTGACAGTGTCTCTCTCCAGATGAAATCTGTCAGAATGAACTCTTCTATGAATAAGATCAAAACTCACCACTTCTCCCCTTCCCTTCTTGCTGCAGGATGTGAATCAGCTCCTCTCTGACACTGCAAGTTGAACTTTTTTTGGCATCTCACAGACACGTGTGGGAGGAAATGCTGAAACGAGTCCAACAAGCCATGATTCAGCACACACTGGGCATTCTGCTAATTACTGCCTGAGCTGTCTGGGAGGCAGCCTAAGAACAGGACAGCACAAACTTTATTCCCTGAGTTCTGTTTCAGCTGCTCTGCTCTGCAGAAAGGATGACAACTCCAGGCTCGGCCTAACAAAAACTCTGCCCTGGATTTATAGCAGGTTTCAGGTGCAGGCAGGCAATCAAAACATGCAGCTTGCAGGGGGATGAGTGGACCTGAATGACTCAAGATTATCCCCACAGGAGATATGTACTTGAATTTCTCTCCTTCTTTTTGGTCCATGTATTTAATAATGAAAGTGATCCAGAGGCCCTTCCAATAACAGCCTAGGCCTCAACACAAACAAAAATATTTCTCCACTGGCCTTCTCCCTGAGAGTCCCATCTCCATTCTAGTGCAGGATTTGGATTTTAACCCCAGCCTGGGCCACTGGATCAGTGTTGTCCTGGGAGGACCGGAGGGAAAGAGGAAATAAAACAACTGCACTGCTGAGCAGTTTTCATTCCTGTACATAATGCACATGGATACATTTTAAAGGCCAGATTCATCCCTCCTCTTGGACACCACCCATCCCTGCATCTCTTTAGCTGCTAAGGAGCACAGAAATGATAACCAGGCCCTTGCTCAGCACTTTACCTCCTGGTTTAGGCTCACTTCACCACCCAGGCCTTTGCAGCCCGGATCACGATGGTTGGTTGCAATTTTGCTCTTCCACTTCTCATTTTGAATTGCTTCTCTTTCCTTGGCTCTCTTGGGAACAGCCTGGAAATTGTCTCTACCTGGTGCCTGGCTCGTTATTGATGGTGGAATGTAGTCCCTGGATGGTGGAGCTACAGCCTTGTGTAAAAAAATACCAACTCCAGAAAAAGCCTTATTGGTATTTTGGGAAGCAGCATCAGACCCATTCCAGTGTCTTCCCTGAGAACTTTCTTTAGGAAGCAGATTCATCCTGAATTCCTGGATCAGCTTCTTCTGCCTTCCCATGGCCTTCAGCCTGTCCAGTTTATCCTGAGTCCTGCTCAGGGAATCTCCAGCCTGCTGCAGCATGCTCTGCATGATCTTGATGTTCAGGGCACATTTGCTGATGTGCTGCTCGCTCTGGGAAGGGCTGCTCAGCCTCCTGCCAGCACCTGCTCTCACCTGGGACAGGGCAGAGGCTTCTCCCACCCTTTCCTCTTCTTCCTCCTCCTCTTCATCTCCAGAGAATCCCGTGCTGGACCCCAAGGATTCTTCCTCTTCCTCCTCCGCCTCCTCCTCCTCCTCCTCCTCCCCCCCCTCCCACAGGCTCTCATCTTCCTTTTGCTCCCTTTCTGCATCCTTTAGAGCTCGACCCAATCCATGTCCTCCATCCAGGAAGTCTTGGGGACCTTCAGGGTAACTGGTTAGGATTTCATTCATCTCAAAGCTGCACAGGCTCCCATCCACATCACTCTCACTGCAGTGGGAAGCTCCAGTCTGGAGTTCAGAGGAGGCATCAGGACTCTGGTCCTGGGCACCTGGCTCTGCACTGGCTGCTGCCTCCTCCACCACCAAAGCACTGCTCTCCTTGGGGAAAGCAGAGTCCTGGGGGGCAGAAAAGCCACCTGAAAAAAAATCAATTTGAGACATTACATCATTTCTCCAGAAATCCCACAGCCACGCTGCTGTTGCACATTGAGGAGTGAATTCTGGAAATTTAGAAATTCCACGAGCAGCATTTGACACCTCTGCTGGAAAACTGTGCCTGAACAAAACAGATTTCGATTCTTGATTAACAATTAAGTGGTTGCTAAAATCCAAAGCCAGCTATTTTCAACTTCCATCATAAAATCTGTGGGTGCTCCCATTTTAATGATTTATGTCAGATTGTTGAGGAGCACATGAGGGACACAGTGACATCCTGCTCCAAAAAACTCACCAGCCCTGCTGATCTCCTTTTCCTGGATCTCCACTGCTCTCTTCTTGAAGCTAAAAGCTGATGCCCAGCAGATGTTCACATCTGCAAGGACAGCAGATCTCTGTGCTTTGGATATTCCACCTTCAGACTTCACCAAGTCCTGTAAAATAAAACAAAACAAAACGAAACAAACAAAAAATGGAATAAAATAAAATTGTATTTGGCAGTTCTGTGTCTCTGCCTGCTCTTCTAAAGGTGCTGGAAATCACCTTTAAGTCCTTTTTCAGGATATATTGAATATCCTGGAGTTTCATGGAGCGTTTCCTCTGTTTGGGTTCCAGCCCTGACTTGACAACATCATAATAGATCAGGGGGAGCCTGGCATCTGCCTCCAGCTGCTCCCCTGAAAGGATGAGATCTTTTATAGCTGAGTCTTCCACACCTTTCCAGGGAGGGCTCTCTGCAAGACACAAGCACAGACTTTATGCAACCAGTATATTAATGTTAATGGAAATTAAAAAAAAAAAAAAAAAATTAAAAATCACATTATTCCCTGTCCATTCCCTAATTTACAACTCAAAACAAGCACTGGCATCTCTTCCCTGTCTTATTCCAACACTGGGTGCTTTCAAGGGAGCTGACAGAAATATCTAGAGCAGAGTGACACTGCAAACAACCCTGCTTTGGATTCTTCATTGGGATTAATTTTTCGAGTAATTGTTTATCCCATTTCACTGTCAGAATAGTCAAAGTGAATTACAGAACAGACAGTGTCTGTAATAACAGCAGCAACACAATACAAGAACAGAGTCACAACAACTTATCTCTAAGTTCTCACAGAGATCAAAACCATGAAAGCTGCACAAGCTTGTTTTGAACACTGAAAAGACTTAATTGAATGTTTTGCTGTGCTGGTAGGAAGAAGAAAAATAATCAGCAGAAAACAACTGTATTTCTCCCATATCCACCATTAATTTTATCCTTTAGCCACACAATTTCAAGTTTTCTGATCACATTTTATAGATGTTTCCAGTAATCTTTCTATTGTCATTAATTTCTGGTTTTTTGGGGTTCATTTTTGAAGTTAAACCCTGGGAGCATTCACCTGTCAGGGTCTCCTGCAGCACTGCACAGAAGCTGTAAACATCAGAGGTGAGTGTGGCAGGTTTCTCCAGGATGATTTCAGGGGAACACCAGCGGAACAGCTGGGCTGGGACAGGAATTCGGGTCAGGTCACTGTGCTCTCCACTGTCCCTGCTGCAAAAAGGGGAAAAAATTGTAAATCAGGATATGTAACATATTCAGGAATTAAATATAGTGTGCTCCAGCTTTTAGTTTAGAACACGTCTGCAAATGGAAATGTGCAGGAAATGTCTTTTGGCAAAGATTTTCTGGGGAAAGCAACACCTCCTTTAACAACTTTACAATAAAAAGAACTAAAAAAAAAAAAAAAAAAAAAGCTGAACGTTTCCCAACAGCAGCTTTACAAACAACCCTTTATCTCTAACAATGGATAAAACACAGGAAGCCTGTAAAAAAAAATTTATTTTTCCAGGTGTCTAGGGGATAATGAACTGAGATGGAAAGAAATATTCTTTGGCACTTCATTGCCATCGGTCTAACGAGGTTTTGGATGCTCAAACCCCCCCATTTCACAGCGAGCCTGAGGACGTTTCTCACCTCTCTATCATGTACTCCAGGTTGCAGAGCTTGGCCTCCCCAGGGGACACGATTTGGATGGCATAGGAGGAGAGGGAACGGTGGATGAATCCCTGCGAGTGCAGGAAACGCAGAGCATCGATGATCTGCAGCAAAATGTGCAGGATGGTCTCTGTCTGCAGCACTGGGAATTCTGCACGCTGGTGGGGGAAAAAAAAAAAAAAAAAGAACCCAAAAGCATCAAAATTTGCATGGCAGGTCTTTGAATTTGATGTGAGAGAAAAGTTGTTCTTATTTGTTATGGTTATTATTTGCTGCAGAAGGCAGCAGATGTGAAATTTATTGGAGGAAAAAGAGGAAATTCTTTTTTTTTTGTTCTCAATACCAAACCGAGTAACAGCATCTTAAAAAGAAGAGAAAATTATCAAATGACAACAATAAAACACAGATAAATTGATTTAAAAAATAAGAAAAGAACCAGAAACTTGGATTCAGATTGAAGATTTTGTCTCCTCGAGGAAAGATGTTAATCACTAAGCTTCTGATTCTACAATATAATAATTATTATTTAAAATGGAAGCATTGCAGTTACCCTTTCATGGAGGATGCTGTAGAGAGAGCCAAAGTGAACCCTCTCATAGACCAAACGAGTTTTCTCCAGGTCACTGGACAGACACACAGACATCAACTGCAGCAGGTGAGGGTGGCGGAGTTTGCTGCAAAGGGAGAGGAAAAAGCAAATTTTCAAGGCAAATCTGAGCTGGAAAGAAGGAAAAGTCCTGACCTGCTCTGTATTTTTATCAATATGGCATCAATGTTGGTTTTTCACTGGAATATATTTCAGTGTAAATCTATTTTTCACTGAAACATATTCCATTTTAAAAGATCAGGAGTAGGAAAAAAAAAAACATTTCCTGTCTGGGGAAGAAGTCCAAGCCCAGCCTAACCCTCCTGAGGTAAATGTCAGGATGGTCAGGACTGATGGAGAAATCTCTAAAGCCAGGGGTTGGAACTTGTGCTTTATTGCAAAGGGTGGGTGAAAGGGCCCTGCCTGGAGGGGTAAGAGGGTGATGTTCCCATTACAATACATTAAATCTTCTTCTGTGCTGAATATTCTAATTTTCACTCACCAATCTATCACAAGATACAAATCCCACAGCATTTACACACAGCCTACAAGAATCACTACATTACCAGACTGTGTTACACTTTACACCCTAAAAACCACTCTTTGGACCCTCTTTACCAAGCTGGTAGGGTCTTCTCTGACCTTGGACCTGTGTGCAAGCAGAGGGGATTGTTTAATCAGAAGGGGATTATTTTCAGTTGGCCATGCTATTGTTTTCTAGTTCAGTAATTAAGGTTTGGTATCCCAAAGATGCTTTCATTTCAATCTCACTTATACTTCCCATCCTCTCAAAATCTTTTGCCAGGCAATCACATTCACACGATTTTCCATTTTCATCTTCCCCAGCACCTCCCCAGGTAAAAACCCCAGTGCTCCCCTGTCCCACCTGCTGTGCTGCTGCTCTGCCAGGAGGAGATCAGCCAGGCACAGCTTCCAGCTGCTCTGCTGGGGCTGCAGCCTCAGCTCCTTCACTGTCACTCTGCTGCCTCCCCACATCAAGCTACAGGAACAAGAAGAATTTGGATCAGATCATTCCAGAAGTGGTTTTTCCTCTTTTTTTTTTTTCCCCCCCCTTCCCAGTTTTGTGGTTATTTATCAAGAGTTTTGTGGTGCCTTCCACTGTCAGGAATTGAAATTTGAGGGGTTCCTGCTCTTTCAAGCTGACAATAAATTCGTCCTGGTAAAGGTTGGTGGAGTAGGAAAGGTTCACTGCCCAAAATTCCAAAATTCCCAAGAATTCCCTTCACCAAAGGCCATCAGTGACACAAATCAGAGTTTTGGGGAGATTAAATCACCAATTTGTCAATTCTCTGTCTGCTTCTGAGACACAACCACTTCCTTACACACTATAATTAGACAATACCATATTATTGTAATTATTACCAATAATTACAACAATTACATGATACCAAAGATTTAAAATAAATGCTCAGCCTGCCCTTGCAACTCTGATTTCACCACAGGTTTGAGCAAGTGGGCTGCACACCTGGAATTTCAGAGGATATCCTGGACTAAGACTGACAAGGATTAAATGCTGAACAACACAATTTGTGCAACCCTAAATGTATTTCCCACCACAAAGGGATCAATACTGAAACACTGCTGTCAGTGATTAGCCAGAATTGGGTTAATATTGCCTGTGAGGTTTTCAGACACCAGTCTGACTCAGATATTAATCAATGAACAGCAGAAAACAAGGTGCAAGCAGGAAATAGGGAATAAATATAAACCAGATATGGAAAATAACCCAAAGCAAGCACTGGTACAACGATTTGCTGTGTGGTTGTAACAGACACTGTTGGAGTGTGAAAACAAAGAGAGAACAGAATGCAGGAGTTAAATTAAAAGTTTTTAAAGAAATTAAAATCTATTAAGCCACACAGACATGAAATAGAGGTGTAAGCTTTAGTTTTAAGTATGTAGAAATATTATTAAGTTGCATAGATATGAAGGAGAAGTAGAAATCTTAGTTTTAAGTAAGCAAAAATATGTTTTAAGTGCCTTAAAGGGCAAAAGTCTTAGAATCTAGTGTAAAAAACAAGCTTCAGTGAGAGCTCAAAAACAAAAACTTCAAAAACATAATCCTAGACATAATAAAAATATAGAAAGAATAAGAATAGGAATAGGAATGAGAATAAGAATAGGAATAAGAATAGGAATAAGAATAAGAATAAGAATAAGAATAAGAATAAGAATAAGAATAAGAATAAGAATAAGAATAAGAATAAGAATAAGAATAAGAATAAGAATATTGCTTGTATTCTCCAGATAGAACAGATAGGCTCTATGCACAAATTAGACATAAACTTTTGTATTATAAAACCAGAATTCTAATAGGTTTAGAGAAAATGCTTCAGGTTTGTGTTTTTGGCTGAGTAATTTGTAAAGAAACATCCATGTACTGGGGTGAGCTCCCTCTTCCTCCACCACCACCATCATCATCATCATCATCACCACTACCACCACTAAAAGAAGACGAAAATCTCAACAAGGCACAAAGAAAGGGTAAAATCTCTTGAATTCCACTTACTTGGTCATGGTCATGTAGGGCCCCACGGGGTAAGAAAATGTTCTTTCATCATCAGCCTGAACCACATCTTTGTCCCCAATAATTGGCAGAGAGGCCAGGTAGCCCAGGTGGCCACTGCCTGTGAGCCAGAACTGAAAGAGGGCATCAGCAAAAGGAAAATCCAACAGTCCCCAAAATCCAGCAAGCTCGTGAACAAGCTGAGTGTAAACACTGTGAGGGCAGCATCAGCTCAAACATCACCATGAAATCTGAAAAATCAGGGCCAAAATGGGAATTTCCCAGTGAAGCTGGAGAAGGGAAAGCAGAACCAATCCTTAGGAAGTCCCAGAGGTGACATCCACCAGGGATTTCTGCTGTTCCAAACCAAACCAGGACCCATTTTGTGCTCTCGGTGGGTTTTTTTTTCCCCATCTTTTCAGCAGAAATAAAAATGCACTAAAAGTTAAAAATAGCACAGGTGGGATAAGTACTGTGAGGAACAAGAAATTCTGGAAAACAAATGTTCTAATATAATTAGAAAATCCCTGCCCACAGCATCTTACCTTCCCAAAACCAAAGCTGTAAATGTTCTTGGCCACACTGGGTTGGCCTTTCAGTAATTTACCCAGAGGAATCTCAGCATTTCTAAATAACAAAAACAAAAGCAATAAGAGCAACTTATTTACTCCAAGGCTTGGATACAGAGAGAGAGACAGAAAAAAAAAAAGCAGAATTTCTGCCAGAACCCTGCATTTGACTGGTCCCATTCACATAATGTGGATGTGAAAATTCCAAATTATTGTGCAGCTCATTATAACTTTTTAGATGCACTTTTATTACATTTATTTATTTAAAGCAAGATAACCAATAATATACTTAATATATCGTATATAATATATAGTATATAATATGTAATATATAATATTTTGTATATAATACATATAATATATAATATAAAATATATAATATATAGCATATACATTGTATATCCTGCACTGTTTTTTTCTTCACAAGCCTGTATTTTTCCCAACATGTATCTGACACAAAAACTCCTGACACAGTTGGAAACACCCCCCAAAAAGATTTGCAGTGACCTTAAAAAGTCAAAAAAACCAAACTACTTCATGCTACCACTTTAATGCTACCAAAATCCAGCTTTTAATGCTGATTTCAGGAGTTTAATTAATAAAGTTTCCCTTAATACACAGATGTCTACAGGTTTCTATTTAGAACCGTCACAGCAGAAATAAAATTAATCACAGTGGACTTAAATCTGCTGGTCAAAAAGATACAATAAGTTGCTAAATAATAAAAAATGGAAGAAAAAAAAATCTCTTGTTACCCTTGGACAAGGCCACCAAACCTGGAGGGGCTGCAGATCAAGGCCTTGGAGGAGCCAATTTTCCTGAGCAGGTCAGAGGGGAAATTCCAAATGGCAGCCTGCATGTGCAGAGTGCACTGCTGGATAAATTCCAACATCTGGGCAGGAGGAGGAAGAAGGGAAAAAACCAATAAAAATAGAGCTCCAGGAGAAGAAAAACCAATTCCAAATCATAAATCAGGAAAAATAAGTGGTTACTTGCAATATAGGAATAGGTGTTTTGAGCAATGTATTAAGAGAAAAAAACGAAGAAAATCAATTACATGAAAAAGGAAGCAAAGCTGACTTCAAACAGGCGACAAAATGTGAAACTTCACCCAGACAAAATGCTAATTTCAGGATTCTTTTTAAAGAGGAGCGATGTGATAACAGGGAAAGGGAGTTTTAAATCAATATTGCAGTCAAGAATCCCACAAATACCTGAGCACTGCTCTCCTTCCTGGCTGACAAAGCCCAGCACTGGGGAGTTTTTCCCTCTTTGTCGTGGACTCGGAGATCTCCTCCTTCATCCAGTAACTTGCTGAGGATTCTCTGGTTTCCTGAAAAAGCTGCTGCATGCACTGGGGTGCTCCCATCGTAGCAGCGACTGGGGAACAGTAAAAAAAAAAATGTTCAGCATTCCTGGGATGTTAGTGTGCTCCCAAATAACGGAATAAACCATGAGAAAAAGGGAAATTATTTATCTCTGAGAAGCTTTGGTTAAAATACCAACGTGTATTTTAAGCACTTCTTCATTTACGCCTGGTGAATGTTGTGTTTTGTACTGACTGAACACACTTAAAGATTAATTTTAATTAAAAAAAAAAAAAAAAAAGGAAGTTTGATACTTAACTGATTGGCATCTGAGCCATATTCCAGCAGCACATCCACTATTTTACCCAGCCCCAGCAGTGCAGCAATGAAGAGACAGGTTTGGCCCATGGAATTCACAGCATCAACAAAAATTCCTGCAAGGAAACCCAAAATTCTGAGGTGGTGCTTGTTTTAATAAAATTTTAATAAAAGCTGGTGATTCATCATCACGGAACTGACTGCTCTGAGCTGCTGCAGATACCAAAATACAGCAGCAGAAATTGAGAGGAAAAAAAAGAGCAAATGGTATTTTTTGTGACTTTCTATAAGGGCTGAAAGCACTGCTTGTCCACGAGAATTTTTAAATAAAGGATGTGTAAGTAACAAATTGTACTTTTATGTGTTGTGTAATGCATTAGTAAGGATTTATATGTACTGTTTAATTTACAGAGATGGATGTATAAGTATAAATATATATGGAAATATATGCATATATAGATTTCCATCATCTCTGCAAGTACAAATTATGGATATATAAGTAGGTATGGAAATATATGTATATATAGTTATCCATCATCTGTATAAGTGCAAATTATGAATATATAACTAGGTATGGAAATATATGTGTATATGTAGATTTATCCATCATCTGTGTAAGTACAAATAAAGGATATATAAGAAGATATGGAAATATATGTATATATAGTTATCCATCATCTCTGTAGGCACAAATAATGGATATATAAGTAGATATGGAAATACATGTATATATAGTTATCCATCATCTGTAAAAGTGCAAATAAAGGATATATAAGTAGATATTGAAATATGTGTGTATATGTAGAGTTATCCATCATCTGTATAAAGACGAATAAAGGATATATAAGTAGAGATGGATGAGCAGCCATAACACAGAAGAACAGGGTTAATAAATAAGTGAATTATTCTTTATTAATTGGTCAGAGCACGGTGCTAATGCCGAGGTCACGGGTTCGATCCCTGCATGGGACACTGGATGGGTTCAGCTTAAGAAAAGAACTCTGTGATGCTTGTGGGTCTTCTTGCAGTGACAACGCTTTGTGATTGCAAAATTTCAAATATTCGGTTACTTATGATTTCATTCGAAATAATTAACTGCGATCTGGATGTAATTATCAATCGGGAAGATAACGAGCATGGGAGAATGGGGAGAATGATGGGTCTAAGAGTGCACCATAAGAGTAACTGGGGAAACCAATCTGTTTTTAAACAAGAATAAAAAAGGGCCACAAACCACTCAGCCCGTGTTCTCTCCCTCCCAAACCCCAACAAGGGAGCCGGGAACGGTCATCAATGGCAAGAGGCAACTGCCCAAGCAGCACCGCTCGCCCGCTTCGCGCTCAGGAGAGAACACCTCGCTCCTCCTCGTGGTTTGTGATGCCGATCAGGAGCGATCACTCTCCTCTAGTGACCAACTACAGAAATGATCCCTGAAAGTATAGTCTTAACACAACACACACCGCCGCGCACGGCCCTGCCGCGCACACCCGCACACAGCACACGGCGACCGCCCGCCACCCGCCCCGCGCGCCCCCAACGCGAGCCGGCGCGGCCCCGCCGAGTCCCCGCGGCCGCGGGAGCGCGCCCCGAGCCCCCCGGGAGCGGCCGCGCCCCACAGAAAGGCCACGCGTGGAGCGGCGGGCGGGGACGCGCACCCTTCATTTGCATGTCCTGCCCCCGATGGCCAATCACACGCGTTCCCGCTCTCGCCTCCCGCCCCCCGCGCTGCGCTGGCGCCGCTCCCATCCCGACACGGCGGCTCCGCGGGCACCCGGGCCCGGCGGCTCGCTGGCCACAACACGCTCGCCCTTCGCCCCAGTTTGCAGAGCCCATTCGCGCACCCAGGCGAGGGATTTTTGTTGCTTTATTCTGGATTGTTGCTCTATTCTATTCTCTTCTCTGTTCTACGTCGGGTTGTTCACACAAAAAGCCGGCTCCCCGATTCTCAACACTTTATACATTTTTATCCAGGCATCGGCATTCATTGCTTACAAATTGAATCGCTTTATTAATTAGTACTCAACCCCTTATTTACTAGTTGTATCTCCCGTTTCCTGTGCCGATTAGCCCGCTTGTGCTGTTCTTTCCTCCACTTAGGCCGGGGGGTTGTTCTGAATAGGTGGTCAGTGGGCCAGCGGTCGGGATGGAATGACCACTGACCTGGCGAGTGCCCGTCTCTCCGGGGATCGTGATCCCTTTTCCGTTATACAAAACGACAGCAAAGCCTCCGAAGTTCACAGTACAACTGTTTGATCTTCGCTGCATGGCTGTAGCTGATTACTCATTAAAAATGGGAAATTTGGTTGTGATTCGGAGGGGCTCGGTGATTCTCAGAAGCACCCGCAGCAGTGCGAGAGCTCTGCTGCACCAAGAAATCAGAGCCGCCACAGCAGCAATAAAACGACACAGGCATTGGTGAGCGCTGCCTGCTGAGAGATTAATACCAAAATCTGTTCTTAAACAAGAGTAAAAAAAGGGCCACAAACCACTCAGCCCGTGTTCTCTCCCTCCCAAGCCCCAACAAGGGAGCCGGGAACGGTCATCAATGGCAAGAGGCAACTGCCCAAGCAGCACCGCTCGCCCGCTTCGCGCTCAGGAGAGAACACCTCGCTCCTCCTCGTGGTTTGTGATGCCGATCAGGAGCGATCACTCTCCTCTAGTGACCAACTACAGAAATGATCCCTGAAAGTATAGTCTTAACACAACACACACCGCCGCGCACGGCCCTGCCGCGCACACCCGCACACAGCACACGGCGACCGCCCGCCACCCGCCCCGCGCGCCCCCAACGCGAGCCGGCGCGGCCCCGCCGAGTCTCCGCGGCCGCGGGAGCGCGCCCCGAGCCCCCCGGGAGCTGCCGCGCCCCACAGAAAGGCCGCGCGTGGAGCGGCGGGCGGGGACGCGCACCCTTCATTTGCATGGCCCGCCCCCGATGGCCAATCACACGCGCTCCCGCTCTCGCCTCCCGCCCCCCGCGCTGCGCTGGCGCCGCTCCCATCCCGACACGGCGGCTCCGCGGGCACCCGGCCCCGGCGGCTCGCTGGCCACAACACGCTCGCCCTTCGCCCCAGTTTGCAGAGCCCATTCGCGCACCCAGGCGAGGGATTTTTGTTGCTTTATTCTGGATTGTTGCTCTATTCTATTCTCTTCTCTGTTCTACTTCGGGTGGTTCACACAAAAAGCCGGCTCCCGATTCTCAACACTTTATACATTTTTATCCAGGCATCAGCATTCATTGCTTACAAATTGAATCGCTTTATTAATTAATACTCAACCCCTTATTTACTAGTTGTATCTCGCGTTTCCTGTGCCGATTAGCCCGCTTGTGCTGTTCTTTCCTCCACTTAGGCCGGGGGGTTGTTCTGAATAGGTGGTCAGTGGGCCAGCGTTCGGGATGGAATGACCACTGACCTGGCCAGTGCCCGTCTCTCCGGGGATCGTGATCCCTTTCCGTTATACAAAACGACAGCAAAGCCTCCGAAGTTCACAGTACAACTGTTTGATCTTCGCTGCCGGGCTGTAGCTGATTACTCATTAAAAATGGGAAATTTGGTTGTGATGCGGAGGGGCTCGGTGATTCTCAGAAGCACCCGCAGCAGTGCGAGAGCTCTGCTGCACCAAGAAATCAGAGCCGCCACAGCAGCAATAAAACGACACAGGCATTGCTGAGCGCTGCCTGCTGAGAGATTGATTACCAAAATCTAATTTTGAACAAGAATAAAAAAGGGCCACAAACCACTCAGCCCGTGTTCTCTCCCTCCCAAACCCCAACAAGGGAGCCGGGAACGGTCATCAATGGCAAGAGGCAACTGCCCAAGCAGCACCGCTCGCCCGCTTCGCGCTCAGGAGAGAACACCTCGCTCCTCCTCGTGGTTTGTGATGCCGATCAGGAGCGATCACTCTCCTCTAGTGACCAACTACAGAAATGATCCCTGAAAGTATAGTCTTAACACAACACACACCGCCGCGCACGGCCCTGCCGCGTACACCCGCACACAGCACACGGCGACCGCCCGCCACCCGCCCCGCGCGCCCCCAACGCGAGCTGGCGCGGCCCCGCCGAGTCCCCGCGGCCGCGGGAGCGCGCCCCGAGCCCCGCGGGAGCGGCCGCGCCCCTCAGAAAGGCCGCGCGTGGAGCGGCGGCGGGAACGCGCACCCTTCATTTGCATAGCCCGCCCCCGCCGGCCAATCACACGCGCTCCCGAAGCCCGGCGGCCGCGCGGCCCCGCTCCCGCTCTCCCCTCCCTCCCCACGAGCAGTGACGCTGCCGCCCCAGCTCGGCCTGTCACAGCTGTCGCGACACGACACAAGGCAGCGTCACCGCCCGTGCTGCCGCTGTCCCGGGCTAACAGCGGAGCAGAGACCCGCTACCAACACCAGCACAGAGGCACGGCTGCCGCCGGGGGGTTGTGCTGGCTCCCAGCCTCCCCCGACGCTTTCAGGGTGGCGTTCCTGTACTAAAAAGAACAACCCCACAGGGCACCTATTAATGAATTCTGCCTTTACATCTCTGGGCTCAGCCAGAGCACCACACCACAGCCGACTGCACGGTAAGAAGAGCACAACAAAGAGCAGTTTCTTCCTAAACCCCATCAGAATTCATAGCCTGACCGACACGGACTTCCACAAGTGATGAAGGCCAAATCCGGAATAGATTTCCCTTAGTCCCGTGTCACCCTCTGATCGTCACCGCTCATTAGGGACAAGGCCGCACCAAGAGAGGTCCCCTTGTCCTGCACTAACAGACGGCTCCAGAATTCCATGGGCCTGAATATCTTCCCTCATAAAGCCCAAATCCGTCGGGCCGCTCCCGCACCCTGGGGGCCGCCCCACGCGTGTCACTGCAGCGAGAGGCCGGCTTTGTGCTCAGCAGCAGAGAAGGAAACAGCTCTGAGCAGACATCAGTTCCACTCTGCTCACTCCAATTCTTTCTTTAAACAAGAATAAAAAAAGGGCCACAAACCACTCAGCCCGTGTTCTCTCCCTCCCAAACCCCAACAAGGGAGCCGGGAACGGTCATCAATGGCAAGAGGCAACTGCCCAAGCAGCACCGCTCGCCCGCTTCGCGCTCAGGAGAGAACACCTCGCTCCTCCTCGTGGTTTGTGATGCCGATCAGGAGCGATCACTCTCCTCTAGTGACCAACTACAGAAATGATCCCTGAAAGTATAGTCTTAACACAACACACACCGCCGCGCACGGCCCTGCCGCGCACACCCGCACACAGCACACGGCGACCGCCCGCCACCCGCCCCGCGCGCCCCCAACGCGAGCCGGCGCGGCCCCGCCGAGTCCCCGCGGCCGCGGGAGCGCGCCCCGAGCCTCCGCGGGAGCGGCCGCGCCCCTCGGAAAGGCCGCGCGTGGAGCGGCGGGCGGGACACGCCCCCTTCATTTGCATGTCCTGCCCCCGATGGCCAATCACACGCGCCCCACGGCTTCGCTCCCGCCCCGCCTTCCCCACCGGGGACGCCGCCGCCGCTGCCGCGCCCCTCGCTGGGCCCAGGGCATGTCAGGGAAGGCGGAATCGCCACCGGGCTCTCCTTTGTCGCTCGCTGATGGGCACTGGGTCACAAGGACTCCCTGCAGCGCTACAGGCTTTGGGAGGAGTCGCTGGAAAGCTGCATGGAGGAGGAACAGGACCTGGGGACGCTGCTCGATGGTGGGTGCCTAAGAGCAGGCAGCG
Organism: Sturnus vulgaris; assembly: GCF_052056855.1. Taxonomy (NCBI): domain Eukaryota; kingdom Metazoa; phylum Chordata; class Aves; order Passeriformes; family Sturnidae; genus Sturnus; species Sturnus vulgaris. The sequence goes on along the minus strand of NC_142263.1, from coordinate 2,941,242 downwards.
TGCCCGGGTGGCCCAAAAGGCCAGTGGAGCGTGGCTTGTATTGCCAGTAGTGTGACCAGCAGGACCAGGGCAGTGACCGTTCCCTGTACTCGGCACGGGTGAGGCCGGACTTGGAATCCTGTGTCCGGTTTTGGCCCCGGCACAAACAGAAGGACATTGAGGGGCTGGAGTGTGGCCAGAGAAGGGAACAGACTTCGGGAAGGGTCACAGATCTGATGAGGAGCAGTTGAGGGAGCTGGGGGGGCTCAGCCTGGAGAAAAGGAGCCTCAGGGGAGAATTTCACCCTCCCGGCTACCCCTGAAAGGAGGATGTAGGCAGGTGCGGTCTGTCCCTCCTCCACGGAACAAGTGACAGGATGAGAGGAAACGGCCTCAGGTAGCACCAGAGGAAGCTGCGGTTTGATATTGGGGAAAATTTATTCACTGGAACGGCTGTCAAGCACTGGCACATTTAGCAAGGGCAGTGGCTGAGTCCCCATCCCTGGAGGGATTCTAAAACGTGCACTGGCACTTGGGGTCAGGATTCAGCAAGCAGCCAATTCTGAGCATGCAAGGCCTGAGCCTCTTATATTAATGCTTTTTTTTACAGCGATTAAAAAAAGGGCCACAAACCACTCAGCCCGTGTTCTCTCCCTCCCAAACCCCAACAAGGGAGCCGGGAACGGTCATCAATGGCAAGAGGCAACTGCCCAAGCAGCACCGCTCGCCCGCTTCGCGCTCAGGAGAGAACACCTCGCTCCTCCTCGTGGTTTGTGATGCCGATCAGGAGCGATCACTCTCCTCTAGTGACCAACTACAGAAATGATCCCTGAAAGTATAGTCTTAACACAACACACACCGCCGCGCACGGCCCTGCCGCGCACACCCGCACACAGCACACGGCGACCGCCCGCCACCCGCCCCGCGCGCCCCCAACGCGAGCCGGCGCGGCCCCGCCGAGTCCCCGCGGCCGCGGGAGCGCGCCCCGAGCCCCCCGGGAGCGGCCGAGCCCCTCAGAAAGGCCGCGCGTGGAGCGGCGGGCGGGGACGCGCACCCTTCATTTGCATGGCCCGCCCCCGCCGGCCAATCACACGCGCTCCCGAAGCCCGGCGGCCGCGCGGCCCCGCTCCCGCTCTCCCCTCCCTCCCCACGAGCAGTGACGCTGCCGCCCCAGCTCGGCCTGTCACAGCGGTCGCGACACGACACAAGGCAGCGTCACCGCCCGTGCTGCCGCTGTCCCGGGCCAACAGCGGAGCAGAGACCCGCTACCAACACCAGCACAGAGGCACGGCTGCCGCCGGGGGGTTGTGCTGGCTCCCAGCCTCCCCCGACGCTTTCAGGGTGGCGTTCCTGTACTAAAAAGAACAACCCCACAGGGCACCTATTAATGAATTCTGCCTTTACATCTCTGGGCTCTGCCAGAGCACCACACCACAGCCGACTGCACGGTATGAAGAGCACAACAAAGAGCAGTTTCTCCCTAAACCCTGTGACAATTGATAAATGATTCGTGTTAATCACAAAAGCATTGGGGTTTGCATAAACCAGAATACTAAGCTCTGAAGTGAAGCATGGACACTAGATAAAGGAAATTATATGATTAAATAATTCTGTTTAAAATCACCTTGTTATGTTATATTATGTTGTATTATGTTACATTACATTATGTTATATTATGTTATGTTTCTTAAATAAGTTGTATCGGCTACCAGCTTGCGAAATCGGACTTCCCAAAAAGCCCTTCCTACCTTTGTGCAATCAATACTGCCTATCCCAAAAACCAGACTCCCAGAACTTTCCTGGTGGTTATCTACAAAGACCAGACCTCCAGAACTTCCCTGGTGGTCATCTCCAAGGACCGGATGGCAATCTGTGACTGATTATCACCCAAAGGCTTTGTGAATTTGTGAACAACGAGAACCCACAGTATAAGAAGAGGCTGCAAACCAAGGTTCGGTGGAGCGTGGAGTGGGTGGTGACCCCTTGCGTTCCCCAGCGCGCTGCTTGATCTTTCTATATCAAATAAAACAATCTAAATTTTGCTGAATATCGAGACTTTTGTCTCTCATTTATAACAACCCCATCAGAATTCATAGCCTGACCGACACGGGCTTCCACAAGTGATGAAGGCCAAATCCGGAATAGATTTCCCTTAGTCCCGTGTCACCCTCTGATCGTCACCGCTCATTAGGGACAAGGCCGCACCAAGAGAGGTCCCCTTGTCCTGCACTAACAGACGGCTCCAGAATTCCATGGGCCTGAATATCTTCCCTCATAAAGCCCAAATCCGTCGGGCCGCTCCCGCAACCCTGGGGACCGCCCCACGCGTGTCACTGCAGCGAGAGGCCGGCTTTGTGCTCAGCAGCAGAGAAGGAAACAGCTCTGAGCAGAGATCAGTTCCACTCTGCTCACTCCAACTCTTTCTTTAAACAAGAATAAAAAAAGGGCCACAAACCACTCAGCCCGTGTTCTCTCCCTCCCAAGCCCCAACAAGGGAGCCGGGAACGGTCATCAATGGCAAGAGGCAACTGCCCAAGCAGCACCGCTCGCGCGCTTCGCGCTCAGGAGAGAACACCTCGCTCCTCCTCGTGGTTTGTGATGCCGATCAGGAGCGATCACTCTCCTCTAGTGACCAACTACAGAAATGATCCCTGAAAGTATAGTCTTAACAAAACACACACCGCCGCGCACGGCCCTGCCGCGCACACCCGCACACAGCACACGGCGACCGCCCGCCACCCGCCCCGCGCGCCCCCAACGCGAGCCGGCGCGGCCCCGCCGAGATCCCGCGGCCGCGGGAGCGCGCCCCGAGACCCCCGGGAGCGGCCGCGCCCCTCGGAAAGGCCGCGCGTGGAGCGGCGGGCGGGGACGCGCACCCTTCATTTGCATGTTCTGCCCCCGCCGGCCAATCACACGCGCTTCCGCAGAGAAGCGTCGGCCCCGCCCAGCCCCGCCCTGGGAACGCGCAGTTCTGGATCGGCACAACCCACTGAGATCCGTGATCCCAAAACCGAAACAGAACTGCTCCGAGTATTGGGTTTCATGTACCAAATGCCCTGTAACTCTGTGGCTAGAAATCTTGTCAAATATTTAAGGTGTAAACCGTACCTTAAGCGTTTGGTAGTCTTAACTGAAACCCGATTTAAAGAGAATATTCCCACAGCTGACTTCCAGAATTTTTGATTTACAATGCCTTCATCATGTTCCTATGAGCACTTTACTAATAAAAGATTATTTTTCTTTTCAATTAACTTATTTTAATACATTTTTTTGATTCGACAACTATTCCCACTTAACGGAAAAGGGCAGCCATAAACAATTTCGTTAATACATTTCACTCAGAAAACTGGATTCTACAAGCAGTATGCTGGCTATTTTTTACCAGAAATGAAAGAATACAGGAAAAAGTAAATCTTTTCTACCAGTACGTGTGTAAAGTTAGCTTTTACCTTTTTTCAGAAGCTTCTTCACTTTCACATAGTTCCCTTCCCTGACATACTCATGCAGGTCAGCTTCCAGGGAGTCTCCTTTTATACGTCCAAGCTGGACTGGGCATGGAAGTGAGAGAGGGATGGGATGAGCCATCTTCTTTCCTGAACAGAACTGGGAAAAAGTAGGAAACGTCATCAAGCTGCAAAGCACCTCAACGTAAAGAACTCATTTCTGACTTCAGAACCTGCAGTAGCTTAAAGTTATTTCTGCTTCCTGCAGAAATATGCAGAGATGGAAGTGGAAAACAACCTCCTGCCCTCCCTAACGGGACAGGTGACAACCGGGACATCACAGAACCTGCCAGGAGCAGCGGCCTCTCCGCGGGCACACAGGTGGGACATACCCAGCGGCATTCCCGGATGGGGAATTCCCACTCCAGCCCTTTCCCAGAGCCCTCGGACACGCGCGGCCCACGCGGATCCGCTCACCCGCCGCCAGAACGGCCCCGACACGCGGGAACGGCCGCGCGCATGCGCAGAGGCTCCGCCCGCCGGGTTCGCGCCAGGGTGAGGTCTGTGGGCGTGGCCAGACAGTGATGGGAGGAGTTTGTGGGCGGGCTCAAACCGAGAGGGGCGGGGTCAGTGGGCGGGGCCGGGAGCCATCGCCGCTCGCTGGACGTGTCCGGAGCGTGTCCGAGCTGTGTCCGGAGCGTGTCCGGAGCCATCCAAAGCCTGTCCGGAGCCATCCAAGGCGTGCCCGGTGTCCCTGTGTCCCGGTGCCCCGGTGTCCCGGTGGCGATACCGCCATGCAGCGGGAGGTGGGCACGCTGCCGCTGGCTCCCGCCCTGCGCGCCCGCCTCGCCGCCGCCGGCTTCCAGACGGCGCAGGAGCTGCTGGACACCGGGCCCTGCGGCCTGAGCAAAGGTACCGGCGGCTTTGGGCCCCGCGGGGCCTCCCCGGCATCTTCCGGGTCCTTTCCCCGTCCCCGTCCCGTGAGGCTTCCGGGAAATGGGCACAGTGAATAATGATTAAAAAAAAGAGGATTCTGGTAAAAGATCAGATGACACTGATGGATGTTAAGGATGCAGGAAAATGAAAGGATTCTGTTAGGCTCGTGCCTCCTCTTTCCCCAGTTTCCCTCTTCTTTTTACTGTGTGATTGAAACAAAATAAGGCTGTTTGAAGTTAGAAAATTCCTTTTTCAAGGAGTGTGTAATGGTTCCTCCCTGTGGTGAGGGTGGTGAGGCCCTGGCACAGGGTGCCCAGAGCAGCTGTGGCTGATCCCTGGATCCCTGGAAGTGTCCGGGTCCAGTTTGGATGACGCTTTGAGCACCCTGAGATAGTGGAAGGTGTCCCTGCCCATGGCAGGGATGGATCTGGGTGGTCTTTACAGCCCCTTCCAACCCAAACCAGTCTGGGATTTTGATTATCAATAATTTTCCTATCTATGACAATAAATATTTGAAAATCACATCATTAGTGCCAGGTTGTCCTGAGAGGGGGAATATGGGTCATTTTGTGTCATGCTGCAGAATCAGTCCCTGCTTATAAAATAAAGATGGTGTTTTGTGGTTTTGGCTTCTCTAGAAATTGGAATCTCCAGGGAAGAGGCACTGGAAGCGCTGCAGGTGGTGAGGCAGGAATGTCACGGGGATGCAGCAAGGCCGGCTGGGGGATCAGGTGCCACCAGGAAATACACAGCCCTGGAGCTTCTGGAAGAAGAGCAAAGCCAGGGTTTCATCATCACCTTCTGCTCAGCGCTGGATAACATCCTGGGAGGTGGAGTGCAGCTGACAAAAATCACCGAGATCTGTGGAGCACCGGGTGTTGGCAAAACGCAGCTGTGGTATTTCATTGTCCCATGACTTGTGTGCAGCCAAGGATCGCTTTTTATTTAACTCAGCTTTTTCTTCTTGTCGTGCCTGCAATCTCTGATTCTTCTCCAGCATTATAAATATAATAATGGTTGTACTGCTCCCAGTCCCGTGCATTCCTCGGCAGGAATATCGCTCCAGGAGTGAGCTGGGACAGCTCTGGGATGCAAATATTGATCTCTATTTCTGTTTCCCACGGCAGCATGCAGCTGGCAGTGGATGTCCAGATCCCGGAGTGCTTTGGGGGCGTTGCTGGAGAAGCTGTGTTCATTGACACTGAGGGAAGTTTTATGGTGGACAGAGTGGTGGACATTGCAGCTGCCTGTGTGCAGCACTGCCACCTTATTGCTGAGGCTCAGCAAGAAGAAGGTACTAAGTTGCTAAGTCATTTCTTTCTGGAGGAGGCAAGGATGGAGTGAAACAAGTGTCTCGTAGGCTGCAGTGCTACTTTTGGAGTGTTTGCTGACAGCTTTTTATTTCCAGCTGTGTATATCAAACCCTGAACTAAATCTGTGTCTGGAGCAGACTGAGCTGGGCTACTTCGAAAAGAATTCTTTTTCTACAGGGTGATTTTTGTGAACATTTTGGTCTTGGGGGGGGTTTAGGTGTGTGGGGTTTTGGTGTTTTCCCTTTCTCCTTTCCTCTTTTCTTTCATTCTTCCTATTCTTTAGCACCTTAACGATGATATTTGCAGCACCTTATCGATCACCTGTTGAGCAAAACTGAGTGTTTTGTTTCAAAACACACGAACAGGTGGGGAAAGAAAAGAGGAACAGCAAAATTTTATGAGGCAATGTTGCTGCTGAAAGCCCATAGGGTAAAAGCTTAGCTGGAATTCAGCTCGTCCATAAAGTCAATACAGCAGCCAGGCTGCTTTTAATGAGAATAAAATTCTCTAAGTCATCAGTCTCTTGGGGATAAGGACACAACTTCTGTGTTACTCATGGAGAATTTATGCCCCAAACTTCTGTTTGAACTGAGGTAGAAAGACACTGTATTAAATGAGTTACTGCCTGTATATTAAACAAGGGATGATTAATAGTCCCTGATGTCCTCTGGTGGTGTTCTGGCTTGAAAATGATTTACTGGAGAAGTTCTTGCTTTAGAAATAAATTTTTCATTGTTGGAGGCCTCCCTTGGAGGCTCCAGTGTGTCTGTGTGCAAATGCTGGGGTAGCATCTGCTCACCACCTTCCTGACTTTCAAGCCAGATGGAAAATATGTTTCCACACTCCTTACCTTGCCTGTTCTGTTTCTGGGGGCTTTGCTGTTGCTATGTGTGGAGGGCAGGGTTTGGTGGCATGATGAAAGTAACAATATGCTCGTACAGACTTCTGACTCATTTACTCATCTGTTTGTTTTGTTCTCAGATCATCGGAAAGCTTTGGAGACTTTCTCTCTGGAAAATATCCTCTCTCACATCTATTACTTCCGTTGTCGTGACTACACAGAGCTGCTGGCCCAGGTCTACCTCCTGCCAGAATTCCTGTCAGAGCATTCCAAGGTAAGGGTTGTTGCAGGCTTCTCAGGAGGTGTCACTCATCTTCGTGTTGCTGAAGATTTTTTTGTCTGCTGTAGTAACAGGAGTAAACACCTTGGTACCTCTGCAGCTTGGCAGTAAAATATTGGCTGATAGCAGAGTACAAATGTAAAGCCTTCTGCTTGTTTGCCTTTTCGTTCCCATCCCAATTACTCTCAAGAGTAATTTGCTTTTGCCATCCTCCTGAGTTTCCACTCTGAGTTGAGGACACTGGGTCTGTGCTGCCACATGTTCCATTTTGGTGAGCACTGAGCTGAGTCAGCACAGCACTGCTCCACACAAGAGCCTCGGAGCCAGGGAGGTGTGTGGTGGCCATGAGGGTGGCATCAGAAAGGCTTGGTGCCACTTTTTTTGCCCTAAAAGATCGCTGAGGACCAAAAATGCCCTGCACCATCTAAATGACTCTTCTCCTTCTTTTCAATGCATCTTCTGTTGCTACAAGCAACCAGAGCCTGCAGCTTGACTCTTGGGTGGACTGCAGCCAGAAAGTTTCTTAGTACCTAATGTCTTAGAGAAATGCTATTGTAAGGCAGATTTTCACCACCTCCCCTCCAGATTTCTGGGTTCTGCACTACAGATCACTCCCTGTCAGGATCTGGGAAATATGACTGTGCCTTGTTCTATCAGAGCACAAATCAGTGTTGGATTAGAATGTCTTTTGCATATATTCCAAAATTTTTCATTTATGGGAGCTGTTGTGTTCTTGCAAACACAGATGGGAGCCTCACTTCTGCTCAGTGTAGTCTGGTATTTCCCTTTCCCTGCCAGGTACTAACGGTGCCCTGTTGTGTCTGCTCTTGTGGAAAGTACATGGCTTCATTAGCACAGTTCCACTGGGCTGCAGCTCCCTGGAACCATCTGTGCTGATTATCTGGGCTTGGCCTGCAGCCTGAAGTGCTGAAGGTTGCAGGAGAACCACAAGACCTTCTGCTGATTCCTTGGACAGGCTAGAAGTGACTTGACAGATTGCTCGTTGCAGTCCAGCTCTCATTAAAATTAGTCTGATCCCTCCAGAGCCGAGTCTGGGACCACAGGAAGCCTCCAGATTTCAGGGTTTTAGGAGAGAGAAAAAGTTGTAGAGGTGTAGAGATAAGAAAGATGTAGAGATCCAAATATGCCATTTGGAAATATGAATTAGTTTGAGATCTTGTTAATAATATGAGAAAAGCTATTAGAAAATATTCTTGTCATAAAAAACCTAATTCTTTAAGGTCTGGTAGAGCCAAGCTGGCATGGACAAGGCAGGTATTACCAAGCTCTCTTTACACTTTAAATACTTTAAGTTTTCCTGTCTACCATGTGGGAGAAATGTAACTAAATTACATCCTACCTGGACATATTGATAGCCAAGTTATATAACCATGTATACATTCCTGTCTAGCATGAGTCATGTTTATGCTGTTAAACTGATTGTTCCTAAAGAAATGATACATGAGGAAGATGTACAGACTCCTGGAAAAGAATTTGTAGGAAGCAGGGAAAATGAGAATACGATGAATGTCTTCTTTTAATCCCAACTATTTAATCTTTTAATCTTCTTTTGTAAATTAAGGTTTTGGTTTTTTTCATTTGGAGGCCCACGACCATTTCACAGTGATGTCTGTGCAGGCTTGTATGTTCCAGTCATAAAGAGGCTTCCCAGGAATGAGTTAAATCAGTAATGTAGAAAATCAGGATTTTTGTGTTGTTTCCACTTTGTTATCTTGTGCAATAATGCAAGATCTTGTAGGCACCAAGGATTTGAGTGACATCTGAACATGCAGGCACTGTGAGACCATCCATCTCCCTCCTGTATTTCAGACTTGGGTCAGCAAAACAGCCACAACAAATGAAGTTAGAATAAATCAAAATCCCAGACTAATGTTTATCCAGTGTCTTGAGGGTGATGAGCCAGCAGCTGCAGCGTGCTCTGACTTCAGCTAATGATTGCTACAAAAGAAATAATTCAGCAAAGCAAACATCTCAAGGCAAGATAGATCCTCAGCTCCAGTGCAGTGTGCCTGGAATATCTTCAGGCATCTGTTAAACTCTGTGTTTCCAACAGCTGAGTTATCTCAGCAGTGACTCCAGAGAGCTTGAATTCTGATTTGGATTTAATTTTTGAGGGAGAAGGTGAATTAATTGCTGTTTGTGGAGAGTTGACTGAAGTACAGTTCTGTTTAATGATTATTTTCTCCAGCTTCTCCTCTGCAAGGCTTTAAGTCCAGCTCTGCCAGTCACGTCCACCTAAAGACAAAATAAAACATTCCAGTACACTTAAAAACAGGTCTTGCTGGTTTTTGTCATTTTTTTAATAGGATGATAATGACAGTTCTTTATCTTTTCTCCTGCATTTAGGTGCGGCTGGTGGTGATTGATGGAATTGCCTTTCCCTTTCGCCACGACTTTGAGGATCTGTCCCTGCGTACGAGGCTGCTCAATGGGCTGGCACAGCAGCTCATCATCGTAGCCAACGACCACAAAGCAGCTGTGAGTCCATACATCCCAAAAGATGCCACTTTTTTTTATAAAGAATTAAGGAAATGTGTTTTGCTCTTGCCTCTAAATAGCAAAATAAAGCTGCAGCAATGCCCTCTGCATTCACTCTTGTTTGTTTAGGTGGTAAATATAGAGGGATCACAAAGGCAAAACACCTAAAAGGTGGGAAATTCCTAGACTTGCCAAAATAAGGAAAATTTGCATCAGCAGTATCCTGTGGATCTCAATGAAATGATAGCATGGCATTTCTAATGCTGTTTGCCATCATCCCCAGTGATTTGGTTGGACAAGGAATGCTCCTCTGGTGATTTAACCTACAAAGATACCTCAGAGCACTCAGCAGTTCCAACACAACTTTCCACTGAACTATGGTTTGAGCATTCCTAAGGAGGAAAAGCGCTTTATCTGCTGGATTGGCCTTCTCTTCTGGCATCCATGGAAACCCAGAGCCTCCTTCCTGGGCATTGTTTCTACGTCACTGAGGGTCTGGAGGCAGCAGAGCCGCAGCCAGCAGATGGCACTGGGAAGCTGCAGCTGTTCCAGAAGTTGTTTTGGAAGTCTGTGGCAGCTCAGAGAAGCATTGTTCAGGAATTGGAGCTTCCCCAGCCCTCAAAATGGTGCTTGTGCCTCTGACAGTGTCCAGGTGACTTGTGACCTTGTCACCCACAACTCTCTGGTGCAATTGGCTTTTGTTCCATGCTGCTAAAAATAAAACTCCTCTTGTGCTTCCTCTGGGAGCTGTGGGAAGGGAAGAGCCCAGCATTCCCAAAATGTCCTGACATGAGCTGTGGAGCTCCTTCCTGCTGCTCTGGGCACCAGGGAGATGATGTTCCAGGATCTGCACAGCCTCAGGTTTGCTGAGGGCTTTTCCCCACAACTTGGTACCTGGTGACCTTGAACAGCAGCTGCTGTCACTGGACAATGTTTTTCTTTGGTCAAGGATAAAAGATAGAAATCGTTTCTTCTGAACCAGGGAGCAGTTTAGTACAAAGTTGCTAAAGGAGTCAGAGCTTCAGGAATGGTTTTGCTTGGATTGGCCCCCTTGTTAGTGGTGTCTGAGTTAGTTCCCTGAGCTGGGAGAAGGCTAAATCCAACCTGCATGCCAGGGATTGCTGGTCAGGCAGCTCTGGATGCTCTAATATGGAAGGAAGTCAGATCCTAAAGCTGGACTCAGAGTGAGGATGCCCAACCCTTCTCCAGCAGGGAGATGAGGAGGCTATCTGGGGCTGTTACCATGCACTTGTGATGAGTTACTTCTCTAAAATGTGTAATATCTGTGCTGGGCTCTGGGCTGTGTGAATGTTTTAGGGTGTGTTCACTGGAGCTGTTTGCTCTCACACACTTTTCTAAACTGCTCCAGCAAGAATCCACTGAGCATGTCAAACAATGGAACTCTCAAGGGTCTTAGATGGGCACAATTTTTCATTTTTAATGAACTTTGTCATTAATATTCCTGGCTCTTTTCTGTCTCAGCCACCCCCACTTCTACCAGGGACCTAACCTAGACTGTCTGTGAGCCTCCCACAAGTGATTGGGGCTGTGAAAACACTCCCCCGCTCTGTCTGTTCACTTCCATTCTGCTTTGTGTTGTACCCACTCGTGCATTTTTAGACTACAAGGCACAGAAATTCACTTAATCACCAGGCTAATGCACGTTGTGAGCAGCACCACCAAGTTCATTTACCCCAGGGACTGAGAGCTGGATCCTCATGGAGGGCCAGTTCAGGTCACCGGCAGCTAAACACAGATCCAAACAGCATTTAGGACAAATGTTGTGGGATAAATAACTTGTGTGGAGTTTGCCTCCTTTGAAGAGGGGGAAATTGAGATTTCTTCTAAGTCCTGAATGAAAGAAATCTCCCATTCAAACAAAAAACACATTTTGCAAGGTTCCCTTAATTTGTTTTGAAAAGATGAGGAGCCTTTACAGTTTCTTATCACAGTTGCCAAGAGTTTTGCCTGAGTAACTGCTTCATCAGTGAAAGCTTTTTTGAAAATTCCCTCTCTTCCCTCCCACCAGTAGGCTGATTTCCAGGAGACTTTCTTATTTCTTTGCTTCTGTTTCCTCTTTCAGGTAGTTCTGACAAACCAAATGACAACAAGGATTGGACAAAGCCAGTCCACATTGGTACCTGCTTTAGGTAAGTGTTTAGCTTTGAGTTAATAAAATCTGATATACGAATTCCTTTCTTTTGGTTTTATGTACAAAGAAAAATCATCCAAAAAATGTACCTTGGAGCAGGGATGTGGTGAGGAGGAGGTTAAATCACCCAAAAAAGAACCAAGTTTAATGGCTGCATACCCCAAACTAAGCTGCAATTTCCTAAATTCCCAGAGAACCATTCACTGCCTCTCCCAAACAGTTTAAATTGTTTATTTTCCCATTACCCTTGAACATATCCCATTAATTATTTGCACAAGGCATTTCATATTTGCTGTATCATTGGAATTTTCTGCAGTTATGATTTAGAGGGAAGTTCTGTGTGGGATCCTCAGGCACAGCGTGCCCTGAGCCAGGTTAAAGATTTTTTTTCCAGGCTGCTCAATTTTGCCCTGTAATGAGCAGATACCTCATCCATGCCTTTCTGCTGCAGTCACAGGGGAAAATAAAACAGTTCTCAAGTGGAGTTTTCTACAAATTAAGGAAAGGTTCAGCATTTAAATCTAATTTCAGGCTGTAGCTTTGCATTATTTTATGCTTCACTTAAAGGGCAAAAAATCTTCAGTTTCTGTGAGTTAAGTAATGATTCCCTTGCTCTGGAGAGGAGAGAGAAGGGGACAGTACAAAGGCAAAGCTCTTCTCAGAGTCTGTACAGGTACCAACCCGTTTGGCAGAGATATAGGGTAAAATGAACAAACACAGCCCATCTCCTGCAGGAATGTGAAGAATGTGGAATTTGGAGCTGTGCAGGCAGACCCAGCTCCCAGGCTCTGACCCTTTTTGTCAGTTTTGCCTCTTGCTCTCTGATGGATTCTTTTTGGCAGCCTTTCTGGCTACAAACTCAATTAAAGCTAATAGAGTCTGTCTTTTTTCACTGGCCAGCATTGTTTGGGAGCTGTTGTGTTTATTGAGTCATGGGGACAGTAAAGAATGTGAAGACATTCAGGGGAGGTTATAATCCCCAGATATCCTGCCTTGCCTTGTGCATATTTTCTTTCACAAGCAATTAATTTGACATGACCTCCTGTGGAGCTGGCTGTGACTCTCCCCAGTGTGTGTGACCACAGTATTGTTAAACTGAGCAGGGTGAACTCTTCCAAAAATGCAGCTTGGTACCAGCTGGGAGAATATTTAACCAAGTGGTTTTGATGCCCTTCTCTGAAGAAATGATGTTTCAAAAGTCTCATCAGAAAGGGCTAGAGAACCTCCCACTCCTCCATGGTTTGGTGTAGCCAAAGGAATTGTTGAGGGAATGGTCAGCAGCAAACCCCCAAGGAAAATCATTAAATTGGGTTTTCCCCCTGCCCCATTGATTGGTAAGCCTGAGAAAAAGCTTTTTCATGAAAGCATTAATCTCTAAACTCTTACTCAGCTCCTGAGCAGAAGGGAAGATCTTAATTATGAGGAGAAAAAAAAGAAAGAAAAAAGCATAGATGCTGCAAGGTATTAAGTCAGGAGCTTTATGACAGGGACAGCTTTCTTTCCCACTAGTGATAGCTAAGCTGGGTGTTCCTAGACATTTCTACTAAATATATTTAGAAAGGAGGTCAAATATTAATCTGCAGGCAGTTCAACTCAGAAATATCTCATTTTACAGTATTTTTTCACTCATATTCAATGCAGTTGGAAATGTGCTGGTGTGGAATTTGTAGCCATTGTAAAATGTGTTTTGATCTCTGCCTCAGAGCCATTTCTGAGAGCCAAAATCTTTAATCTCAACTCAGATATAGTGGAGCAAGGTCTGGCAAGATTCCCAGAGGGTCTAGGTCTTCATTACAGTGGGATTTTTTTTTTTTCTTTCTCTGTGCTCTAATAAATACCAGAGCACAGGGGGCACGAGGAGGGGGCACGAGGGGTTGGGGTGTGGGGAAGAGCAGGGAAGGGTGGACAGGAAAGAGCAGGTGGATAGGGGAGATTTGGCTGGTTTAAAAATGTCATCCATCTTTGGATTGCTGACAGGGACAAACAGAGGAAAAAGCACCCAGTAAAGATGTCTGTACACTGACTTGTGGTAGGTGTGAGCTGAAACAAAGGGACTGAACCCCTGGAGCAGGATAAAAATCCAAACTTTCTTCTCTTTTTCCACCACACCTCCTTGCTTTTAGTTGTGTTATTTTGCATTTTGCTGTCACAAGCAGAAGACTGCTTCAGGGGCCTTTATTACTTTAATAATCATTGACTTTCTCCCAAAGCTGGTATCCCAAAGGGACTGATGTTTGCTCATAATTATGCCTGAAAGATGGAATATTGCAGTTCTGAAGTAGGATTTAGACCTCCTCACCAGACTCCTTCAGTAGTAATTAGACAAATCTCTTCTTCAAAATCTTTTCAAGATTTGTCTAGTACCTGGCCTTCATTAGGCATCCATACAATTTTTCTACAAATATGGAAGTATTGCATCAAGATTTCTGTAAAACACACGAATTACAGAGGTTATTCCTTGTCTTGGTGTATTTGCTGTGAAATCCTTGCAAGTATGAAAAAGATGTGATGCATCACTGCAAGAAGAGCTTTTTTTTTTTTTTTAATTATGGGGGTTTTGGAAGATAAATTTCATTTCAACTTGCTGATGGTGGTAGTGTAAGAGCTAATGAGCTGTCATTTTGTGTTCCTCAGGAGAAAGCTGGGGACATGCTGCCACTGTCCGTTTAATCCTCCACTGGGACAGCACTCAGAGGTGAGGGAAAATGTGAGGAAAATCCAAATAAATACAAGTGTGGCACTGCAGAATCCTTCAAACTGGCCACGGGGGCCAAACAGGGGTTTGAATTTGGCTCCTGGCCTTGCTCTGCCACATCCCAGGCTCAGGAATTTTCTCATTCAGACTGGGAACTGTGGTGTGGGCTGAACTGTCAGGCTCCTCCTCCCCACACTGATGGGTTCTTCCTGACAAGATGCCATGGTTTATAAAAGTGTAACATCCTAATGGCTCTTGTTCAGACACAAGTATTTAGGATCTGGTGGCTTAGTAGAAGATTTCTTTCACTATCTGCATTTTACAAGATAAGATTGGGGTTTTTTGTACAAAACTCTTCTCATTTTAATGTGATTTTTTGTCATAGACTCAGTGCAAGTATTGAGCTGATGGGTTACAAGGTGATTTTTATGCCTCACTCTGAAGAGGTGCAGTTTCAACAGTTCCATTATAAAGAACCTCCCAGTCCTCCATGGCTGGTTGTAGCCACTATAATTTCTTTGAGAACAATTTTTTTGCTTCAATGTTTTCATCCCCAGTCAGTCCAAAGCCAAAGATGCCAAAGAAGGCTTTAAAGCCACCTAGCCAGTGACCCTCAGGACAGGCTGCTGACCCTGAGCTTCAGGGCTTGAACCTTCTAAAAACAGCATGAAATTCTATTTATTGCAGTGAGATCTCCTCTGTTTCCTGGTTCTTTTCTTCCCCTCTTTATATTGCAAGGTCATTTCTCTTTCCTGCTCAGTTAAATTTGTCCTGTATGTAATGTCACCATGCAGCACTTTAAGATTAAGGAGCCATGCTGTAATTCCCTAATCTTGTGCAAACAGTGAGCAAAAATGCTGCTGGAATGTTGTTGTGCAGAGTTTTGCTTGTTGAATTTGAAAGAAAAATGCAGTGATGCTTTCTTGGGGAGTTTTGTTTTTAAATTCTAAGTTTGAAGGCAATGCAGGATGATTAGAGCAGGCTGTTTAATTTGGAATTAAATTAACATCACTGATTAGTTAACAGTCTTTTTAGGACAACTTGCATCAACATAATGATTACAGAGTGAACAAAAGTTAATTTTATATATGAAAAGAACTTTTTTTCTTCTGCAACAGAGCTAGGAAGGCTGCAGATAGAAGTTCCAGAAAACAAGCCAAGGAGAGACAGACCTGGCTTATTTACTATAAATCTGCAGCTAATGTGGAGTGGGGCCTGCAGAAACAGCAATTCTGGATACAACTGTAAAAGCAGAAATAGCTCAATGCTGTCTTATTTTTGCACAGGCTGCCTATTTGTTTTTGTTTCAGGTTATTGAGGCACAAAGATCCTTTGAGGATCCATTTGCCTTTTTGAAAGTATTTTTAAAATGTGCTTTGGCCAACTCTCATACCTATCCCCTCCTTTCTCTCTACTACTGAAAATGTCAGAGCTTAATTCTAAGGGTTCTCTTTGCTGGGAGGAAAGATCCTGTTGAGTCAGAAGCTCCAGCTGAGCTCTTGTGAAAGCCTGCAGCTCCAGATTTGGGCAATTTTGTCAAGTATAACCCAGCATTTGAGTGTTCTGAGGAATTCCCTGTGTAGCTAACATGAAGTGGCAGTGTTCCTCAGGCTGTAATTACGTGCTCTCTAATAGAATGGCACCTCAGGGAGGAAAAAAACCCCCCCAAAAATAATTAACAGGATTTTTGGCAGGGTGTCTTGCAATAGAGAGTGGAACACTTTCTAGATTGGCTTATGTAAGTGTGAGTTTTGGGGAGGTGGGCATGGTGCAGCCCTGACAGGGGTTGAAAACTCCTTTCCTTTTGAGCTGCTTTGCAATTTTCTCTCTGTATTATGCAACCATTTACTGTATAACACAAATCAAGGTGTATTTCTTTGAGTCTAAATGCAGCAAATCAGGGAAGTGTCAGAGGAGAAATAAAAGGGAAACTATTTTCTCAAGGTTGTGCTGTGTGTCAGTGGCAAGGGCAGGCTTAGAAATAGAACATCAGCCTCTGGGTTATATTGACAGGCTTGTGAAATCTGGAAAAAGCCTCCCTAGAAGTGCTGGAATTCTTGAAGGTCTCTCCCATCTTTGAGAGGTCAAAGAACAAGTGATTAATGGAGGAGGGAAGAGTTGTGCTCAAAACCTTTTTTGTTTGCATTTTAAGCAAGTGACATTTGGAGTTAATTCATGATGAATATTGTTCCAAAAATGTCATCAAATCCTGTGATGAAACAAGGCTAATTAATCATTCACTCTTTTTAGTAGGTCTAGATTGTGTTTGAGCTGACAGGTCATGTAAGGATGGGAATCCACACTTTGAATGACCTATATGAAAATACATCCCTGAGAATTCCACTGGTACTGTAGGAAAACTTAGGTCTGGTCACTGGGCTGCTTGGAATTTTTATTACTGTATTAATTAATCATAATTACCTGGGGTTTGTTTTACCAGGTTGGCCACGTTGTACAAATCACCAAGTCAGAAGGAATCCACCATAGCCTATCACATCACAGTGAGTATTCCTTGGGGATGGAGATTCACAGGCTGGGACACATTGTCAGCTGGAAAGGAAATTTCAGACAAATCTGAGAATGGTCTTTGCTTTCTTAGTGTTGATTTCAGCTGCCTTCTGAAGGGAAGCAGCAATACTGAGATATCTCCAGACTTAGGGGTAATTTGCTCTTTTTTTCTTTAGAAAAGTGACCCAGAATTTTGTCTACTCAAAGTTAAAATGCTTTTGATTTCCAGATCAAACTTTCAGGCAGCCTGTCCCCATCTGTTCTGCTGCTGGTGCTGCTTATTTTATCTGCCCCTGATGTTACCTTTTGCCCTAAGTGCAGTTACCAAGAACAATCTGAGCCTTCATTTTGGGAGACCTGAACTGTTTTCTCCCTGGTCAGGTAGGGTGTGGTTTCTCAGGTGATTCTTTACATCTGTTCCAGCTGAGTTCATCTTTTTAGGATGAGGATGCCCAGGATTAAACCTGGTATTCCAGAGGCCTCACCAGTGCTTTGTTCCATAGGTATTTCCCCATCTCTGCTTTATGTGTGCTATAACCCACGTTGTGTTTATCCTACACTGACCCTACACCCAGCCAATATACACAGATTTTTCTCTTTTGTTCCTATCATAGAAGCAGCTTCCAGCTTATGGCTGGAGTCCTTATTCATCCCTAGTTAAATCTGTGATTATTTCCTATTGTGGAGTGCTTAGATACATATTAATGAGAAGAGATGCTGTCTAGGCTGTATTTAAGTTTAAAAAGACAGCACCACTCAACTCTTAGATCCTCAAATGTCACATCCATAGGTACAATTCCATAACTATTTGCTACATGTCCTCATGGAAACACGTTGCCATAGCATTTTCTGCAGATTTTAATGCTGTCATCACATGAGATCCTCAAAACTTTCAAAGAGAAATCAGATTTGGTTTTTGCCCCCACTCTTGAATGTATTCAGCTGGACAGAAGAAATACTGCAAACAAATACTTTTATAAAGACTAGAAGAGGAAATGGGATTGCATCCTAAAGTTGTTTGGATCATGTGATTTGAGTCCTTTTTTCTCCAGCTGACAAACAGATGGATTTTATCTCAGACAGTTTAATTCCCTTTTTCTTTCAGTTTTATAAGCACCATAAAACAGTTATGCTCTCTTCTGTGTGAATGCACATTATCTTGAAATAGAGTCGAGAGTCAATCCCAATCGAAGATTAGTTAAAATTGAAGATTATCCCTTTGGGTTTTTTTCCTTAATCCTGATTAATTGCTTCAGGAGATGATTTCTTTTAGTAAAAAATGTATTATCCCCATTTCTTTCATGAAATTCAGGTCTGATAACAGTCTGCTGTTATCATTTCTCATTCCACAGTTAAACTGAAAGATGCCAATACATGTCCAGTGTTTCCAAGTCAGATTTGTGTATAGCCAGCATACAAAGAAAAATATATTTAAAAAAAATAAATTCCTTAGGACTCAGAAATGTGCAAATGAGGAGCATTGGTACCATTGGCAAAGTGGCTGCTCAGAACCCATGAGCTGATGAAATGTGTAAATTCATGAGTGAGCTCTGGGGGTTTTTTTATCCCTGTCCTTCCCAGCACACTGGAGTCAGTCACCACTGTGAGGGGGCTGTGGAACTCCTCTGCCATGAAATCCTTTCTTCTACAGGCTGATAAGGATTCATTCTTAAATGCAGAGTATAGAAATGGAAATTGATTTATGCACAAGGGAGTAAGTAGCTCGGCTGATTCACCTGAATTTCCCAGGAATGTGACCTGATTATTTCACAGTGAAAGACAGAGACCCAGGATCTAAATTCCGGGTAGGAATTGTGTTTCCCTGAGCTGTGGAGGGTCTGCCAGGCCAGCAATGGGAGCACTGCTCAGGTAATAAACACATCCACCCTTGCCAGTCTTGCTGCAGAGGGTGTAAATCCAGAGGACATTAAGGAACAATTCAAAATGACAGAAGACTGAGCTTTGTCTTTGGTTCCAGCAGCCACATCCTCACCATCTGAAACCCAATACCAAACCTCACAAATATACACAAAATTCTTGTATTTTCAAGGTGCCTGCCTGTGCCAAGTGCAAAACATCCATCCTGGGCAGCCTGCTTTATGTTCTGGCCCTTATAACCCTTGGAATGCTTTCACTGGGAGTCAGCACTCTGGATTAAGTGGATACTTGGCTCCAGATCCACCTTTGTGCCTCAGGGAAATGGCAAAGATTAGATGCAGTGAAACATTAGACTTGAAGATTCCCCATTATGCTCTTTAGAATAACACTTGAGTTGCTTATAAATAGCAGAGGGGCTGCACAGATCCTGCCCTTGTAGCACCTCTTGCTGTTTGTTCCTTTAAAAAGCCCGGGTTGGGTGAGGTGAGGCATTCAGAAATAGAAATACAGAGATGGGAGACCTAAACAAGACATTTTGCTGGGGTTTGGGATTGATCTTGGTGTGGGACACGCTGGAATTTGGGAAGAGTCACATCTGCTGATAATTCTGCCTGCTTTCCTTACACTGCACCAACCCAAAATGTCAGCATTCCTGAAATGCTCTCGTCCCCACATTGTCTCTACCTGAGCATTTTGGATCAGCAAAGCAATTTTGTGTTCTGATTAATGCCTTTTCCTCACTGAGTCTGCACTGAGAGTCTTCACTGAGCTGTCAGCAGCGCTCTCTGCACAACATTTGTCTGGAGATGGGAATTCAGAGAGTTGCAGGCTTCACACAACATCTCATCATCTCCATCTGCACCCATGACATGTGTAACTAACTTGACTTCCAGATCTTTCATATTTTAAAATGGTTAAAAATTAAATTGTGAGCTACAGTAACAGAAAATATGAGTGGTACTAGGCCAGATAGATCACTTCAAGCACTCTCCTGAGCAGTAGCATGTAGTTTTCACTTCTACATTTAGTTTTTGGCAGTCAAAGGTTTTCATCCCATTGTGTCCCATAAATTACTATGCTGGAACAGTCTTTGCAGTCTAGAGACAGATTCAGCTCTGCTGTTCTCTTACAATGTCTCATTGATGTTTTCAGTTCATTAAGTAGGTACATGGAACAAAAATATCCTAGGTTGTAGAAATTCACAGTTTTGTTTCTGAAAATGACTGAGGCAATTAATCCAGTCATCTCCTTGCTTCTGTGGGAGCTGATGGATTTGTCTTTTGATTTATTTAAATAGGCAACATAAGTTAATTTATAGAGAAGCATTTTTTCATAGCCATAGGGGTGATAAACAGTAAAATGAAAGTGATAGCCTGGTTGGTGAAAATAAACTATCTTTAAAAAAACCAAATGAGCAGACATTAGTTGGCACATGTGTTGTGAAGTTTGCAGTGCTAAGCTTAACCTGGTCTATAAACATTCTGTGTCTGCTCATCCCGAATAAGTGGCAGCATCATCCCTCATTCTGATCTTCTGGGAACTGGTTACTCATACTTTCTATCCCTACAAGCCTTAGCACATGATTTTCCTTCCCCCTCCCAGTCCCATGGCTTCCGAGATGTGCAGCCTCCAGCTGTCACTCACAGCACAGAAGGGACGGAGCTGAACCCTCGGAAACGGCCACGGACAGAGGAGGAGAAGCAGCAGTGATTCCAAAGTGGGATGGTAAAATCCTGCAGGAGAGCAGGGCCAGAGTGAGTGTGCAGCCAAAGGCAGCCTGAGACACTCTCAACTTCAGTTCCTCCTCGGGACTTTATTTTAACATTACAATTGCAAGGTGCAAATTTCTGTGGCACGAAATTATTTTGTGTATGGCATCATTGTACTTTTATAATAAAAATCTATGTTTTCTATAACAGGTGGCTTCAGCTTTGGGGTTGGGGCTTTTTTTGTTTGGTTGGGGAGTGGGGGCTACAACTCCATCTTTCACACGGAGTAAAAAGACAATGAAATGAGAGCCTTTAGCACAGCACTTCTAATGACAGGCATGTGGATCAGTCACCTGGCTTTGTGTGTACCTGAATTTTAAGGAGGTTGGATGCAGCACTGTGCTCAGCACAGGCTCAGAGCAGGACACTGGATGCTGGAAGGGAAATTCAGCTTTCAGTGCTACACCAGAGTGGGGCTTTAGCCCTCACCTGCCGCAAAGTCCTTGGTCAAGGACAACCAAAGCTCTGCTTTGAACTTCTCATTTATCCTGTAGTGGCAACAGCAGAGATGAAAGGCTGGATCTCAAGGACAAAGGATTTAATCCAGCACGATAATTTTATCTTCCTGGTTCAGTAAGTGGGAATATTTTACCGTGGCTCAGGCTTGAACCAAACTGCTGCATAGCCCTGATTTTCACCTTCTTCATTTCATTTCTTGCTGTAATCAGGATCTCCTTTGTTCGTGGCTGTAATAAAGAGAAAACCAAGACTTAGGCACCAGCAGAATCAGCAGAGCCAAAGTCTAAAGCCAGAGAATGAATGTGCACTGAAAGCACAGCAGCTTTTTGTCCTCTTTTTATTAAGAGAAAACAAATCAAGGAGATTATTAGAGGAGAAGAAAGGTGCTGCACTGCAAAATAGTAATTACTTCAATTATGAGAAGTGTTTGTACACATGCACAGAGATGACCCCTTTTGGCAGAGCACTCAGTAACGTTAGAGCTGAGGAAACTCAGCCAGCAGCTAAATGGAGAATTCAAGTTGTGGGAGTCACTATCTTAAATTTTTTATTTAGTATACACTAAACTGACTTTGCCTTGAAATGAAATTCAGTGCTGAATCTGAGTCATAAAATCTCTCTACTCAAAAAAGGTTTCAGAAAAAAAAAAAAGGAAAAAAAAAAGCAGTGGTTTTTGCATCATTATAGGATTTAGATAAAAATTACATAATAAAATATTAAAGGGAAAAGTATTGAGTTGCCATGCAGCAAACCGGGCTGTGTCAAAATTTAAAAACTGTGAGTCAGGGAGAAGCTCTGAAGCAAGCAGCATGACATAGGGGAAGGGAGGCAGCGGGATCTGTGACTCAGACAAACATTTCAATGCAGGAGACACAGGCAAACAAAAGGATCCTACCGCATGTGATGTCAGCAAGCAAACGCTCCCGTTTGGGAATAAAGACTTCCTACGTATTGCAGTGCAGGAGGAGGGGGGGGGGGAAGCTGGCACCGAGCTCTTGCCTACGTAGCCACGAGGAAAACCATCCATTAGGAATGTTGGAGCAATATTTTCAGGAGCTCTCCTGGTTCCTGGTGATAGCTGCTATCGAAGGGGTTTGGTAATTATGGAAAAATCCATTTCTGTCGGTGCATTGTGCTGGGATTTAACACCCTCCACACGTCCTTCCGTGTGTGAGCACAGTAACAGTGTGGCTCCCATATACTATTAATTTCAGCTGACTGGTGGTTTTAATTTTGTTTGTAGTAGAGTAGCATCCAGAAGCCCCAGCTGAGATGCTGATCCTGTTATAACAAGATAAATGGTCTTGGCTGAGTAAATGTTAGAGCTTCCAGTGTTATGGGCATCGTTATTCAAATAAAAAAGATGCACAGTTACTGGTTAACAGTGGGAGTTATAAAATGTCCAGAGGAAATATTGGAGGCTCTCTATGCTGAGACTTTTAAATTTTTCTCTCTTTTTTTCCTATTGAAGCTATTATAAAAATCAGCTCTGCAGACCAGAACTGAGAGAAGGATCTGTTGGCGGAGACAAAATTAGATTAAATGAGCCAGATTTCGTTCTCATCTGCTGGAGACAAGGAAGCTGTTCCAGGCTCAGAATTGCAGAGAAAGAAAAAATTTGACCATTGCCTCACCAGTAGATCTTCCATGGCAAGTTGATTTTTCCCCATATGTGCCTGGAATTCTCATGCATGTCTTAGCATCAGCACCCAACAGTGAGGGGCAGAAGAGAATTTTATTACTGCACAAAAAGTGAAATTCTAAGTAGCCAACCTCATGGCACTGCATCAAAAAGAAAATGGGTTGTTTGATTTGCTGCTTAAGTCCCAGTTTGCTGAAAGCCAAGGGCTTTAACTGTCATGCTGAGTTTGAAATTATTCCATTTTGTGGGGACGACATTTACTTGTGGTGCAGGAACTTATTTTGTCACCACAACAAGACTCCAGGTCCCACCACAGGCCTTGGCAACAGGCAAACACTGCGGTCACAGGAGAATTCTCAAGCCCTGAGTCCTGCTTTGAAACTCTTTAGTTTGGACAGGGAAAAGAATTTATTTGTTCCTGCTTTGATGTGTTCTGCACCTTTTCCATTATGAAATACTGAGGAACCTGCTCTAATTTAAGTAGAGTAAATTTAAAAAACATGGAGAAGAAATAACGTCACTGGAGGTACAAAGGTGTAGCCAAGGTTCAAGGTAGGAAATCAGTCTCCTGTTGAAGTCAGTCACAAAGTGATTGATTTGTGTGGAAAGGAGATTTGGCCACTAACCTGAGTGCTGAATACGGAGCTGAGAAAAGTACATTTAAAATATCACAACCATTTTCCTGTTCAATTTCAGTTCCTGTTCCTTTAGTTATTTTACAGGAGGACTAAATTTAGGATCGGATTTATTCTCAGGTATTTCATGGATTAACAGCAAAGGTGAAATCCTTACTGCCTGCTTTTTGTACTCCATCCTTGTCCTGAGCAAAAGAAGATAGGAAAGTTGGAAGGGAAGTCATTGTGGTCCAACTTCTCCAAAGAGACTGTCTTTACCATGCTCAGGATAATAATTCTTTAGAATTATTAGAATAATTCTTTAGCACATTAAGATATGCTGTACTGTTTTAAATCTATATGAAATAATTGTGGTAAGTTTAGAAGTATGGTTTGATGCTTTCTTATCCTTGAGAGGAATGGAATAAACAGAGCGCTGACATGGCAATAACACAAATACTACAGAAGGGAAATAACAGTTATTTAAAAGGATGAGAAGCAGGGGGTCAGCCCGTGTTCCCAAAGCAGCGGGGCCGTGCTAAGAGCTCGCCAGGGAGCCTGGCTGCAGGGGAATGTGGCGCTGGCAGTGGCCGGGAGCAGCCTGGCCAGCCTTGCTCCTCCTCCTCCTCCTCCGCAGCCCCTCGGCTCCAGGAGCCGCTGCCAGCTGCTCCCTGCTCCGGGCTTCCCCCTGCTGCTCCCCAGGCTGGGCACTCGGTGTCTCGTGGCTCCTGGCCATGCACTCATTTGGGATGATTAGGGTCAGGGGAGCTGGCTTCCTTTGGCTCCAGCGAGATGCCTGCATTAATGTTCTCTCCTGAAGAATGAAATCACCGGGAACTGGCCCCTTTCCCAGTACTGAATTTCACCCACAAATGCACCCACTGTTAAACTGTCAGCTCCTGTATTGCTTCCCACAAGCAAGAAATATTCCTACAATATCCACTATCTATCTGTTAAAGAGCCTAAACTCTACACATTGTTTGAACCCTATCTACTGAAATAATAAATGGCATTAAAAACAATAGTTCCATCATTACACAAGCAGTAAAAATGTTAGATTATGTGCCAAAAGAATGCATAGAAAAGTCTGTATTTTACAAAGTCATCCTTCAAGAATTATAGCTAATACTGCTCATTTTATTACAAGAATTACTTGCCATTGATTTAAACAGAGCCAAAGAAGCACTGAGATATTAAACAAAAAATAAATCACATTTCAGTTTCAAACAATGAGAAGGGGGAATGTTTAAAATATTTTATAACATATATAGGAAAGTAAAAAAAAGAAACTCTACAGACCTCAACAAATGGTTCTAATTGGGTCTGGATGTTTTTCTCAAAGGCCATGAATAAGCTGTTTGAATACTTGCTCAGTTTCCATTATTTTGGAGGTTTAAATTTCTGACACATATCCCTCTAATACTCTTAATTTATTTAGCGTGAACTGCTGCAATTTTAGCAACACAGTTACAACTACACTCACTTAGTAATTCTTTTTGTATCATATATGTTACTAAATTAAAATGGTTTGGGCTAAAGAACAAGTTGTCTCCTTAGCAAGAAAATGTCTATAAAGTGCAGTGTGTCAATAAGAGTTTGTAACACTTTTTTTTTTTTTTACTAGATAAAGTTACTGCTTACTACACTTTTGATAGTAAATGTGTTACATCACATAAATCCATCTCCTTAAAAGCCATTCATTCATTAATTTGTGAAATGAACACAAGTTTCTGTGGCTAAATCATAGAGTTTGAGACTCTTGAAAGAAGTTAGAACGAGCTGCATCAATGGGATTTGAGTGGGACCGATTCAAAGCACAGCCTTTCCTGAACTGGGGTCTGAATGGAAGGCTGAACATGGAATTTTCCTTTGGGATGGGACTGGAAATTTCCATGACAGCTGGAAGTGGGATTCAGGCCTGAAATCCTGTGTTTTGCAGTGGATGGGGATATTTCAGAATAATCTTTGACTATTAATCTGGAAAAGCTGACTTGACCTCAAAAACTTAAAAAAAAAAAAAAAAGTAAGAGAAAGAAAAAGAGAGAATTACTTTCTTGACACCCCAAAGAAATCCTTCTTATGGCCAAAGAGGCAGTAAAACTCTGGTGACAGAAGTTACTTAGCTTTTTAAAGCTGCAGTTGGCCAGACTGAACCTAAGAAAATGAACTGCAGTTTGATGGATGTTGACTCTGCCAACAAGAGTCTTCTTGCTGTATTCCTTACAAATTCTTGCTGTCTTTAGTCTCAAGCACCTGGAATTATTAAAGCTGAATATAGCTGCTAAAATTAATTCAGGTTTACTGCAAAAGCCCTACTTTTTAAAGAAAGAAGCCCTACTTTGAAGAGGCATTTACTGTTGGATTTTTCCCATTACACTCATTTGTATGCTGTCAGATCATGTATCACAGGTATGTTAAGTATTGTCAAAGCATTCTTCATGACCCTACCTGTCTTCTGTTTGTCATGCCACAGGAGTCACTCCCAAAGGTTACAAAGAATTTAAAAGCACTTCTTTTTGCCCTCCATACAATTCAGGTCACCTCCCCAAGGCCTGTTCAAACCCTGCTTATTTCTCAACAGCAAATGAGAAAGAGGAAGGCATCATTTTAAGATTAAAATGAAACAGATTTCTTCCAAAACAATACTGTAAAATGTTCTTTTTTAAAAAACAAAAAGCAATATTATTAAGCTGAAAAGGATACAAACGCCTGTGTTTCCTTCTCACATCAAGTGCAAGCCTTATTCTCCATATGATTTCCAATGGTCTCAGACTCAGAATGCTGTGAACTGAGTTTATCCCATCCCTCTCCTCATCCCATAGGAACCATCCACCCAACCATAACCAGAGCACAGCCAGGCACTCTAAATTTAGCTCCCAGAGTTCCTGAACACTCCAAACATTTCCTAACAGCACCCAGCACACGCTCTGATGGATCAGTGGGTGCTCAGAGCTTCCTTTTCTGGGCAGCACCGAGGAACAGAGTGGCTCCTTCTGGGGGAATTGGGCACCCCAGTGGCCCCACAGAGAGCAGGGCCAGCAGGTTCCTCCTGCCTGCCTCAGCCACACCACCCACAGCGAGCGTATGCTGCGTGTTCCAGCTTAATGGGAATGGTTTCCCACCTTTCCCTCTCGGAAACAAATGTCAGCATGGCTTGGAGCCATCAGCTCCTTATTTAATATCAGAGCAAAATAATCCCGGCTTGACCGTAGTGCCAAAAGTTGACAAAGTGTCCTGAGAGTGGAGTTCTACTCTATTTCATTTTAATTAGTGTCTTCTGCCACGAGACAAATGATGAAAAGCACACGGGGACTGCCAAGATGAATCAAGGACATCTGGTAACTTTAACATTTCAACATGAAGCAGAGTAGGTATTACTCCCAATACTCTTCTGTGCTGTTTGAAACAACTAAAAAAATATAGAAAATTAACAAAAATTTTAGAGAAAGGCTGCCTAAATGCTTTTGAATCTCTTCTTAGTTTGAATTGCTGTTTGTCATAAAACATGAAGCTGATCTTGCATCTTGTTGAATCAGCTGTGACTTCTTTATGACATTGTAATAATAGGAATTTTTCTAATTCAGATCATATTACATTAAGATTATCTGGATTATAGTTTCTTAGAAACTCCAACTGCCTCTGGATTCTGAGTGAAAAACAACTGATCATGAAGTTAAAACTGCTTTGTGATACTTGCATTGATATACATCCTCCCGGGGCTTGTGACTCACTGATGATGCAGAACACACAAACATAAAAAAAAAAAAAAAATATATAAAAACCCAAGATCCAGCAGTGACATCGTCAGCTGCAATTGGGAGCTCTCTGCTCAAAACAAACTGCAATGTTTCTTACCCTTCAATGTTTCTTATCCTTCAATATTTCTCACCCTGCAAACCCACCTGGCATTCCTTAAATAAATGAGTGTTAAATAGAAAATAAAGAAATGGCATAAAGAAAAATATTGCTTAGAAATAACCTTCCAGGACAAGCAATGCGATTTTCTGTCACTGTCAGCTGTGAAAGACTAAGACTAAGTGTGACAATCACATTTTTAACTCTCAGGGCTTTTACATATTCACAAGATTGCAATATGATCAGTCAATGCAGTTGCCGGAAATATTCTAAAATTAGTTTGGCTCTAAAATAATTTACCAAACAGAAGACAGATTTACAGGAGCACCTGACATGCAGAGGTAATTGCTACAATGCAGAGAACAACAGGTTTCAGCAAGATACTGTCCTTGTTACAATACATAAATATTTGAGGATCTTTTTGCATATGAGGTTCATGATTTGGACATTTTTCAATATATATTTGGTATTAAGGATATCGTTCCCTCCTGTGTGTACAAGCTATTTTAAATGTGTGGCAATTATACCTGTTCATTATTGGTATTTATGGAGCTGATAGCTCTGAAAATAGCTTTCCAGCAGCAATGAATAAAACAAGTCAAAATGCCTTTCACAAATGAAAGACATTTATTAGACAGCAAGAGAATATTCACTACAGTTTGTCTCCCACTGACAGGTTATCTTTTAAGTTTTGGTTGGTGTAGCATATTCAGCTTCTCACAAATTTTCCTTTCCCAGAATAATGGGATGAGTAGATATTGTGTAATATGTAACTTATCATAGGATCGTGGAATGGTTTGGGTTGGAAGGGAGCTTAAAGATTCCAACCCTTGGCATGGGCAGGGAACTTTCCACTGAACCTGAGATTCAGAGCTCCATCCAACCTGGCCTTGGACACTTTCAGGGATGGGGCAGCCACAGCTTCTCTGGGCAACCTGTGCCGGGGCCTCGCCACCCTCACAGCGCAGAATTCCTCCCGAACACCTGAACTAAACCTCCCCTCTTCTTTTCTCATGGCCGGTTTCCCTCAGGAAAACCCGCTCCGATGTCAAACCCGCTCTCCGAGGCTGCTCCTGGCCCCGGCCCGGGCCGCGGCTCGGCCGGACAGCGGCGTCCCCTGAGGGCGAGCTGAGCCCAGGCCGGCCCCGCTGCCGCCCCGGCCCCGCTGCCGCCCCGGCCCCGCTGCCGCCCCGGCCCCGCGCACCCTCCAGCAGCCGCGGAGGCGCCGGCGGCGGCGGCGGAAGCTCCAGGGAAGCCCCGAAGGAGGCAGGGATTAGGTAACAAGCGATGTGCGCTCAGGTTTCCTCCGGGTTCCTGAGAGGAACCTACGCGTCTGGCTGCCTTCGCATGACTCATCACAGCGGCGCGGCTGCCGCCGCCGCTCCCGCTCCCCCGCCGCTGCCGCGGCCCGAGCCGCCCCCTCGGGCGGCCGCCGGACCCCGCCGGGCCCCCCTCAGCGCCGCGCGCGCTCCCGACGCCCGGGCGCGCTCTCCCCACCTCCCGCACCCCCCGCGGCGTGCGCGGCCCCGCGGGCCCGGCTCGGGAGCGCGCGCGCAGGCGGCGGGAGGGAGGAAGGAGGAGGAGGAGGAGGAGGCGGCGGCGGCGGGCAGGGAGCTCTCTGCGGGCGCAGTGCTGATCCGCCGGCGGGCGGCCGGGAATGCGAAGCGATGGCCGCGGGCGGCTCGGGCAGCGGCGGTGGAGGCAGCGCGGAGGAGAAGACTTACCGCCGCTTCCTCGAGCTGTTCCTGGGCGAGTTCCGCGGGCCCTTCGGGGCAGAGCCGGAGCCCGAGCCGGAGCCCGAGCCCGAGCCGGAGCCGGAGCCGGCGGCCCCCCCTCCCGCTGCCGAAGCCGCGGGCGACGCTGACGAGGAGCCCGGGGCAGAGGGAGAAGCGGGAGCGGCCGCCGAGACGGTGGAGGGAGAAGGCGGCGAGGGCGAAGCCGGCGACCCTCAGCCGCCCGCCCCGCCGCCGCCACCCCCGCCGCTGCCCTCGCTGCCCCGGCCGCTCTCGGAGTACATCACGGAGGAGGAGGTGGAGGGCGAGTGCCTGGACCTCTGCCTGCAGCAGCTCTACAAGTAGTGAGTGCCGGGCTGAGGGGAGCGGGGCAGGGCGCGGGGCTGAGGGACCCTCGCGTGTGGAGCTGAGGGGACTCCCCAGTGTGGGGCTGAGCGGAACCCCCAGTTTAGGGCTGAGAGACTCCTCAATGTGGAGCTGAGGGAGCTGAGGGACTCCACAGTGTGGAGCTGAGGGACTCCACAGTGTGGGGCTGAGCGGAACCCCAAGTGTGGGGCTGAGGAGAACCCCAATGTGAGACTGAGAGACTCCCCAGTGTGGGGCTGAGGGGACCCTGCTGTGTGGGGCTGAGGGGACCGTCCTGTGTGAGGCTGAGGGGAACCCTAATGTGAGACTGAGAAACTCCCCAATATGGGGCTGAGGGGACCCTCCTGTGTGAGGCTGAGGGTAACCCCCGATGTGGGGCTGAGGGACTCCCCAGTGTGGGGCTGAAGGGAGCTCCCAATGTAGGGCTGAGATGACCCCCCCAGTGTGGGGCTGAGGGACTCCCCAGTGTGAGACTGAGAGACTCCTCAATGTGGGGTTGAGGGGATCCTCAGATGAGGGAGGGAAGCGAGGACAGGGGGGATCCTTGACCCAAAAGAGTTCAGGACTTCGGTGATGCTGAGCATGCCGGGGTCACAGCGTCCTGCTCTGCCCCAAGGAATCCATCCTCTGCTTCCCTCTGGCCGGGACAGGCGAAGGGAAGAGACAAGGGAGAGCCACGAGCATCCATCTGGAGAGCAGCTTGCTGGGGAGGGAGAGCGGTGGGGGAAATGTCTCACGCTCTGGTGCCAAAGCAAGGAGGGGAGTTTGCCTGTGGTTGATTGTGCTGGGGCTTGAAATTGAAATGTTCCCCCTGTGAGGGCTGGTAAATGGGGAAACCTCTGCCAAGAAGGGGAAAGAAGAAGGGGCAAGCAAAGAGAGGCGGTCCAGCCCCTTCACCCTTCCAAAAAAACCACCGCACACGGAGAAAACCACACCGTGTATTCGCAGAGCGGGGAGAAAAGAGGAGTAGAAAACCTTGGGAGAAAGCTATCCATAATCATGGGGATTTTTCTGCCGTCAGCTGGGGAAAGCCGGCTATACTCGGTTCTGTACGGAGGCAGTTTCCAGATCTGTGCTTTCTAAAGGCTGGTGCATAAAGAGGAAACAGATGGGATCTATTCCCAGTGTGGAAAGTCTGTGGACTGAAACCTAAAGATCAGTTACCAGTGCCTTGTATTGTGCTCAGCTCCGGCTTTGAAGGCTCGAAATAGAAACGGTTGTTAGTGGCAATTCTTTAGGAACCTTTTTAAACTGATGCCACAGGAGGAGACAAATGAAGCTGTGAAAATCTGCACAGCACACCGGGGAGATTTTCTGCCATTGAGCCGGTAATTGTAATGAGAGGTGTTACTCAGTCGCAGAAATAAATAAATAAAGAGAGAAAAGAACCGGGTTTTTACAACTGCATGGTCTGTTTCTATCCAGTTCTCATCTGCCCTCTGCGTTTGTGGACGATAGGGACAACACAATGATAGCTGCAGAGGACAAAGCTCTCCTATTCACACATGCTCGCCCTGCCACCTTTGGAAAGTCTCTGGAATACAGCAGCACATTCACAGGATGTGGTAGGGAGCAGAGAGGCAAGTCCCTTCTACCTATTTAGGACGTGTTTTGTTGGGTTATTTTTAAACAGGCTTGTGAAATCCGACGTCACGTTAGTGGGAATAAAGTTTTAGATGTGCAGATTATCTGAAAGTATTATTTGAAGTACAGCTATGAAATGATTTTGAACTGGAATTCCTCCCCCGGCCCTTCTCTCTCTGCCTGTCCCCATACCCCAGATTCCCCAGTTTCTGAAGCTGAAATTAATAAGCCAAAAAAAAAAAAAAAAAGACCTTCTGAGAGGAATCTTTTTATAGAGACAGCTCTTGCCAGGTTGTGGCTCTTTGGGTTTTTTCAGCCTTCAGTATAAATCTTTGGATGGCCACTGAATGAAGCACCCCCTGGCTTTGTTTGTGGTGAAATCAATGAAATCAATGCAGGCTTCCTTCTCTAGGCAAAAACCAAGGTTCACCTCAAAATCAAGAGAGCAGGGGATTATGTTGTAAGAAAATAGTTTCCTAAAGGCTTAAATAAAACATTTTAAAATATTATAAGCCAAATGTAACAACCCCTAAGACAGAGCTAAACTGAAATAGCTTTTTCTTGAATGATGGTGGAATCTGAGGTAAGTGCAAATATGCAAAAGTATTCTTCAGGTAAGGCACTGTATTTTTAGTTCACTTTCCAGTCACCAGAGAAACTTAAAATGTGACAAGACTATAAAGCAAAAGCAAAATGTTTTCACCCTTTACAGCCAAGGGTTCAACTGGTCAGATGATTCCAGAGGTGGGAAACTTGATATGAGTAAAGCTGTTCTTGTGCCAAGCAGTTATGAAAGAGTTAAAAGAAAAAAAAAAAAAAAAAAGAAAAAAAAAACCCAACTAAATAAAAAAGCACATGAAAACTCATGTAAAAGAGAATATTTCCTTGGTTTGTCATTAGCAGGAGACACTATTCTGAAGGCATGTTTTCTGCAACTACATATTAGTCAAATGACTGGTTTGCATTCTATGTAGCATGAAGATAAAACCCATTGCTGTGAAAAATCCAACAGCTGTTTTTGAGCTATTTTAAGCACAGAGCTTTAGACCTTTTTGAGGAAAGTAAGACCATTTCAGAAATGAGAACATATTGCTAATCATGACAAAATATGATGTTTTCCTGCCACTGTGTAGATCAGTATCAGAGAGTTCTTATTTATGAGATTTTCCTGCTATTTTCCAAAAGACTCATATTCCCCTTTGAGGTTTCCTGTTCCTGCTTTTTTGTTTTGTTTTGTTTTGTTTTTTTCTAGAGGCAACATATGCTTGGAAAATTAGATTAATGTAATCTTTATATCTGTCTAAATGCCACAAAATGGGCACAGTGTGGCCCTTCTTAGTGATCCTCCACTGAATGAAACCCATCAATAGAGGTACATTAGATGGAGAAAATAGTCAGAAGGGGATTGCCTTGGAACATTGGCTGATAACCACAAAATGAACTTTCAGGCTACAGCTAGACCGTATTATTCAAGAGAAAATACATAATTTACAAAGTTTCTATGTAGAAACAAACGTACTAAGGCCTTAAAACATTAAACATGAGACCCCAGCACTTGCTCCTGATGAATCAGACCTGATTTCTGACTCATTTTAAAGGAAGAAGTTACTAACTTGCTATAACAAAGTTACATATCATGCTCTGGTCTCTTCCTCTTCCTACTGATACTTTTATTAAACCTGACGCATTTAAAAAGCTGATTCTTGACAAGACCTCCCAAAAACAAATCAGCAAAGTTGTGCTTGCCAAGAGAGGACACAGCCAGACTCTGACAGGTTGTGTCACCAGGAAGAACAAATTTGTCTTGCTGCTACACGTTTTTTTCCTGTGCACACGAAATACTTTGAAAAATTCAAGTGTATATTCTTCTTGCTTTTCTTTTTCTCTTTTTTTGCCCCAAGCTTTGAGGGGAATAGTTATAGGTGGTATCATTTCTAGGTTCAGGTTTATTGTCAGTGATTTTAGAAGTACAACATTTTTGCTTTCAAACGTTCATTTAGGAATTCAAATTTCATTTGAACAAGCTTAGAAAGTAGCCCTGCTTCTCCAGTGTTGAGTTTGCACAAGATGGTAAGTAAAATAAAACTAAAATTCATTGTTACATCGTTGTAAGTGCTTAACTAAGACCCTGATGACAACATGATTGTTTTAAGGATTGTAACAGCCTTGCTTTGACTTGGAACATGAAAAGAAAAACTTCTAAGCACTGTCCTTTTACATTTCTTCACACAATACTGTGCAACATTCACAGAAAACTTAGATTCAAATAAAATGCAGTATTTGAAGCGAGTTCTTTTAATTGATCCTTTTTTTCTCTTCAAGAGAGAAAATATTTTTTGCTTATGGATTTCCTACAGTCTTACTATAAAAAATCAAGAAATGCAATGTAGGCTCACCCTTTTAACACTGGAGTTGTGTAAAATGTGGACAGTAAATGAGAATGGAAGTTTTGCCCCTCAACTTGCAATGTTAAGCTAAAGAAAACCTTCTCATGGTAATTTTCCATGGGTAGATTATTTTTTTTTAATAAAGTAAGCTCTTGAAAATTGTTCTTTCTTCTTTCTCCATTTCTGTTGAGTGGAGAGATGGAATTCTCTCCCTTTAAATAGCAGATATACATGTTTTTAACATGCTCTCTCAAACCCTATCACATGAAAGCTGGCACTGTTGTCACTTTAAATTGAAATTCATATATGATGCTGGCTGGGCTTTCTTAGCATCATATTAAATAGGCTGTGATGTTTTACTCCTTCATAATTTGTCTTTTATAATCAATTCTATTGATTGCAATCTCAAAGCCCTTTTAAGAAATATAATTCACTACTTGCCATGTCTAATATTAATCACAAGGACCAACAAAAAAGTCATTGCATCCTTTTTAACAGGGTGCTTTTTTCATCATCTTTTGTGAGGTTTTACAATAGAAATGATAATTTTGGCCTCTGCCCACAATGAGTGACAGGAGGAGATATTGGCTGCACCTGGCTGGGCCATTTTCAATGGTTAATGAGATTGGATAGAGAACATTCAATTTAGACTCCATATTAGGGAATATTTGGACTCCATACTTGGAATATTTAGTCTAATCTAGGTTTGGATTAGATATCAGGAAGGAATTGTTCCCTGGGAGGGTGGGGAGGCCGTGGCCCAGAGAAGCTGTGGCTGCCCCTGGATCCCTGGGAGTGTCCAAAGTGAGGTTGGACAGAGTTTGGAGCAATGTGGACTAGTGGAAGGTGTCCTGCCCATGGCAGGGGGCACTGGATGATCTTTAAGGTCCCTTCCAACCCAAACCAGGCTGGGATTTCCCCCCCGAGGCTGTAGCTGTGTTAAAATCTCACAGGAGCCCCTCCAGGATTTGGAATCCCTTCCAGGGGTGCTTGTTGAGCTGGCTGGGTATGGCTGAGGATGCTGACATCACACCCGAGGGATTTTGGTGCTGCAGATCCTGGTGTTTCTCTGTGAAGAAATCCCAAATCACCCCACAGGAGGGTGTGCAGAAAGTCAAGGGCTTCAGTATTGCTGGGAGTGCCTTGAAAAGAACCCGTGTTCTGGGTGCTGCTGATGTCACACACATTGCATCCCCTTTGGCCTAGAAGTCACTATCATCTACAAAGAGGTGGTGTTTAGAAAAAGACATTTTCCAAACACAATAATTCTCTACACATTGAGGGATTCTTGTTGTTTCTAAGGCATATTCAGCTCATCCTCCCACACCTTTAAAAATACTGAAGGAAATCAAATATTTTGATACACTTTTTTTTTTTTTTTAAAAAAAGGAATATCAGCTCAAATGAGCTATCTAAATTGCAGATTTATATTTTGTAATGGTTAACATATAAGGTGACATTTCCAAACTTCCTACTTTATGATTAAAAGGATGCTGATTTTTTCAAGCACGAGGGTGACTGTGCTTGGAAGTTGCTTTATATAGCATTAAAAAAAATCATTCTTAGTGAACAGATTATGGAAATATATTCATTCTAGTGCTTTTATTTCAATGAACGTTGCTGGTAGTACAACACATTAAAGGGAATTAATGTTGTTAGGAGCTGTTCACACCAAGTTTTTTTTTTGACCCAAGAGCAATTTGCACAGATCCTGCTTCTCCTAAGTGAGGCTGTTTGCCTTTGAGTACAAACTGACTGAAGAATTAGATCTGTGCTAACACATTCTTTTTTTGGACCTTATACAACCACTCTTGAAACTAAAATCTTATTTGTCATCTTGTGGAGCTACTTTTGACTCTACCTTTCGGATGTGATGAGCTTCATTCCTCTGGAGAGTTTGTTTGGTAATTCTTTAACATTTTTTATCCTTAAAATCCCTCACTGTAATTGCCTTCAACAGTGCCAGAGTATTTCTCCACCTGTTCTTTGAAGAACTCATTCATGAGTTCTCAATTCTTTTCATAGAAGGTTAAACTTTTAGTTTGCTTTGCATTCTGTGAGCAGAAGTTTCAGTGCCTTGGCTGCTGTGTCAGTGGTGTTTGCTCTCATTCATTTTTGTTGTCTGGCTAAATTGCTTACATGATCACATTAAAAGCAAAAGCAACAGGGCATGCAGTACACAGATAATGAGAATACTATTTCTTACTCTGTTTGATACTCTGAAATATTTTCTGGCTGTTCCACACCATTTTCTTTCTTCCCATTGTTTGTTTCCTGCTCTTTTTTGGTTTCCTCCTCACTGTCTAGGAAAGACATGTGAGAAATGAGATGAAATGCAGTTAGCAGTTTAAAACATTAGATGTTCTTTGAAGCATGCTGCAAGACTGTCTTATGCAATGCAATCACAATTATGTAATGCAAATGATTATAAAAATAAATGTATCCTGGACAATATGTGTGTGTGTGACATGTTAGGAACCCATGACACTGCTAAATGGCCATTGCTACAAGTTGTATTTTAGGGCCTTCTGTTTGGGTTGGCTGAAATCTCAATTACTAACCAAATATTCCAGATTTTTGTTGTTATAACACACTAGTGATTAGATAAAATGATTGCAGACTGTGGACTTGTTTTACAGAAACATTTCTGCCATGCCTTTGTACTTCATTAGGAAGAAACAACATTACCCGCCTTTAATAAGACATTTTATAAAGAAGTAATCATCAGAGCCATAAATTAGGAGTGCGTGGGAAATAGCTGCCCTTGGGTACTTCTATAATTAATACAGAAGTTAAACAAGTTAACCAGATTGCAGGATTACCTCAGTTTATGTTTGTATTGGATGGAAAACAGCTGAGGGCAAGTCATGATTGAGTAACTGAGGCAGCATTGGAAGCTGTGCTGCTGCTCCCAGCTCTGAACTCTCTGTGCACTCTGGAGCTCAATGGGTTTGGTGGCAGAGCAGGATTACAGGGCTGCTAAACTTTGATCATGGGAAAATGAGTTTGGATGCACACAAACCCGAAGTGGGAAACTGTAATTACAAGAAAAGGAATATTTGATTAATTGGGTAAAATTGTGGGCAGCTCCTACTTTTTCTCAGAGGATAGGATTTTGAAGCTATTTTTGCTGGCCTTTGATGATCCAGTAAAGCCTGGTAAATTGTACCTAACAATTTTTCAACTTTAGTTTCTTCTGCTCTTCACTTATAATAAATAATTTGAGTACTTGCTCTCTTTAGAGAATATGACTTTTTCATAGGCTCTGTACTTCCACACAGTGTAACTAATAATAGAAGCAGCATGTAAAAATAGGCCTTTAGCATTTTAGCTTCTTGGCACTGTCTGGAGGGCTGTTCCTTTCACCTCAGGCTATGACCTTCTTACTGAGGCTCAGAGAGCTGCAATGAACGCCGTGAGTTGCTCCTCATTAGTGTTACAAACACAGTGTTCTGCATGTTAGATTAATTAGCTGCCACAATGGTTCTGTTCCTTTCAGTCCTAACTCCGAGTTCTGCAAGGCTGAAACTCCCATGCTCTAGTCGAGAACTGAACGAATTTTTGTTGTTTTCTTTTCCTCAACAAAATAAATATTAAAAATAAGATGTTTGGTTTGTTAGTTTGTAATAGATCACCTGAAAACCCAGGGAAACATTTAGTTCCTATTGGAACCTCTGGGCCCAACAGTGATAAATTATTTAAAATTCCAACCTGGATAAAAAGTTGGAATTTAGTGAGTTATAAACTAAAGTTACACCATTATACACAGCATGACATATAATTTAAACTAAGGCTTTTCCAAGCTTTTCCTATAAGTGCTCTCATTCTGTTTGTCATCTCATTGCTGTGTTTGAGGAAATATGATTGGATTCGTGTATTTATTTATAAAGTTCCCTGTCTAAAATGAGTTTATGCTCTCAGCTCTCTTATTACCACTTTCTTCTGAAAAGCTGGGTAAAAACCTAAATATTTGGTAATGAGCAGTCAGAATCTCAGGATTTCTGGGGATTAGAGGAACAGCCCTGCTTGGGACAGATGCACTTTGTGCTTGCAGAGCATGGGGGTGTTGGGTTGATCCTAATTCTGCTTTCTCACTGGAGTTTGCTCCTCAGAGAGTGAGGGATCCACCTGGTGTGACATGAACATAACCTCTCCTCTGCTTGGCACTCCAAGAAGTTCAAATTTTAAAATACCCAAAGTATCAGATTCTATAAGAAAATTAATTGATCCTAACCTGAAGTGAATTGTTGGTGAAAGTGCCCCTAGCATTGATAAAACAGAAGTGTGAGCTTTTAACCTTTTACCTCAGTGGTACAAACTGTGTAAATCAATGGAAATAATTGTCTTCTATATAAACAGAGAGTGAGAGTCATCACTGTGTAAAACTGGAGCCATTCCCTCTGGGATGAGTGGGAAAAGCAGCTGCAGCTTCTGGGATGTGTGTCCAGGCTGCAGAGGAGCTGAGCTTGCATTAAGTGACTGCTCCCCTTCCCCAGTGCATTGAGATGCAATTTGAAACGCTTTAAACTTTCCTCATTGCTGTCAACATCTCTCAGTTGACCCAAATGATCATACAGAATGCTTCAAATCTCACTAATCACATTGTATACTAATTTTAGAGAGGCATTTTTGGCTTTTAGATACTTTTGGTTTAGCACCCCACAATTCACATTCACTTTGTTTTCCTAAGTGCTGATGCTGTCCATGGCATACAATAAAGTCATCTCCAAAAACATGAGCCAAGCCACAAAGTTCTAAATCTGGCTCTGGGGATCAGAGAAAAAATAGTTTATCCTGCAAAATTACTAAATATCCTAAAAATATTTCTCTCCTCCCCCGAATTTTACAAACTCTTCCTGTGTCTTGGGAGATGCAAGTAGAAAGGTTTGTCAACAGGGTAGACATTGAGTATAGTACAAAAAATCTGGAAAATACTTCTTAAATTCACCCTGGCAGGTTGAAAACTTAATGCAGAAAGCAATGAGCTCTAAATATTTAGATTATCATTCTTTAAAAAAGCTCTTCTTCTATTTCTGTTAATGTAATTCCATATTAAATAGCTTTAAAAAACAATTACAAGATATATTTTTATATATTACAAAATAAATTATTTGCTTAATAAAAAGCTAGCTTTGCATTAAATATTGAAAACTATTCAGTTGAGTTTATTGTCTTCTGAAAACTGATGGAGTTGTGCAATTCCTGTTTCCATGCTCTGTGCATCTTAACAGGAATAAAACCAAAAAAGGTGGTAACAAATCTGGAATGTACATCTTGTGGAGAGAGCATTATTTTTTGTTTTTCTGAAATAGAGGTAACAAAGGACATCTGTTGAGGAAGTACAGAAAGAAGGAGGAAAGCACTTGGAGGAAGTTCATAAAGAGGTGAAACCCAGCTCATTAAGGTAGTGTGAAATAATAAAGCAGAAAGAGGAAGAAAGAGTTAAATAACAAACCACAAACCTGAGTGACCCCCCCATTCATTCCTTAGAGAATCACTGTCAGTCTGTGAAAAGGGTTTGCAGAATAAACTCCTCCACTTTTTTATCCTGAGCTGGAGTTGGTTCCACAGGGCTGGGTTTGTACTCTGACACCCCTGCGAGGTATCAGGGCTCTCTTCCTTTAATTCAGAGAAGGATCTGGTGCTTTCTCATGCTCTTGCTTTCGTGGGGGTTTGCTATTAATATCCTGCTACCAGCTCCAGATGCTTTTCAGGGAGCAGTTTTTTTGGAAAGACTGATAAAATAATTCAGCTGTCTCCTTTCGGTGTGTACGAGGTGTGACAGTGCTCGTTTTGCCTGTGGCTGTCTGGCACACAGAACAGAAAACATTCAGAGGTGTTAAACCCTGGTAGTGATCCTGGTAACAACAATAAACCTGGAAACTTCCAGGCAAATGCCAAGCTCCACAGTGTGTCTGGAGGTCAATCCACATTTTTTGCATGTCAAGGACTTCTAAGTTATGTCAAAGGAAGTTTAGGCTAAATAAAAAGGCACAGGATATGACCCACAAAAATTGCTGTTTTTAAATCCAAGAATAAACTAACACATCCTCCAGTTTTATAAACCCTTATGTCTCAGAACTGAGTTAATTAATTTACTCTATATTTATCCTTTATTTTAAGGAAGATGATTTGTTTTACTTTTCTAGGAAAAAGGAAGAATAAATACATAAAGCAGGGTAGGAGGTTAGAAAAATTTATAGGGGGAAAAAAATGAGCAAGTCACTTTTGATTTAAAAGTAAATATTAAAAAAATTCTTCTCCACTTAAGCATATCCTTTTTATTCTTGATGAAAGAAAAAATAATTGATTTTAAAAATAATTTTTAAAACCAAATAGTGAGAGTAATTAGATCTGAAACATTGGATCAGCTCAAACAATTAAAAGGAGTTACCAGGATGATCACTTCAGTTACCTTCTCTAAAGAGGCTGTGCTCAAACCTCCCAGTAAAACACTGATTGCACCCAATCACCCAATCACTTCCAATTAGAGGCTGGACAGCTGAAATCGATCCAAACTACAGCACTCCTCCCTCTGCACAGTGAAAAATTGGATATTCTGTTTGATTCCTCGGGGAAAGCTGCACCTTTTACCCAACCACACTCTCCTATTTATTCAATGATATGGCTGTAGGGCAACAGCTGAAATATCATGACTATGGATTTATAGAATCGTCATCTTTCTCAAGTTTCACCATTGTCTCTTGCCAGTGTGAAGTGTTTCTTCCATGACAAAGGAAGTTTAACAAGGTAAACTGATGGTCCAAATTGTCTTGTTCAGTGTTTCTGTGGTCTAACCAGCTATAGATGCTTTTATGTTTCTAGGAGTAGCTTGAAAAGATAAATCTATCCTTCTCTACCAGTCCCTATTGTTGTTTTATACACGGGAAATAAGAATTCCTCATATTTTAGAAATCTCATACCAAACAGAAGGACACTGACATGGCAAGTTACACCTGAATGTGGTGCTGATGAACTTACACCTGTTTGGATGGGATTGGTAATAAGTAGATTTGTTCTTTCTGACATCTAGGAGAAATTGGTAATTATTAGATTTGTTCCTCCTCTTTTGTAAAGGATCTGGTTTTCTGCTGGTTGCTGGCAGAATTGAAGTGTGATGTGTTGACCTAACAGTAAAATAAGTATATTGAAGTATTAAGTACATTTATACAGTATATACACTATATAGTGCAGTATATAAAGTATATTTGTAACTCCCCCAGTTCCATGTTCCAGCCCACATGCTGGGATATCCTGTAGAAGAAAACATTCCACAAGTATTATTCTGCTCCACGGATTCATCTGTTCTTTTCCACCTCCTGGATCCAAAGATAGTTTACACATCTCCTTTGTGTCAACACACTCCATTGTATGAGGATGATGCCTCTCTGTATTTGCTTGCAAAGGTTTACTATTCATTTATTGTAACCATAAGCTGAGAAAAACCAAAATATATGCATGATAAGGCAGGATTTTCAACACAGATACAAGGCTGATTAACTTTGCTGACATTTTTACTGCTGCTCTCTGTGTGTAGTTACAAAACCATTGTAGTACTATCTGTGAAAAGAGGAGAGACTACTACTGTGAGTATGAGTAGCAAATACAAGCTGCCAGTCTCACTTAGAGCAAGGGGAAGTGACATGATAAGGGAATTTTACACTCAAGTGTCTAAAATTGTTGCCCTCATCATAACACTGGTGGGAACAACAAACTGGGAAAGTTCCTGAAAAATGGCAGCGTAAACAAAGCACTTTGGGAAGTGTTGCCCTTGATATCAGGCTTGAAAATATCATTCTGATTATTTTATCTCTGCAAAATATTACCCATGGTGTTCAATAACAGGGGGAAAAAGCACACAAATGCACAGCCTTGTCTAGAACAACTTTTATCTGTAACCAACAAGCTTGCCCATGAGCCACCAGTAAGATCAAATGAGTTTTCTGAGTTAAAAATAACCTGTTTGAGAGCTTATTAAAAATATAGAATTGGTTAAACGACATGAAAGTGTGTGTATGTGCAAGGTCTTGTGGTGGGCTTTTGTTCTAAATTAAGAATGCAGGAGAATTGTGACATTTTCCTCCACTGTGTCTCAGAGAATGCCCCAGGAGGTGAATTAAGCTGTCCATGCTCTAAGGTGATTTAGAGTAAAAGTGAGGGAGTGAAGAGTCAGAGGTGATGGCTCGGTCAGGATTTAGGCTTTACCACCTGCAGGGAACAGACCTGTCCCAATGAAGTGTGTGAGGCACCTTATGCAATGTCCATTCATGTAAAAATCAGTGATAATCTGTGGTACTCTAAACCCATTTACTGTGCTTTTTAACTTCACTAGGTTTGCTCATGTGATAACTCTGAGCTGTCATCTCTCTGTTTCTGAAAAATACCTAAACCTGAAGAATCCAATCTGGCTGGTACATAATAATCCTAAATGACCTCATTGGATATGGATTCTGCCTATCAGTTCTCTCCCTGTTTGTCTGGATAAGTTTCATTCAAGCCCTATTGATCACAATTAAGGGTTGAAATTAGAAATTGACTTTCATTAGCTCAAGGCAAATTCGTCTCGAGGCACTGGAGGAGGTTGTACTCACTTTCTGTTAGCAAAGTTGACAATCAGGTTCAGCTGGAATCCAAAAGTGCAGTGGGAAGGCTGTATCCCAATATCTTAATGTGACAGCTACCAAGGGAATTACTTTCAGAAGCAGAAGAAGGGAAACTGGAAACACTGAGGGGGTGGATGCAGACAGATATGACAGGATTCTAAGAACCTGGGATTCCTGACAGCGTAGGCCTTCAGAGCCCACCCACTGAGCTTTGGCAGGTAATAATCTAGGAAATTAGAATAGACTTATTTTAAGAGAATCCGTTGAGATGTTTGATCCTAGATCTTCATTACACATACTGCAAGGCTTTTGCTGCTGGAGCTCTGTTATTTTCCCAATTATCTTGAAGGCAAGAAGAAATTTCAGAATGGATTTCGTAATGGTGTAGCACCCAGTGAAGTGAGCACAAGTGTGACCACATTCTGCAGAGCCTATCATCGTGATATTCCTGTAGGAAAAAAATGTTCAGTCGACTTCGATGTGCTGCTCCTGAATGGAGCTGGCTGAGATCCTCGTGCTCTGTGTGTGGGTAATGATAATGTAAAAACCTGGCACGAGGAAGAATCACTGCAACTAAAGAGCTGAGATTTACACCTCACCCCACCCCTCAACTGCAGGGTATCTCCAGAAACTCCTCATTTCAACAGAGCAACCCTGTGCCAATGATGGGAATGAAATGTTTACAAACAGTGGAGTTCGTCTTGTACTGCTCAGCTCTTTCCTCTGACACAAAGGCACCGACAGCTTTGTCCTACAGCTCACCAGATTAAGCACAGGGGCTGGATCTGTGTGCTCCTACAAAAGCCTTCCTTCTTCCCCCCCCTCCCAGCCCCCTGAACATATTCTGAATCTGGAATATAAAGCAGTGTGTA
The DNA here is from genome assembly GCF_052056855.1 of Sturnus vulgaris. Lineage (NCBI taxonomy): Eukaryota > Metazoa > Chordata > Aves > Passeriformes > Sturnidae > Sturnus > Sturnus vulgaris. The sequence continues at coordinate 2,898,835 of NC_142263.1, read as the reverse complement.
TGTAATTGGGGAAAGAAATGGAATATATTTCCTGGTGACAGGGGAGTTCAGGCTCTGCTGGGACAAATGGCAGCGCCTTTAATGAGCGTCACGGTGCAAGATTTAGTGGCATGGTGGAGGAATTCCTGTCAGAGTGGGGCTCTGATAGGACTTATCAAAGAGTGCATGCTACTTATCTATCTTAGGCAGGGAACTCTAGCTCCCTTTAACTGTCAGCACATCTATAATCCTTCCAAGTCTGGAATTGTTGATAGAGTGCCAAATATCTTGGGTTATGGATTGCCAGAAAGAGGGAGATCTGTGTTTGTAATCTCAAACAAAGCAAATGTAGCTGTTTAATGAAATTCTGCTGAGCTTTTAATATGGCATGATAGAAGCATGGTTTGTTGTGGGTTTTTTTCAGTATTGTTTTGGAGATAAGAAGAGGGATTGGGATATAGAGAGATTTGGGGATTATAGCTACCTATCTACAGATGGATAGCACAGGCAAACCCAGCCATTTATGTTGTTATTTTTGCATGATGGAAGTTTTAATATACTTACTGGAATGTTCTGGTCAATTAGTACCTTTGTGGAATTCTGAACATGGTGTTAAAGGACATTGGAGATGAGACAATGTTGTAGCATTCAGCAATGAAAAAATAACATCAAATAGGACAAAACAGCCTCTGCTGAATGGTGTAATCAGTAAGGAGGCTATTTTAATTCTAACTCTCCATGAATCAACATCTGTCTGCTTGCTGGTTTATCTTTAAAGGCATACACACACAGACATGTGCATGAACAGGCTCAGGAAAGAAATATATTTTAATTTAGGGCTGATTGAGGCTGTGGTTTCACTCCTGAAACCTAAGTCCTGTGCTAAATCTCAGTGCAATTTCTGCCAGCTGCTGTACCAGGGTTTAGCTCAGGATTCCTGCTCCCCTTCCCCAGTCAGTGCTCATCTAAAATTTCACACCACTGGCACTTCTGCTGGTGATTTACGTGGCAGTGACAGTGGCACATGAAGAACAACGACGTCACCGATTCCTGTCATCTCAGCTCCTTGCCAAGTGAGAAGCTCATCACTTTCAGCTCTCTGGATGCAGCTCCCATTAACTTTGGAGATTCTTGCTGAGAGGGGCACAGCACCTTCTGCCCTTCCCCTGCTGGAAGGTATGGCTGTTAAACAAGAATAATTACAGCAGATGAGTAATTCTTGTTCCCTGATCAAAACAGAAAAACAAAACAAAAGGGTTATCAAGCGTTGGCACAGGCTGCCCAGGGAAGTGGCTGAGTCACTGTCCCTGGAGGGATTTAAAAGCCATGTGGATGTGACACTTGGGGACATGGGTTAGTGGTGGCCTTGGCAGTTGGACTCAATCTTTAAAGTCTTTTCCAACCTAAATGATTCTGTTCCTTTTTTTTTTTTTTCCCCTTCATCCTTAACAAAGCCCTTGGGCGAATATCTCCTACAAGCCTACATTTTTCTTCATTTCCTTTTCAACTCAAGGGTAATAGCAGTTAAATCTAGTAAAATAAATGTTGATTGATGGAGTTTATTCATCATGCCAGGCTAATGAGGCATCATAAATATATTTGTGAATGTGTAAAATCCATTGGGGGCAATGGCTTCAGTTGGATAAAAGATACAAAGTCTTCTTGTTTCACTGTCTTGGAGGGAGGAACCAGCTGAGCATGTCAATGTTGATTCAGATTTTTTCAACCTTCACTGGTGCAAATAAGTTCTTTTTCAAAATTCTCCAGAGGAGAAACATGACAAAGCAAGCCTGTCTGGTTTTTGAGTTTATCCCCAGAGATGCAATCAAACAGCAGAATCAGATTCTGAATTTCAAGAAGGAAAATACTTGAACATTTCAATTTTTCTTCTGCTGACATATTTTGCTTACAGAGTCTTGGCTGACAGGACTTTTGTGGCTCATCAATGTCCTTGTTTCATTAACTCATGTTTGCTACAGAACTGGTTCCTCTTCTATAGGAAAAGAGAAGGGTTCCTATATATACACATATCATAGTGTATATTGATAGTAAACCAGGGATCTTGACCTAAAAAAATCTGAAAATCTGCAGTTAATGGTTTGAAAATGTCTGCCTGAGTTTAGAAATGTTTGTCATAATACAGAAAATTACAATTGGAAGGCTGGAATCCCTTTCACACGGCCTGCTCATTTGCATCTTAATGAGATACTTTCTCATTAGTCCAAGAAATGCAGGTCAGAGAACCTAGGCAATATCTGATAATTTTGCTTCTCTCTACCCCTGTTCGTCTCAGGAAATTTGGTTTGAGTCAGTGAATATGGACTGCCTGTTAATTATCAATATTATTTGTGCAGAGAAGAGCAAATTAACTTTTCCTTGCAAAAATACCTCACCACAGTATCTGTGCCTTAAATCAGTGAAAGGTTTGTTATTTGTGTTGATATCTCCCTGTGTTCTGCAAAGTTCAAGAGAATAATATTTCAATACCATATTCCTTTGGGGATGATGATTGTGCTAGTTAAGATTTCCTGTAAATTGAAATGTTACTTTTAAGGTCATTATTCTTCATGCATAAGAAAGGAAAGAACATGATGCATTTGTAATGGAACAGAGTATTGCTGTGGAAAATGTCAATTGTAAATTGTTCCTCTCGTGTATACAGAGGTTCTGATGTCAAAGGTAAATGTTCTGCTATTAAATTGAATTTCTTTAGCTCTAGAAAATGTTCTCAGATTCAGCCATTGTCTTCTGAGGATCAGCTTGTCTGATTTGGGACTCAGCTCTGAGAGGCTGACACTCACATTTATCATGAGCAGCAAAGCCAGAGCAAGTGGCAACATCCTGACTTGCCAGAGGAAATTTTCTTCCTGTCCTTCTTCCATTCAGGTTTTTAATGACCCTTCTGTCCTGGGAGAAGAGTGGAGGAGATGCCTCCTGGCCCAGGCACAGAACAAACAACTCCATGCAATAAACAGCAGGTCAGGGCTCTTCTACTGGATTTAAGGAAATTCAGGTGATCGTTTTCCATCACTGGAACTACATCTGAGTGTTTTCACCCTAATTTTCCTGGGATGTCACCATGGAACTGAGACATTTACCTGGAATTGTGCTGAGTTCTGTGCTGACTGCCCTAGTCTGGCTTTGCCACCACGAATGGGCTCCATCCCATAACATTCCCGACTGGAAAAGGCCCATGGCATTCTGTGGACACACACATTCACAGAGCTGGGGAATTCCAGCTTGGAAATTCTTTTTCAGGCCTGGATTTCTCCTGACTCTCAGCTCCATTCCCAGGCTGACAAGCTGACTGCAGCTTCAGTTAGGGAGGAGTCTCCCAGGGTGACAACATGGTGACAAACAGAGTGGAATTCATCACCAACATTAACCCCTGGTGTCTTTCCCGTGGGACACATCCTGAGGTGCTGTCCCAAGGATGTTTTTCCCAATTGTCCAATGAGCTCCTGTCCTGTCCTGGCTGCACTAACACACTTTAAATCCGGGCTGTCCCTACAATAAATTGGCCTTTTTCCCCTAAAGAGGTCCATGTTTTTTGCTGTCCTTTCTGTCTCTTTTTTAGTGCAGTAACCACAGCATTCCTACCCCATTCCTGAGAGCCTGAACATAAATTATTGCACTGGGTGAAACACTGATTAAACCAGCAATTCATGGGATGGGGTGAGCACAGAGGAGGGAAACTGCATTTTTAAGTTCTGAAAATGTCCTCAAGACTTAGGTAAATCTTTGTCAGTCTGTCAAGTTTAAACATTCGCTCCTCGATCCCAAAACTTGCTTCTGCCATATTCCAATTAGCATTTTGTGAGGGGAAAGGTTGAATTTTGGCTTTGCCTTGTGAAGGCATGCAAGAGTACACAGCATATCCAATATATTTACATTTTAAACAATATAAACTCTTAGTTCCTCCTCCAAGAGCAGATGTTCTATTCCTTTCGTGGGTTTTTATTGCCTTCTGTGTACTTTTTCTTGTTTGTCTGTGCTGAGAGGGGAAGTTGTAAGGAGAGAAGCTGGACTGAGATCCCAATCAGAGACAATATTCACACAGGGTTTATAAAGCAGGATAACAACATCCCTGTTCCCAGTAACTACCACCACTCTATTGGCTTTATTTTCCTTTAGTGAAGAGTAAACTGCCTTTTTAATAGACCTATTCATTATAACTTAGAAGAATGCTTCTCCCAAGAGGCAATAGTCTGTTCAGAGGCCACTATTTTGTGTGTGAATTTAGGATGGAGATTTCTTCCCCTCATGCATCCCTTTACATTAATTTACAATGTGATTTTCCTGCCACTTTGTCACCCTCACCCAACAGTGTGACATTGTTGCCACTAAGTTTATTCCATCCTGAGTAAATATTATATTAAGATATGTCACTTGAGAGAAGGTGTGTACAGCACTGTGTGCATAGCAAAATTAACTTTTAAATGCTTAACAGATCAAAATAATGAAAATAAATTGCTCCTGAGTTAAGTATAGGAGGAGGCCCATGAATTTTAAACAACTGGCCTCAATTATCCTTCCTCCTGTGGTGCTTCCATTCAGATAAGCCTGCAGCAAAGCTCTTGGCCTAAAGACGTTCATATGCTGTGGTCTCTCCATGGAAACAGTCTTAAACCAGAGAAAACAATTCCATTTTTAAAAAGGCTGAATCTCCTTTCCAGTTGGCTCCTAAAATAACTTTGAGCTCAGCCTCACACGTGCTAACTGCAAGTTAACTCGGCAAGGGCTGAGGGATGTTGTTAGAACCATTTTAAGGAGAAAGTTGGGGACACTGCTGTGACAATCACTTCAGCTGCCAGTGTGGCCTCAAAGAATGATCTATTCCTTCACCACTGCATTTTAATGTGGTGGCCCTTTTGGAAAGCTGAGGATTATGAGCTTTCCTAAACTCACACAGTGGAATCCTGGCACCAGTTAACCATTTGCATTCTTTTCCAGGGCAGAAATTACAGTCCAGGTTCTTTCTTCGAGCTCTTTCAGCAGCTAAAGGTGAATGACCTTGTCTGTACTTCCCTGTTCTCTCCAGACAAACCCAAATTTTCTCAAACGTGTAGGAATAGGAGAGAATCACCATTTTGCTTTAGTTATAATTAGCATGAATATTAAGCCCAACAGAGAGTTTCAGTACCTATTAAAATTAAATATGTTTTCCCTTGGAACAGAATACTGATTCATTTTGCATCATTTTCCCTTCCATAGCTCTTGCACAGTAAATATGCCTTAAGAGAAGGTTGTATTTAAGAAAATAACCCAAATTATTCTGACCATATGTCAGGGATACCCAGTATGTCTGTATTTTCCAGACATGACAGCTTGATCCAAAAGACATAAAAAAGCTATTCTTGTTTAGGTGATTTTGGGGAGGGAGTGCTGTTGTGAACAACCTGGCTATTTTAGCAATACACTGGTGGCACACAAAGCCCCCAGTGTTCACAGGGTTGGGAACTGGGACAAAAAGATAAGTCAAGACTTTCCTGACTGGATGCCAAATCCTTTGTGAACTGTCTGAAATGCCCAGATTATGTTGATTCCTTATCACCAGGAGAAACAGCAAATGCTCTACAATCGCTTCACTCACGTTGCCAGGACGTGACATCCTTTGGGTAAACTATGTCTCCTTTCAGAATCCAAATTATTTTTATCCTAATTTTCAAGGTTCTATTTTATTTTAGTCAATTTGTTTCCTCTTTGTTGATGGTCTGAGCTGTGCCAGCTTCCTGCAGGCTGATGTTCCCCTGTGCAGCCATCAGTCTGTTCACCTTTCAGACCCTCTGTGCCCATTATATCCTCTCTGATCTTGGATGATTCTGTTTTCCTCTCATCCTTCAGCTTTCTTCAAGATTAATGTTTCCACCAGCCTTCCACTGCTGACTCATTCCTGATCTCCTCACTGACCTGCTCCCACAAACTGGAATATGTCAACCTATGAAAATCATTTACTTGAGAGAGAAAATGACCAGGAAAATATATGGATAATTAGATAATCTTATCATTTCTCTTGCTGTTCTGTGCCTGTCAGGTGTCCTCCCCATAAAGCTACACCCTATTTTTACCTGTATTATTGCACATACCCAGCCAAGGGCCTGCAGAACTGAGGCTTCATTTGCTCTTTTTTTTTTTTTTTTGGAGATTATTGTCCTTTGCTCAGAAGTTGCACAGCTCCTTTCCTTCCTGACAACTCTGGACATTTTTCAAGTGTTTCTCATCCAAGAGTTTTCAAACTCATCATTCATCTCCACAACTATCCCTACTCTCATGGATTAAATTTTGCCTTGAGTTATTTCTTAGCATGAGGAAAATGGGATTCTGGAATTGATTGGTTTACCAAAGAAAACCTGTATTAAAGCTGAGCATAAGCCTCAGTTTTCTTGACTTCTATCCTGGCTGCTATAATTTCTTCCTATGCCAAGCTAAGACACAGCAAATAAAATTCCAAAGTGTTTCTTGGGCTTGGTTACACCAATTTTAGCATCATTTTTGTCCTGGGGGAATATTGTCTCTCTAGTTGCTCTGAGATACTTGGAATCTCTCAGGAAAATTAAATCATGTTGCTTCCTGTTTTTCTTCCTTGACTTCTTTTGTGTTTCTATAACCTGAGGGGGCTGGATAAATCTGGAAATGATTGTCAGCCTGAAGGACTTGTTGCACCTGAAATCAGAGGGTTTGTGGTGAAGACTGAGCACTTGATGCTTTGGTTCTGTGGTCCAGGTGTGCTGGGGACCAAAATGGGGTGCAGTGATGCCAACCTGCCTTGGATGGTGGCAAAGGGACAGAAGGAGCAGGAAAATAATTTATCTCCATTGAGGTTTTTTTCAGTGGCCAGCAAGTGAAAACTTCCTCTGAGGAGCAGAGTATGTTCAATTTTGGATAGTTACTGGACCTGCAGCCAGCTGGAAACAGAGATTTCCAGTCTGCAGGAGATGAGGAGCCAGAGTGGGAATTGAGGCCCCAAAATGTCCTGCAGTGTCTCCATCCTAAATCCCCTGGCCTGTGAGTGGAGGAGGAGGAGGGAACAGGAACCTGTGCAGCTGGAGCTGCCCTTTGAATTGGTATTTCACTTCCCAGACCAGTGCTTTTCACATGCCCTAACATTTAAAACAAATTGGAAATATTTCAGAACTGTGAGTATACACAGCCTAATCTGTTTAATTGCTGTCTGACAATATGAAATCAGTTCTGAATGTATACCATTCAGTAAAATAATAATTACCATAGCAACACACACTACATCTGAAACACAGCTCTTCCCTACAAAAACCCAAAAACAGAAAGCCTGAACTCTTCACACAGCTCTGAGAGCAATTAGTGAGGTTTCTTCTCCCCTTTCAAATCACTGTATTTGAAAGAGGCTGACAGATGTCGAAAGGTAAATAACAATCAAATGTTGTTTCTCCACTCCATCCTTAATTAGGGATAAATCAGTGCATTGTATCTTTTATGGCAGACATTGTAACTAATTCTGTACCCCAGAGTAGGGACAGGATGGCAGCAGGGACACCATCCTGGGGCTTCTCAAGTCCTGATCTCACTGACCCACAGGAAAATACAATTTCTGGGACCATTTCCCCACGTTCTTTGTTGCAATTATTCTGCTCCTGGCTCAGAACTGGCAGTGAAGGTGCCCACCAGGATGTTCAGTGGGGGTGTTCACTGCACATTTGAATTTGAAACTGTATTTCTGGAGATGTAATGGTTCAAATAGAGAGGTGACAATGTTTTATTGGGGCACTTTCATGTTTTTAAGTATATAAGGCCTTGGCTTTGTGTGTTTTGCTGAAGAATATTGGAAAATGGGGTGGCTTTCTGTGAGCATCCTCACAAAACGAGGTGAAATGCTTCAGTTTGAAAAATCACATTAATTTTCCTTCACCTGTTTTGTTCCTCCTGCAAGAAAGTCCTACACTAGATCCTGGTAAGATCCATATTTCTATTTTTGAGTTTTACTAAAAGAATATTAAAGCGTTTGACAGGAATTTGGAGGCAAAGGTGTTTGCAAGTGCATGGAATCAAGAAACCAAAGTTAATCCCAGTACTTTAGTGCAGTTTAGTCTTTTTCTAAAACTACCATGAAAGCATCTCTGTGAACATTTCTTAATTTTTATTTATTTATGTACAAATGTATGTGCATGAAGAGTTCAATGATTTTCCTTAACTTTCCATTACTGTCAGCACAGTTTAGATCCCTGAGTTCAGAGTTCCCAGCCACAAAATTTAGTGTAAGAAAAAATAAACCCCCAACCTGAGGTGTGTGGTTTGTTCCTTTCTGTGGTTTAAAATGACAGAAGTGAGGATGAAGAGACTTTGCCCTGCAGGGAGTAAAAATCTCCTGAGCTGGCTGAGTGATGGATGGCTGCAGAAAAAATGATTTTCCTTCCAGAATGAATTTAGAAGTCACTGGGTCCATAATGTGAACTCTGTGGTCTGCTGCCCTTGGGGGATTTTTTTTTTTTTTTAATGTGTTTTGTTTTAGTGAGGAAGAGAAGCTGTTTTCAAAGATTAGCTTATTTACAGAAGTGCTTATTGGATGTGTGCACTTGATTTCCTGCCCATTTTTCCATCAGCAGCAGTAATTGTTCAGTAGGTGCAGGCAGGAGTTTGGTGCTAAAACCACTGAGGATTCACAATCTACCCCTTGAATATTTAGAATTGATGACAAACTCTCTCTTGCCTTGCTGTTGATTTATATAAGCAGGTGATAATTGATGCAAGTTAAAAAATCAATATTTTTTTTCTTTCTCAAGCAGTGGAAAGGTGAGTTCTGGGTATTTATGGGTACAATGCAGGCACCTCTGTCCTTTTGTAGGGAAAGGGCCACTTTTGGGTGCTTTTCCCTAAAAGATCCATCCTGATCCTGAACTCACAAGATGCAGGAGAGCTGAGCAGGGCAGATTATCCAGGTACATAAGAGCATTATGCCATTAGCAGGACTGATTTGTGCCACTTCATTAAGAATTACCTAATGACAGAATGAGAATTTAAAAGCCAAAACTTGCCTATATCTGTGCACTTAATTACCATTATTTTTGGATGCAACTTAGCACTGTGTCAGGAACCATATTTAAATTAACTTTTCCTGTGCAAAGCACTATAGGCTAACAGATAATGGACATTTCTGCATTTTATTCTGCAAATTCAGAGTGGTTTCATAGAAAACAACCGATTTTTCCTAAGTAATTTATGTTAGGAGAACAGAATTATTTCTTTGGCTACCTGCTCAAAATGTATGAAATGCAAATACAAATGTGGGAGAGGAGCAGAGAACTATTTTTCTACAGATAAATACAGAATCCTGTCCTTTTCCACCACTCTACTGATTACTTAAAACAGAATGTCTGAAGTTTTCTGCATTTTCAGCAAACTGCTTCTTCGTGGGTGTGAAAACAACACTTTGATAACTCCATCTGCTTTTTTATCCCTTGTCCTGTTTATTATTTTGTTGCAGTGGATTTCCAATTTTTATCTGTGTTTCTCTGGGGAAGAATTTGTAGTTTTCAGTTGCTTGGATGCACAGCATCAACAAAATCCTTTGGAAGGACTTTTTCCGGGAAGCAAGGACATGTTTATATTTGCAGCTGAAATTGCTTCTTTATTCACTTTTCTTTTTCCTAGCCTGTGCTTTCTGGGTTTCCATAACAACACAAAAACTCTTTCTATAGTGCCTTAGTATTTTTTCAACAAAATTCTTGTTTTGTTTCCTCTCTTTTCTTCCTTTTTTTTTTTTTTTTTGTGTTGGATTCATCTCAAAATGAGCATAAATTGGAACCAACATTGGGAAGAATTTCTTTTAGTAAGGAATTCATAGGTCAGGATTGCTTCCTGTGATCAAATATGTTTTTTCCAGGGAACATGCCTGCAATCTTCACATTTTCCATGATTTTTTTTCCCCTATTATTCCATAGAAATATATCATAGCAACCCAATCCCCAGCCAGGAGATCTGGGAAGAGCTTCCAGCACCTCTGGGAGCTCTGGCAGGAGGGGAAGGCTCAGGACACACCCAGGAGGTTTAGGAACACTCTGAGCTCATTGAGATCCTTCCCAGGCCTTGGAATCAGTGCTGGCCTTCATTGGATGCACCTTTTGGCAATGTCTTCTGATTAAAAAGGTTTAATTTTATTATTTTTAACCACTCTTGTCAGTTTGAAAGCATTAATTGAATTTTGCCTGTGTGTTTATATCTCCAGAGAGATTATTTGTGACATGAAGGATGGAACACTGAGAAATTTCATGGCTTTCCACTGATTTTTTTTTCCCCCAAGCTATCCTCTATCCTCTATTGTTATTTCTGCTTTAAATTTCTTTAAACCTAAGATTTCTTAAATAGCCTTAAATTTATGGAACAACTTTTGATTTCAGCTTGGGGATCACACAGTAATTGGGAACAGACAGCAATGTCATCTTGAAGTCACTAGGTTAGAATTTTTTCCTTTGGTTTGATATTAAATAATTCATTTTGAAAAATGATAGTAAAGAGATTTAGCAATGTTTGGTGTTACTTTGATCCTGTTGTTTAAAGGTAACTTTTCAGAATTTCAGCACATGAGGAATCAGTGTCACTCGTGTTTTGAATGCTGATGGTCTGGAAATGAGGTAAATTCAAGTATTTTCTAAAGTGTTGAGGTCTAATTCAAGGTCAGTCACTGTTGGCAGAAATCCTCTCAGCAATTCAAACCCTCACTGGAAAGAATTCCTTCCCAATAATTCTAAACCTCTCTCTTTCTTATCTAACACAAATAGTTTTTGTAATGCTTATGCATAAGGTTTGGACTTTTAAAACATTCATAAAATCACCAAAATATGAAACCAAAGATATTTTTAGTGCCTGAAATAGTTTTGTATTTGTGGGCACAAACTCAAATTCCTGAGCAGATGGCAGCACCTGCAGGGTTACAGATGTTTGCATCCCTTGGTGCAAAACCCAAGTCCTGTTGTGTTTCTAAAGATTGATTGCTGAGAGTTTATTCCAAAACCCATCGTAACAGCCCCAGTAAATATAAATAGCAGACAGAAAAGGCCATTTTTTGGAAGGTTATCCAAGAAGATGTGTGTGGAGGTTGCTTCAAAGAAAGACCAGTTGATTTTCTCTCTGTTTTGCTCTCATTTTGTGTTAAAGCTGCAAAGCACACTGTTGAAGTGTGAGTGTATTGAAGTAATTTGCTTTTTTTTTTTTTTTTTAAGATGTGTTAAAAGGTTTTGCTGCATATAGATCTTCCTGCACGTGGTGTTAAAATGTTTCTTTCAGTTCCTCAAAATTCAGTGTGATTGTTATTGAGGACTTCACCACCAGGCATTGGCTCTGATGATCATTCCTTACTCCATTTTATTTCCCACTTTCACTAGGTTCATTAAGTATCTCGAGATGAGGATTGAAAAGATGGGTTGGAGGTCACATCATCCTCGCCAATTTGTAATTATGTCCCTATTATCTCTAAAATCAAGACTGATCTTATTAAGTAAAGAGATTTCCCTCCCACTCCCTTGGGCATGCTGACCTGATTAACACAAGGTCATTCTCCAATTCTTTAAGTTGCTTGAACTACTTGTTTTTTGCCATATCCTAACAAATAAATTGCTTTCCACTCCATGCCCATCCTGTCACATCCTTGCACTTTGCTGGGTCTGTTGGCCTCACATCTTGAAGATCACCAGAGTAATCAATTAATGAGTGGAATTTCAGATGAGCCTTCACATGGATCATGAATCTTGGGACAGGATTTCTCTGCTCTGTCCTGGCTGCATTCCAAGGCTGTTTTATTTTCTGTGTTATTTTCTTTATTCCCTTACTAACAACAGCAAAGCACCCAGGTGCTCCTCAGCCTGACACAGTTCAGATATTGAATTTCAATTGTTTCATATCCCTGCTCTTAATCTTTTTTTGAGGGTTTAGTTCGTTCTTTTAGAAAATTGTTGAAAAACTACTGCTTTGAGCCTTTTAGTGTCTGCTTTCTGTGCTGCTTCCTGCATTGTGGATAAACCTGCATGGAAATGACTCCTGAGCTCAGCACTGTGTCCAATTCTGCAGCACACAGTTTAAACACAGACTGCAGCAGGCCTGAACAAAAGGTCACACTTCAAAGCCTGGAATTCCTGTCCAGGGGAAGAACAGCAGCATCAAGCATGTTCTTTGATATTTACTGGGTAATTGAATACTTCTCCTCTCTTTAGGAAGCTCTCCAATAAATTCAGCTTAGAAAGAGTCAACAAAACCATTGTCTGCCACCGGGCTGTAAATCTCCTTGGCATCCAAGTCATGCTCAGGACTTTTGCAGCAGGAACTCGTACGTGTTAATGTGGTGAGCAATCAACTGGAAGCAAATTATTCAGAAAACTTTTCAGACTGGTTTTGCCTTTTGTGTTGCAAACTGTTGCCTTTAAACTGTAGGCGTCTGTCTGAACACGAAGTGTCCTGGGGTGAAGCACTGGCAATTTACCTGTCTCTGCATGAAATTGGTAATTATTGATCAGCACATGCAATAGGAACAGTTCTGGGCTGGATTAGAAACCGTGTAGGTGTTGAATGCATTTACAGTAATTATGTATTTACAGCTAAAATCAGAAAGAGAAAAGATACAGGGCCCTGCTCACAAAATGTCATGCCCTCCTCTCTTTTGTTTGAAAAATAAAGCAAATATTCTCCAAATCCCCATGCCCCAGGCATAGGTGCAGCTCCTGCCTCTGTATAATGCATATATTGTGTATTTCCAATATCCCAGCAGAGTGTCAGTGCTATTTCTGTTTGTGATTTCAGTTCATCACTAACAGGTCTTTTTGGAAACAGCAGGAGGGAATTTTTCAGGAATCCACGTTGCCTTTTGTGACTCCTTGTACTCAGAAAGGCTCTGCACCACTGGAGCTGCTGTGCCTGGGGGTGCAGGGATGCAACTTCCAGCAGCTTCTCCCCACACATGGCAGCAGAGCTTTGTAATCAGCATTAGGATATCACTCATTCTTCCCTAATCCTCAAACAATTCACTCCAGGGATTCATGCTAATGATCCTATATTCTAAATTATGTGCAATAATAAGAATAATAGCAATAAATACATCCTGTACAACATCAAGTGGAGTTTTAAACTAAAATGGCTTTCTCAGTGCCAATTCAGGTGTTCCCTGGTTGTCTGAGCTCCAAATTTCTCTTTCCAGTCTTACAGATATCAAAAATTTGGGGGCAAGATTACACAAAGCCTAATCCTGCCAGGTGCTGAGAGAGCTCAGTCATTGATGGAGAAATCTCCATGTTCATCACTGACTTGATTTGTTGTTTTTGCTGTGTGAGAACATTTTCTAGAGCAGGATGAGAAGGCTGGCTGTTACATTTTCAGTGGATTTGGCCATGTCACAATGCTGGATGTTCCCAGTCTACAGGAAATTGCAAGTCAGACTTTTGCTCTTTTGCACTGATAAATTTTAGCCAAATTTGAAGTACAAAGGTGGCATCTCCTGTCATCAAAGATCTCATTTTTAAAGACTTGTTGTGCCCTTGTTGTTCCAGTGCTAAATCTGGGAGGAGAAGCTGTCTGTGCACAGGGGCACTGTGAGACTCTCACTACTTTTAATCAAATTGTTGCTTAATTTACAGTTTTGCCTTGTAATACATGTTTTATATCAGATTATTCAGCTACTGAGCCTGCTGGGCTCTGACATTTGTCATTATGTTAAAAGCTTGTTCAAAGGCAGCAAATAAACCATTTTTTCATGTAAGTGAAATTCAGACAGACAAATCCAGCTGTTGCCTGTAAAAATAGCTACAGATGTCCTCAACAGAAAAAAGGTTTTCATGCGTTGTTATAGCAACAGAAATTCAGGAGAACTTTAAGATTACATATTGGCTATTTTTTCAAAATTCCCATTAAAAATACCCATCGCAAATAATTTGCTTTTTAAAGAACCACTCAGGTTTAATAGGAAGAAATTATGCAGTATAAAATGAATTCCAACTTGCAGGTTATATCCACCACTTTTAGATGATATGAAACCTGATGTGGTTTTAATCAGTGGTCCAATGTCAGCTTGAAATATTCCTCACTTTACCTGTGTGACATTTTTTGATCTCTTGATGTGGGAGATGTCTTAATTCTACTCTCACTAATTGTTAACACACACACAAAATTGTATAATCACATTTTTTTTACAGAAATAGTCGTGTTGTGGCTGAAAGTCTGGAAATACAATGAGGAATTTATGCAGATACTTGGTTTTTCAAGTCTGGTATTCTGACTTGAAAGCATAAATATTTCTCCTCTGATTAATGGACTTTTTTTAGCAAGTGTCAAATCAGCTCATTCTTTGCTTAGCAGCTGCTTTTGCCTTGAGTCCAATTTACATTCTGGGTGTTCCTTTCCCTAAGTTTAGGGATTGACATATGTGGCAGCAAGACTAATATTTTATTAGAAATCTTATCATTCTGAATGCTGCTTATTTGTAGCACAATTTGATTGTAGTTCAGACTTCTGTGTTTGGAAGTTGCTCTTGTTACCTGTCCTAATTTCATCATAATAATCTAAACAATATTTGAATAGAAATCTCCCTCCCAAGAAGTGGAACTAACCTGGGTGGCAAATCATTATTCTTTTCATGCCTTTAATGCTTCACTTCTCTTGCCCTTCTTTCTTCTCCTTTTGACTGACAATTTCAATATTGAAATTGTAAATTCCTTGGGTCAGGATGTATTTTCTGCAGGGCTCTGAAGCCACCCCAGTGAAATTCCAGTGGAATGCCAGAAAAGACATCCCAGATCCCAAAACTTCCAACACATATCCGGGTATTCCTGCATTTTTGGGGGGAACTGATGTTTTCTATCACCACCACCCCTTGCTCCTGCTTTGCCTTTGCTGTTCTTTACCTCGTCCAGAATTTGGAACGTGCTGTTGCCCTCAGTGCTCCTCTTTAGTGAGGAGGTGACAGGGATGGTGTCCTCGGAGGTGCTGAGTGGCAGAGATGACATCATTGGGATTCTTGTCGCTGCCACTTGCCAAAGTCATGGACAGAGCTGCAGGAGGGCTGCAAGGGCCACGTGCAGAAATAAAGAGGGTGAGGAGGCAGCCCAGGAACCAAGAACTGCTCTGCTCATACACAGCCCAATCTCTTTGTGCTGACCTTATTTACAGAGCTACCTCAGGACTTTGTAAGAATGGGAACAAAAAATATGGCAAATTCCAATTAAATATCCAAGTGCTGTGCCATTTGAAATTTCTTTGCTCTTGTGTCCAAACAAACAATGATCAACTGTCTAATACCTGGAAAATGAATGTGAGCAGTATGAGACCTGACTGGAGACTATTAAGCACATTTTAATGTCACACTGCAACAGCAAGTTGTTGTCTTTTCACTGTTTGTTTCTTTTCTTCATTTGGATTTGTTTCCATAAGAAACTTTGTCTTGGAAATCTTTTATGACTAACAAAAGTAATGTTACTCCTTAGGTCATCACCTGAGACAGCTTAGGTCAGCCTTGTACACTGCAGGAACATTAAATTGAATCATCTGAGCAAAAATAGATCATCAGAGAGCAGCAGATGAATCCATTACCAAGAAATCTGCTGCTTTTTCCAGTCTGGACAGCAGAGGAACAATCTCAGCTGAGGGGATGTTACAAAGCTGGGAGAGGAAAGAGATGAGGCCATGGCAGAGAAAGGAACACCAGAATTGATGTGAGAAGAACTGGATAATCCCTGTTTTAATAAACTTCTGTATTTAGAGGGAGAGAATGCATCTGTTCTCCTGGTAAAACCAAACACCCCTGAACCTCTGTCTGCCATAAGCAACAATTTATGGCAAATAAAATCCACGTGGTCCTGGTTTTCTGACAGTTCTGTGGTGCTGTGGCTGTGGGATGTTTGATTTTATGTAGAAAAGGAAGTTGAAAATGAAAGCTGAGAATCCAGGGTTGTGGTAATACCACGTTGTCTTTGTGGATTGGGAGAGCTGCAGCAAAATACAACTTTCTTCCAGGAATAGAAATTGCTTCTAGTTCTTCCATTAGAGATATCTGTGTGTTTGTGGTTATCTATGATCAGGGTCATAAAGTAATCCTGGGTGAATTAGGAGAGTGCTCCAAGGCCTCCAAGTCCAGAGAGGAGCTGGCTTTGCAATCAGGCTCCTTTCAGGAGCTTTTTATCTCTGCAGTTTGATTCCCTTTCTGTGTCATGAGGACATAAAAATGAAGGTAAAAACCTTTTGGAAATCGGTAAAAACTTGAATTTACTTCTTGCATTGCATCTTTCTGTCATTACCTTTTGGAGCCTTTAGCTTAAAATAATGGAATTAATTTTTTTTATACATGCAGCAAGTGGTTAAAAATAACAATCAATTTCCAAATTATTATTGACCATGCAGTTAAATTAATAAATGAATTCTGGGCCTGTTGAACTATTAGAAAACAAAGAGTTAATAAAAATGGGGTGCATAAAGGAAGTGGATATATAAAACACAGTTACTTGACTACTTAGCCTTATAAATAGCACAGAAATCATGTTACACGGAGTTGCATACGAAATAGAGCAAAAATATGCAAATGCTTGCCTTGAAAAGACCCAAGCATGAAAATAGCTTTGCTTTTCTTCTGTTCCCTCCTATCCAGAATGGTTTTTCTCCAGAATGTTTACTCTCTTCTACGTTGCACATCAAGGCTTTCATGAACAGCGTGGATTTTTCTATTTAGATCTGGTTCACACGAGGATAGTCCATCAGAGACATCCTCCCTGGCATGTAATTAAAACACTGTCCTACCTGAGCAGGGATCCAATCCTAGCTCAGGGATGGGCCTGATCCTATGGAATCTCTCTGCTCCTTGGGAAGGATTTTGTCAGACCCAGTTCAGTGTCATATTCTCAGTTGCTTTTCTCATCCCTTGCTTTTATTAGAAATTAATAGCCCAGTTTACAAATACTGGTAAATATTCACATTTTTTTTAAAAAAATCAATAAATAGGCATTAAAATCGACTTCCAATTAAATATTGAATGCAGATTCAGTTAATGCTGTCATGTTCATTCAGTGGGACCTTGCCCAGTGCTTAGTAAACAAATCTAAACAAATGGATGTGGGAGCTTTCAGAGTCAAACTCTCCTGGATTGCCTGCCAGGCTTTCCATTATTCATAATCAAGATATTTTTTTAATAAGATGACCTGTTTAATGATAAAAATGCCTTTGAGTATAATTAAATTGAATTCTGTGCTTAAAGTGACCCTCTGATTCATGGGCATTTGCAGCAGAAAGAACAAAAATAAAATTAAATCCTCATTGAAAGGTGCAGTAATTAAGTCTCTCAGTTCTGATTCTCAGTAGCTGGGAAAAAACAGGGGATGAACAAAGGGTGCTGTCAGTAATGCACCCAAAGATCTGCCTATGAGGGAGCTCCTACCCTAAAAAAATTATTCCTTTTTTTTTTTTTTTTAATAGGGTAGAGAAATCTTAGAAGAGTTGAAATCATTACAGAATCATTCCTTACAAACAGAGGTAGAAGAGCTGGTTCTTCATTCCTGCAGCATTTTACAGCTCTAAATGAGCAGCCCTGACTGAGAACCCCAAAATGTTACATCCAATGCAGATTCCTCGTGGATTCTGCTTTGGCTGAGGGTTGGCTTCTCTTTCCTTGGAAGTTCAGTGGAAATTGAGACTCTCAGAAAAAGTTGCCTTTTCCCAGGCAAGTCAATACATTATTGGGTGCCTGTTTTGAATTATTAAACAGCTAATCGGATTCCAAAGGCACATCTTTCTGTTGCCTTGGATTAAAGGCCTGATTACCATTCCTAATTAGTCACCTCAATTCCCATCGATTTCCCAGAGTTAGGCCACATCACTCTCTTTGTGATCCAGCTCCACATTCCAGAGGCAGGAGACAGGGGAATGTAGGGCAGGAGCTGGAGGGGGCACACACAGCACACTGCACAATGTGACTGCAGGTTACCTTAGCAGGTTAATTAATTAAGGACTATGCTCTGGAGATCCCGTGTCTTTTGAATTACCCTCCTTCCTTTAAGGAAAAGAGCTAAGGGAAATTTCACATGTTTTTAATAGAATAGAAAAATCATAGAAAATAGGGCTGAAAAGCAGCTCAGGAGGTCATTGAGTCCATGTTTCTACTCAAGGTAGAACTCAGTAAATCTGATCCCATCCTGGGAGCTCCTTTCCTGACCTCACCTCAAATCCTGCCAGTGGAGATCCCACAGCCTCTTTCTGCAAGGCTATTCCAGTTCTTGGTGATGGCAGCTACAGGTGGAAAATTGTGGTTACTGCACTAAAAAAGAGAGAGAAAAGACAGCAACACACACGGAGCTCTTTGGGGGGAAAAAGGCCAATTTATTGTAGGGACAGCCCGGATTTAAAGTGTGTCAGTGCAGCCAGGACAGGACAGGAGCTCATTGGACAATTGGGAAAAACATCCTTGGGACAGCACCTCAGGATGTGTCCCACGGGAAAGACACCAGGGGTTAATGTTGGTGATGAATTCCACTCTGTTTGTCACCGTGTTGTCACCCTGGGAGACTCCTCCCTAACTGAAGCTGCAGTCAGCTTGTCAGCCTGGGAATGGAGCTGAGAGTCAGGAGAAATCCAGGCCTGGAGAGAATTTCCAAGCTGGAATTCCCCAGCTCTGTGAATGTGTGTGTCCACAGAAAGTTTTCCTGTCTGCCCAGTCTGAATCCCTCCTGTTAATTTTTCAGTCATTTTTATCCCCCCCTCATTAGCACAGGAAACAACCCCAAGTCTTCCTCGGCCTCATTGCTCTGTGTGTGAATTCTGGTGTTTCCTCAGTCATCATTTATTCATAAGCAATATTGTCTAAACTTTTGATCCTTCTCACTTCTCTCTGATTTGCATTTTAGAAAAATCTTTGTTGCAGCTGTAGTAATTTGGATAGAGAACGGTGTATCAGCAAAATAGGCATTATCCTTGAATCCTGCAGGCATTACAGGATGTAGCTGCAGTTTGAGGAGTGTTTTGGTGAGTAAGCCCAGCCTGTGCAAGGCCTCTCCTGTCCCAGCACATTTGGGATAATCTGGGATCCTGGAGCTGCAATTCACTGGGGGCTCTGCTGGTGTCCCCAGAGTCAGAGCAGGGGCCCAGGAGTGACCTGGGGTGTGCAGCCACTCCTCAGCCTTCACACATCCATCTCACACAATCCTTTCCAATTCTGAACGGGGCTTGCTTTGTTTCTTTTGTTGTTATTGTTGTTGTTGTTCCCTCTAAAGGGAAATTAAATTGTAACCAGAAAAAAAAAGATAGGAGTGGCTGGAAGGACACAACCCACCCAGGAGTCATGGAAGTTGTGGTGAACTTTTATTTTTGGTTCTGCCACTTTCTCTCTGTCCTTTTGGTAATTTCTCCACCAGGCATTGCTGGGTGTGATCTTTGCTGTTTCCATCATGGATCTCTTAGAAATTGTTCGTGGAATGCTGGGATTTTTGTGCCAAAAAAGCAAATGGATGATTCTTTTAAATCTCTTCTGCATTTGCCAAGCTGAGAACCTCAATATTTCTGGTGAATGGCTTATGCTTCACCTGGGTCTTTAGCAGATGAATTTCCTGTAGAAGAATTATTAGAATTTGAATTTACTGGCCATTACACAGAAAAAATCCAAAGTTATTACCTATTCCACTGTGTGATGATGCAACATATCAAGTTGAGTCTAGCAGAACTCTTAAATAAATTCCACTATCCATTTTGAAAATTGTGTGTAGTTTTGCATTAAATTATATTAACTGCTGAATGTTGCTGTGATATGTGTACTGTTCCTTTTAAAAGGGTAAAAATCAAATTATCAGGAATGGCATGGAGTCGTATTTAAAATTTATGTGGCAATGATAAAATGGACTTAAAAGCAAGGTAAAATAAGAACTTAGAGTTGGCATATTGTGCATGAATAACCTGTAAATATTGTGCTAATGTTGTAAAGGGGAGGGCAATGACTGAATTTAAGGACATGCTCTGAAGTTAGTTATGAATTTTGCCTGAGACTCAGCTCTGTGTCTGCCTGCAGCCTGGAGTAATTTCTGCTGGAAGACTCAATCCCAACCATGCAGTGCCATGGACTTACTCTAACAGCGTTTTTCTGTCTCAAATTTATGTAAATCCAAGTGTCTCCCTGAGTACTCCCACTTACTAAGGGTTTCACCAGGAAACAACCTCGTATTAAATACATGGAGTGAGAAATCTGGGGGTTTACTTTCTTTTCATTTTTTTTAATTAGTTGCTGCTTTCGATTTTTAACAATATGATGTTTCAACAGGCATTTGATTCCAATTGGGAGACTTTGAAGGAAATAGATATAGGCTGATTATTGGAACAACCTGGAGTACAGTCAGGAGTTTTATTCCTCTCATTTCCCCTATTTCCTGGCCATTTCACATTTCCTGTCTTTTTCTGCACCTTCATTTCCCAACAATCCCTTTTGGAGGAAAGAGTTCTACCTGGAAGGATGTGCAAGGAAAATATTGGCAGATTTTTTTCTGTTCATTGTCATCCTTGGAACCAGAGTTTGTTTGAATTTTGTGGGCAAGGGCTGGGCTGTGGGAGGGTGAAAAGATCCCTGGAAAAGACAGAGAGGAGAAATGTCCAATTCCTGCTGCTCCTTTATCAAAGGTGGATTCAGGATGCAGAATTCTTTGCAGTTCTAACTAAATGTTATTCACTGTTTCTTGCTCTTATCAGTCTTCTGCACTATTTTCCTTCAATATGTCCCAGAGTGGCTGCAATGGAAGAGAAATCCATTTTAACTTGGAAGTAAAATATATCAGCATGTCAATCTCCCTCATGAATGGGATGTCTGAGACATTCACATGATAAGAAAGGGGTTTTTAATTATTGCAGCAGCAAGTACTCAAATTAATCTCAATCATTCCATTAATTTTTTTCCTTTCTTTCTTTTCCTTTCTCTCTTGGTCAGGTTTTGCAGATATCAGAACCTGAGCAGTTACTCAGACATGTCTTATTGTACTTTATTGTTCTTTTCCCTGCAAATTTTTCATGTCCTCTGTTCTTTTCCCTGCTAATTTTTCTTGTTCCCTGCGTCAGAGAAGAGCTTTGATCACTGAGGTGTTAAAATCAGTAATATTCACTTTTGTTTTCGACTGACATCACATTAAACTGAACATATGTACTAAAAGAGCCACATACATATTATTTTTCAGCCTAAATAAAACTTGCTATCAAAATGGACCTTTTCTTTCTGGCAAGATGAGATCTGGATTTAAGATTTAAGATTTAATAAATACTAATATTTTTTTCCAGTTCTTCCAGTTCCCTTGCTAGGTAGATTGGGGCAATACATTTTGCAGGAGGAAGAATACTAAAGGAATATCCCTTTATTCCTTTAAGCTATTCCTGCAGGAGAAGGGGAGTACCAGAGATTCAAAGTTCTCCATCAAACATGGAAACCTCTTTCCCTCATACCCAGGAATATGATTGATCCCTGTGAAGATTAATGACATTTTCATAACTTTTTTTAAAAAAAGAGATGTGAGAAATGCCACAATAAATAAATAAATAATGGGGTCCCTTAAGGTCTACATGAAACCTTAAAAAATCCAGGTAATTTCCCCTTCTGTGCTGTCTAAATGAAGCTCCTTTTCCCTGATGTGATGGTGACTCAGAGCTGAAGGTTCAGGAGCAACTGTGCAATTGTCCTTGGCAAGTTCTCCTAAATATCAAGAATTCATCTCCAGCTGGAAACAGGGGGCCTGGGAAGTTCCCCTAATTGGATTTCTCAGCCCTGCTGCCACAGGCTGGTCCTGTGGGTGACAGAGCTGGGCCTGCCTGGGCTCTGAGTGCCACACTGAGCTCAATTCCACTCTTGTGAGCATCACTTTGTATTTTCTGTGGTGGTTTCTTACATCTCTATTTTGTTGTCGTGAGCATTTTCCTTTGCTGCCATCTCAGCCAGGTGAAAATAAATCAGAATTCAGGCTCCAGCTTTGCTGAGTTTTCTTTGGGAATTAAGTGATTTTCTCCCTGACTTTGGTACTACTAAAAATCTACAAATCAAATGCATGATTTCAGCAAAAATGTGGGATGATGACATAACCAGCCCTGATCAAAAAAAGCCACATTAAATATTAGGAAAGACCAAGTTGGAATAAAAGTGAGCCTTTTGCCATTGGTCTATTATTGGTTTTGAACATCTGTAAGTTAAGATGTGCTGTGGAATCATGAGCTGAAACAGGACAGAAACAGATGAGGATTCACTGAAGAAAATTCAAAAATACTTTATGAGCTAGTGGTAACTTTGTAAATACCTTGTCCTTCCCCAGCACCTTCTATCTGAGGATTAAAACATAGTTTTCAGGTATTACTAAATTAAATTTCATTGTACTCTTCCAGTTTCAAGGCAATGAAGCTCTTTGACTCCTAGATGGCTGCATGTGCAGGGATTAAATGATTTGCTGGCAGAGGTGTCATTTGTCAGCCCCAGAACTGGCAGCTCAGCCTCCTATCACGTTACATCTTCCAATTTCCCACTGCTGGCTTATTAGAACTCAAATCCTGCTTTAACACCAACTTCTGCTGTGTTATCTCAGAGCTCAGCTGGTGTTCCTAATCTTTATTTTTTTTTCCTTGCTCTATTATTTTCAATCTAACCCCTCGCAGTTGTGTCTCTCATGTTGCCTCTGTGCCTCATTAAAAAGCTCACTCGGGTGGGGGCCCCACCTGCATTTGGATTTGAAAACTCTTTGCCCTTGAGGAATCTTGGTGCTGCCTGGCTGGATTTCTGATAGATGCAGTTGTGTGTTATTAGCAGTGTTTTACAGATAAACCCAGCAAAAATCATTCATTGCAATTTCCACTGTGGATTTTGAATACTGATTTTTTATTTTTTTTTTTAATATTTGGTGCTTTGTTGATAGTTAAAAATTATTGCACTTTCATGGCTCTTCTCTAAACTCTTTCACAGAAATCTCTGTTCCAGCTAAGAAAACCTAATTGTATTTGATCCTTCCTTGCTCTTTTCTGCTTATATAATTACTATTCTAATTTACTGCTGCCTTTAGTCCTTTAGAACTGTGCCTTGGAGAGACCCAAGTTGGTTCTTTATTTTTTTAATCATTGTTAGATGATTTTATCTACCAATATCATTACCAGTGTGTGTTTTGGGGACAGAATTGATTGAATTTATTTTCACAACATTACTTGGCCCGGGGTTTTAGTGATTTCTGGGTTAGCTACATGGTTTTTTTGTGACCTGTGATCTTCTATCTCTTCTAGGAATTTTTCCTCTTTCTTTTCCCAAGGAATCTGTGATGATTGCTCATATTTAAACATACATGTGTGTGTGTATATATATATGTATAAAAATGTATTTCAGCTGCAGATGTTGAGTATTTTCCTTCAAGGCAGTGTCTCAGGATGGTGCTAAAGAATGGTGACAGAAGGATGATGGAGTTTGAGGATGAGATATCAAAGCAGTCAGTTCCCATTTTTATTCCATCACAGGTACAGAAAATCAAGGTGATATTCACATTATTCACATTATTTTAGCCTCAATTTCTGTGTAGAGTCCTGCTGTTCTTTCAGCATGGTCCATTTCTTGCTGTTTGTTCAAAACAGTTGTGTAGTGTTGCTATCCATGGTTAGCAATTTGCTGCTTTTTATCCAAGGTAGCTTGGATGTCAGTGCTGGTAGAAGTAATCATTTATTTTTAGATTCTAAATCCTTTGGGAACGCACAAAGCACTGTAGACATAGAAGATAATCATTTGTCTCCAAAGGTTCCTTCTTTTTTATTAATGTTTTGATTTGCTATTCTCTCTGTCTGCTATCCCTGCCTCCCTGAATATGTATGACCAGGGTAATTGATAGTGTGGCTCCTGAGGAACTCTCTTAAGTGCTGATTAGAGCTGTGACACTGCTCCATTGGAAGCAGCTTTGAGCCTCCCCATCGTGGGCTGAGTCAGTCCTCACCAGGGCATTATTTACAATCCAGGTTCAGGCACCTTCTAACAACTCCTCCTCCTGTCTGAGGAAGATTTCTTCTGATCTGAGCAAATTTCTGCTACATCCTGCATCAACTTCCACATCATGTCACCTGTTTGCATTTGTTTATCTTCCATAGAGAGAAACCCTTACATTTGGCACATTATTCCATGTTCCCTGTGGTCTGGCTCTGCACAGGACAGACCCAAGGCCTGGCACTGGGCAATGTCACAGATTTTCCTCCTTTTTCCACTCTGGATGCACTCAGGCTCGTGCTCTGCACAGGCTGTTTGTTGTGTGCTGCCTCCTTGCTCAGGGTATTATGTAACACATTCTTTCTTATATTTAGAGCTTGTGCCTCCTTCTGAAGAGATCACAGGTTTGATAATAAGCTTAGGGCAAAAGTTGACAATCTTCTTTGTGGAGGGGGAGAGGGAAAGCAGAGCTCTGGGGTAATTCTTATGTGAGCAGCATTGTCAATCTGAAATGGGTGATTTGAGACTGCTCATGTCATAGAAAATCAAATGGAACAAATAAGACTTAAAGACTGATTATGCTGCAAAAATAAAGTCCCAGATTTTGGTGAATAGGCAGAGTTTGTGGGGGAGAATTTGTGTAGTATTGAGAAGTCCACAGCAGAGAACCAATGTCTATAATCTGGTGAGATTTGTAATGTCACAGCTATGAAATATCACAGCTCTTTTCTTTTTTTCGGTTTACCTTATAACAGTGATTAGAATATCTGCACAGATTTGTTTTTAAATGGGACTGGGAATAATTTTAAGACATATCCTTCTAGTTTTAAATAATTCTCTGTACCTTCTAGGACAGCAGAGAGGCCACAGCACTGCAGATTTGTTTGAAACATCCCCATCTTGTTGGGAATCAATTCCTAGAGCCTTTGTGAGCAAGAAGAGCTAAATTTAGCTGTTTACTGCAGGCAGGCTCTGTTCCACGGGCTCAGGACCTGCCTGGCCCCATGGAAAACCACATTCCTCAGCTTTGCACCTCACAGAATCCTCCCCACCTCGGTAAACTCAGAGTGCAGATCCTCAATAAACCTCACAACAGGGAGAGGAGGAAGCTGAGCCAAGGGAGGGGGAGCAGGGAAGCACAGAGATCCTTAGGCCTGTCCCTCCTGGGATGCTGTGGCTCATTCTTCAGGAAATGTCATGGAGCCACCTCCAGAGGCATTAATAACCTGACATGGCCTCCAAGTGTTATTTCTATTTCATTAGTATTTGATAGAAAGAAGTTTGGTTGGGTTTTTACCTCTCCAGATTTTCTCCCTTTTTTTTTTTTTTTTTTTTTGTTCTGTTTAAATTCTTTTTACTCTTTAGAGATGCTACAATTTGCAGCATTTCCTGCTGTAAATAGATCCATATAGGAAGTGGAAGGTGAGCTATAAAAGGAAAACTGTTTGGTTGAAGCTTATGTTGCTACAACTACTCCCCCAGTTCTTCTCCCTGCAGCATCTGAGTGTAAATCTCTCCTTGGCACCTGTGGGCACAATTCTCCCTGTGAATCAACTGTACAGTGAATTTCTCACTGGTGCAGCCCCCTCTGATGGCAGCACTAGGTGGCAAAGCCAGATATTCCCACAAATTTCCACCCAGGCACGTTATCCCATCAGGACAGATATTGGAATGCATCTTTGAGGCTAAAAGAGCATGAAACTCAACATCTGTGTAACATAATCAATGTCAAGATAATTTCTATCCCTGTTGGTTTTTGTGTGTTCAGTGTTTCATGATGTGGCCTCTTAAAAAGGAGTGACAGGGGCTGGCATTTCCATGCTCCAGCCTGGAATGTGAAGGTGGATTTGGCATTGTTAAATGTAGGTGATGTCTTGGCATTTTTCCAGCTGATGGGAGAGTGGATTACAGGCAAAGGGAGAAGAGAAACATTTGTGAGGTGCTTTTAAATAATTTACTGGAAGGTTTAGAGCCATGCTAAATAATATGTAAATACCTAAGTTCTGCTTATCTATAATAATTTAGGAATCATCCTAAGTAGCCATTTAACCTGTCCTGTGAAATCAAACTTTGTGCCAGTGCTGTATTTGGGAGAGTCTCTCACCTGCTGTCCATGACTGTGATTATTGAAGATGGATGGCTGCAGGTTTGGCTGCTGCCTCTTTAGGAAATCTTTTAAACCAGGATTGAAAACAGAATATTTTACAGCCTGATGAAAAAACATCTAAAGGCTGCCATTGTGTCATTCAGGCCAGAACAACCCAAAGCCCTAATGTATTTTATTTGCTGTTCTGTTCCTCAACACTATAAATAATTCAGATCTGTTGGCTTAACTACTACTGGCAACTGTTATTTATTAAGAATGACTGAAATAACTATGTGGCTCAGTAGAACAGAATGCATTAGGGACTTTAATGTGAAACAGAATAGCTAAAACATTTTGATTATCCTTTAAAGAAAAAGCCTAAACCCCTAAACCTGCCATTATCCTTTGCAATTCTGCAAAGGACAAGTGACAGTGGGAATTAGGATGGGATCTTTCTGAGTAACTAAAGGGTTTTTCCTTTAAAAGAGCACTCACCCCAATCACAGAGCCCTTTTATCCCTCCAGCATCTCATTCCGTGGGCATCAATGTCAGTAATTGTCAACTTGAGGTTCCAATAAAATCTTTAATGTGCCCCACTGTGTAATCTTTGAGTCTGCCTGTAGTTACACATCTGCCTGTAAAATTATTTTTAAAGGTGCTGCATTGTTTTTTCATATTTGCTTTGATTTGTTTGTCTTGCATGTCATGCACAAGAGCAGCAGGATTTTCTGGGAATCAGTGCAGGGAATTGCTGTTCTCTTGCTCCATTCCCACTTTAGGCTTAATTAATAATATCTGGCACTTCATCATTGGCTTTGAAATTGCTTTCCAGAGGTCAATAGCATTGTCCCTGTTCTGCAGACACAGAATTCCTGACACCAGGCAGGGCATTGGTAGAGCACAAACACAAAATGTTCCTGCACGGAATTACTGCACAACACCAGAACGCTTTTGCAAGTCAACTGATTATAAATGGGGCATTTGGAATAAATTTTTTATCACCAAAAAGAGTTGACATGCAGGACTTGGGTGAGTAATTATCTAATCTTACATCTGGCATAAACACCCAAGCCATTTGTGTGATGAAGTGCAAGGCACAGGAGTGAGAAGGCAGCGAGGGAACATTCACTGCTGACTCAGTGGCCATAAATCTTCTGGGGTGTGTTTTGCCTTATATTTGATATTTGTTCAATGGGTTGAAAGAAGTTAAGTGATCAAATGTCATTTGGAAATCCTGGCCTGCAGCTCTGATTTTTTTTTCTCAGTTACATGAAGACAAATGTTCCAACAGGAGCATGGTTTGGGGCCTGGCTCTGGGGGGTGTTACTGAAGCTGAGCATTTGAACAGGCACCATCCTCACCCCTTTTTAAAGAAGTCATTTAACATTTGTTTGCTTAATGCTGATCTGCAGGAGAGAGCAGAGTATGTCTTGCTGTGGAGCATTTTATTTCATTTCTTTGAAATCAAGTCATTAGCTATAAGAGCAAAATGCATTTTTCTTTCTGACAGAGCACTTGGGTGTGTTGATCTGATCTCTGATAAAACAGAGGCTCTGCATTGGGGAATTCTTATTTAACTTGTATTTCTAGACACATCAGATCTGTATGGAATATCCTTTCCACTTAAGGGAAGTATCAGTGGAAGTTTATTTATAACAGAGAAAATAAATTAGGGCATGAATCAGTGGTAAATAAATGATGTGCCTGAACTCTTCTGCAAGTTTGCTGCAACATGAACTTTTCTAGAGAGTGTGTCATTAATATTTTATAGCAAGGAGAGAAATCATCAAAAACTCCAGCTAGGACATAAAATATCTGAAATAATAAGAATATATATAAGTACCTTCAGAGTGAGCTTGGACACTCTCATTGATTTTAGACAGCATCTCATTCTGGCTTGACAAAATGCAGAATTCATAAATTAAATCTGATGTATACAGTGTATGCTTTTATGCTGATGTTGGCACACTTTCAGATGTAAAATTAAATTACTTTTTCCAATAAGGCAGCATAGATTGAAGCATGGATTCCTTTCTTTGCTAATGGAAGCAGGAGAAAGATATTGAATTATGCTGACTTTCGAACTGACCGAGTGCCAAAGAGAGGAAAATCAATGACATTTTTAATGTCCTGTGGAGCTTTAAACAGGCCTTGCTCTGGCAGGGAAACTCAGTGTGAGGGAACTGCTGTTGACATTGGGTTTCCAGTGAAGAAATTTCCTTCTCCAGGGAAGCAGCACCTGGCACTGTTGTGGCTTTGTCCCCATTTCCATTCCCAGCGGTGCCAAGCAGGCACCGAGTGGATTTTGGACACCCTCACACCCTGAGCAGAGAATGTGCTGGGTGAACATGCAGGATAATCCTTGGAAAACAACAACAAAATCCAGAAGGATCTTTCATCTCAGTATAAACCCCTGAAAGCCACATGAGTGGGTAATACCAATACATTACTTTTATTTTGATGAATTAATGATAGGGTAAACACAGATTTATTTTCACTGTGTGTTTGCATTTGCAAAGCTGAATACTAAAGATCTCAGCTGCACAATCAATGCCCATCAAATAAGTGGCTTGTTGGGGTTTTTATATTTTATAATAATATTTTTATAATTTTGTAAAGTTAATTTCATTGCAGCAATTAAGATTTTATTATAAAACTATCCAGTCCCTCAGAATCTTACTCTTCAGGTAGAAAATATTCTGATTTAGATGGGGGAGAGTCTGTATAGATACATCCTCATCATCTTGGCTCATGGATTTTGGTCCATTTTTCTCTGCATTCCTTTAAAGTCCAGGTTTCCCTTTCTTTTCATATCAGATGGAAATAATCTGGCTGTGAAGTGCTGGGATATGATTTCCAATAGCAAACTTTGTATCTCAGCTCTTTGCTGTAATGAAGAAAACCATCCCACAGTCACTTCTGGGAATTCAATTTCTTGCAGTTATTTGGCTTCCAGCTCCTGGCAGATCCATGCTGGGTTTTTAGGGTTTGTTTGGTCACAGGAGGTGATTTCTGTCATTTTAAAAGCAGCCACAGCATCAGCCCCAGAGATTGGAATATGAGTAACCTCAGAACTGCCACGCTGTGAGGATGAGTGAGAGAAATAATAGAATTTGGTTTCAAAGATAATACCCAGGCAATTTATCCAGCCAGGAGCTCGGGAGATGCTGCTTTGTGTAGTTTGAATTCTTCACAGTTCACCCCTGTGGTGTCAGTGCTATTTTATTGACTGTCATTAAATCACAAATGCTTATGAGTGGTTTGTGGGCAGCAAGCATTTATATTTTAGATACACGCTGCCCTTCATGACATTGTACCTCATCAAAGAGACAAAGGTGACCTTTTTATTTTGTCTTGCTTTATGTACTGTCATGTGCACCTCACCCTCTGGAGAAGGGAAAAGTGACCTGCTACGTAGCAGAAATGCATCAGAGGTCTGAGCCTCATTCATGTTTTGAGAACAGTTTGTGAAAAGCCAAGGGTTTCCCCTGGTGAAGCATCTTCATGCAGCTGTGGCAGAGGTTTTCTGATGAGCAGGGCACCTCTGCTTTGGTTATTTTTTCACATCCAGTTAAGACAGACTTAACTACAGGAACACATCTCTATAAAATTGGTCTAGAAAACATCAGTGAGCAGAAAGCAGAAGGTTAAATATTTAGTAAATGCAATGTCTGCAGAGACACAGGCATGATAAAAGTATCTGAAGCAGTGTCTTTTTGCAATGCTTGTGTATGATATTTCTGTTGCTTACAACTGTCAGCACAAGGACAGGATGGCTGGGGATGTGAGCAGGCAGCTGTCTCTGGGAGGGAGCCTATAGATAGCAGCTTCCTTGGGTAGCACGTTTGCAGCTCCTTCAAACAGATTTATCAAGCATCTTTACTGTCTCACCACTGCCAGCTCAAATGACTTCTCAAGGAGCTTTGGTTATGCAAGCTTTTAAAAGGTGCATTGTTTTTTCTGTTTGGTTTTTTTTTTTTTTGTGTGTGTGTGTGTGTGTGTGTGCACCAGGTTTTTTTTAGTAACTCACTGCAGCAGATAAATCTAGTGCAGGGTTTCACCATGTGTTAGGGGAAAAAAAAATAATATTCCATTTGTCCACTGTGACCAGGCTTTAAATAAGCATCAAAACTTCCAGCAGCTGTGCAGAGCAGTGGAACAGCACAGGTCAGAGAGATGCTCTGGGAGTGAGGAGAGGAGAACCTGCAGAGCCAGGAGCTGGAAATAGCATCTGGCTGGCAGATCCAGAGGATACATCCATAAGCATTTTAGGGCCTTGGAATGCTTCACAGAATATTCCCCTCTGAGTCCTGGGTGACCTGGAGGAGTTTGGAGACAAACAGGAGCCTCTCAGCTGGCTCCAAGTCCCTCTGGATGGCCACAGAAACTGGGGGTGGAGGAAGGCAGGGCCGGGGAAACAGCCCAAGGAGCTTCCCAAAGAATTTCTCTGCTCATTTACTGCTGCACTTCACAACATGGGAACTTTCAATAATAAAGACTTTAAAGGCTTCTTCAAAGAGCTTCCAGGCTGTATCCAAAGCTCCATCTGGAAGAAGTCTCATGAGACTTTGGAGTGTTTTGTAAATACAGGCAGGGGACAAATGAGGGCTTTTTAAACTGAATCTGGCAAAAGTTGCTTTCTAACAAGAGCTTGCAACAGGCCACATGAGCAGGAGCGTTTCCCAAAGTGCATCCCTGGTGGAATGTCTTTTGGAAAGGCTGCAGTTAATTTGTCATCCCTACAAAGTCTTTTACTACCACAGTAAATTACAGGCCTTTAGGGAATGTGCTGTACTTGGCTCTTTTCAGGTCATGTTCTTGGTCTTGGATTGCTGGGTGAAACCAAATATGCTGCTTCATCCTGTTTGCTTGTGGATTTGTTTTGTGTTTCAGCAGACTGAATAGCATTTCTATTTAAATCGTTCCTCATTCTAACTAAAACAATCGCTGTTCTGTGGTGTCAGGGGATTCCTGAGGTAAAGGAACACTGTACATTTTGTGATTTACTGCCCGCTCTGCCTCTTGAAAGCCCCACTTCGTTTCGGTCCATTTTCCCTGCTTTGTTTGGGCTACTGATGCCTCATCAGCTCCCCCAGACCACAACAGGGCTGGGCATTTTCAGCACTGGTGGCCCTCGTTGTGGATTTTAGGCAGGGGCTGCAGCATCCTTTTCCCATCAGCGGTGCTAATGCTCCAGAACTATGAGTTTTAAGAACTTGAGGTCTCTCTTTGCTGGTTTTCCCCTTTCCTGCAGCTGTTGATGACACTGAGTTATCCAGAGCTGTTGTTTGCCTGTGTGTTCTACTTAGCACTTCTGGCAGTGTATGAGAAAAGAGTGATAAATACCCAGGAAAGCTTTCAAAAGTATGAACATATAAATCTTCTATAGATCGAAAATATCTCCCACTCTCATCTTGGTATTTTTCCCTTCAGTCAGGCTCTTAGCAAGAAATTCCAGAATACTTCACAAACACAGATTTAGGCCTACAGCCTTCCTCCTCCTCCTCCTCCTCCTCTCCCCGAGGAAATGACATTCTCATTCCTTGTTTGCAGATGAGGAATGAAGGTCTGAGTGGTGAAGTGACTCGTCCAAGGTCAGCTGCTGAGTTAGTGGCACAGCTATGAATAGACAAAGGCATTTTAGCTCAGCTCTCTGCTAAACAAGACTGTGCCCTCCCCATTTCAATTTGTCAAACTTCATGACTAATAACATTTGAGCATCTAGAACGTGGCAGAAGAATTTCTTTTCAGCAGCCAGCAGGTAATCCCTGGTTACACCAACAGCAGGGTGGCACTCCTCCCTGTCCCCAGGGATCCTGATGATACATTTTGAGTTTTGTGAAGAGAGGGGAGAACTCCTTGGATTGCTGTTTGTGGCTGCTGTAGCTGCTCACCTGAGTGTTCACTTTGGGCTGAAAACAGAGATCCCAGAGCTGACTCTTCATTTGTCTTGCTGTAGCAGTAATGAAGTGTCCTCAGAGCAGTTTGCCTTCAACAGCTATTTTAAACCTCCAGTGCAATCTGCTGTTCCTTGAAGGGAAAAAGTAATTCAACTAGAAGTGCTCTGAGGAGCCAAGTGAGGGAAGTAAATGTTGAGTGGTGCTAATCAGGAAGAGGAAATATCAGTGTGTGTGTGTGGGCACTTCCCTGCTCACATGGCACAGCCCTGCACCAGCCACGTAAGAAGCTTTGTGATCAACACATGTCAAGGGCAATTAATTCCTCAGCCAGCAGCTGTTATTATTAGGACAAAGAGTGGCCAGACATAGAAGGAAAGCCTTCAGCTGATTTATTTTCTCTATCTTTCCCCTCCAAATTGATCAGTTGCTCAAACCCCAGTGGTGAACTCCCATGCAATAAGAATTTTAAATTTGCCATCTCTTTTATTTTTTTTTCAGTAGGAGAGTTTGTATTAGATTTAGAGCACAGAGGAACAGCTCAGGGAAGGTGTTTAGAAAGTCCTCCCCACTTTAATGCTATCAGCATGGAGAGGAGTTGTGTGTTAAGCTGGTAACATAATAATATGTGGGCTGAATTAAACCCACCTCAGACTGGTTTTCTCAAACTTAATTGATGGAAGCAGAGCACTTTTAGGCTGGATTTAATACCTTCCCAGAGTTATTCCAGGATTGCTGCAATGCAACTCTGGGTGTTCTAAACACACCTACGCTGCCAGAGAATCAGGAAGGATGTACTTAAAAATCCTCTAATTTATCTAATAACATCTTTAGCAGCTTTTTGTGTAGGTTTAGCATTGTAATGGAAATGCATCCTTTGGCTGGATAAAGAGCTGCTGTGTGGAGCTGCTGGCTCTGGCTGTGAGGACACGTGAACAGCACTTGGAGCTGGGGGGGAAAATACTCTGACTGCTACACCCCCTGTAAATGCACCTTTCACTTGTGTCATGGCAGTTAAAATAAAATCTAAAATTTCAGATACTAGTGTTCGTGGCTCTGGGTATCCACAGACATTGCTGTCTCCCCTCCCAGGCCCTGGCACAGCAGAAATTCTTCCTCTCTGGGATATTTCTCCTTTGCTGTTTAGGTCCTGAGACACTTTTTTTTGTTTTTAGCCACTGTTGTTGCTCCAGTTCTTAACACCAGGTTCCCTCTTTGCCCATCAGTGGATGTTCCTGAGGGGTTCTTTGTAAGTGACACAAAACAAGTTTGGTTTTTTCTAAAGAGTTTCAGCACTGAGCTGGTCAGGGGAAGCCTTGGACTGGAAAGAAGCTCAGATTCCTGCGGGTGCCCTGCTGGTAACTGCTGGAATAATTCTTCTATCCCGGCCATTGCAATCTCTCCCTTTTTGGGGGAATCTCATGGAACATGAGCAGAACCAGCACTACAGCGTGAAAAACCTGCTCTTTGTGAGCTAAATAAAGACAGGAAAAAAGAGACACAAAATCAGCTCCTCCACGTGCCGGAAGGAAGGGATGTCCCGGTGTGTTCTGATCTGTCCTGCAGCAAATGGATCAGAGCCCTGAGCTGTGCCTGCCCTAAGGCTCCTGATTCCCCCAGCAGCCCAGCACCCTGTAATGCCTGGCTGGCAGTTCCAGGGAAATGCAATTCCAGGGAAATGCAATTTCCCCGGGCTGGCAGTTCCAGGGAAATGCAATTTCCCCCGGCTGGAAATTCCAGGGAAAACCTTAGCAGGGATGGGGCCCTAACGAGGTGCAGGCGGCTCCCTGTGTGATTTCCATTCTAGACAAAGCTATTTATTGCTAATCTTATCCTTTAATCATTTATAGATATGTTGAACAGAAGAAATAGGTTAAGGAAGTGTTTGTGTTCACGGCTGTTCCCTAGATTTCTGACTTGGAATTCTGTGCTTAATGGATCATTTCTGGGCTGAAATTGGCTCTGTGACTCTCTCTGACACTGGAATGTCTTGGGAAAGACACTGTTACCCCAATAATAGCTGTGGAAATTGGAAGTTTCAGGCTGTGTCAGCAGGAGACACCTGGAGAAGTTGAGGCTGACCAAAGGGAAATGCAAAGTCATACATAAATTAAGAGGTATTAAATTCTTCTTGAAAGAGAGAATGTACATTAAAGTGGCCTTACCTTGCTATAGATTAATTAACCTTGGGGGATACCAGCTTTAATTAAACTGCAGTGAGTTAAAGCCACTTCACTCTGGGTAGAAATCATTCCTGAGGGAACTTTTTTTACCTTTTGCACATCAGCTCCCCGTGGGTTAACCTGAACTCCCAGGGCCTCTCAGAGAGGCTTTGGACACTTTGAAACCCTGACTCCAAATCTTAAGAGAAACTGGACTTGAGTTAAAATTGCACCATGCATATGTAAAAAATGTACAGTCATGTGACAGACTCTGGAGGGTTCAAGTCTAGATTTGAAAAGAATTTAAATAGAGGTTATGAACTGGAACATTAAAACTTAAGAAACAGGGAACACAGGAGTGAAAGAGGACAACTAAAACCCATCAGTGAGTCTGAGGTCTTGCTGCACTGCAGGGCTGTGACAAAGAAGAACCTTGGTGAAAAACACACTCATGTTACCTTGCTGAATCACACTAAACATCTTTCTGTGGGTTTCTCTTTTTCTTTTCCAGTAATTGCCCTTCATTCCTGGCCTCTGCTCTAGCCAGAGCAACTTCAGATGAAATCCTGCAGAGCGACCTGTCAGCACATTTCCTGCCCAAGCACGTGGACAACGCCGATGGCATCATCCGTAAGTGCCACCAAAGGAGCCTGGCCTGCCCTTCTGGGACAGGAGCAGCCCATGGCAAGGTTCATGGGGAGCTCAGCACCCCTCCTCACAGAGCTGCAGGTCTCATTTCTCAGTCAAAGCTTTCTCACCTTTGGAATCACTCTTTTAAGTGCATTTTCATGGCTGTGTCTGATGGCCCTGAATCTCTCTCTCTCAGCACTTTACACAATGTGGTTCTGCTGGCAAGTGCCAGTTGTCCTCCCTCATCCTTGGAGCAAAGTCAAATATATGTGGGAAGAGATAATTTAATTCTGAATTATTTCAGTCAATGTGGTTTTTACTATGGCTTGTAAGTTTTTTTATATGGTTTTAGCAAAAGGTAGTATAAAGAGATTTTCTGATTAAAAGGAAAAAAATTCCTTTTCCTCATTTATCTGTGCTGCCTGACAAGATTTTTGCAGCCTCCAGCTCAAGGTCATGCACCCTAACTCATTTCAGGACTCTGCTGGCTTAAATAACCTTGAAAATTGGCTGGGTTGTTCATTACAATAGACCAATGTTTTTGACATGTACTGACAGAAATTCTGCCATTTGATCTTGAAAATACAGTCCCCAAACCACTTCGTCCATTCCTTCCCTTTTTTGATTAAAAAAAAAAAATCCTGTAAATTATTCTGGGGATAAGGAGGCTCTATAAATCTGGCTCTTCAAAAGGAAGATTTTGCTGTATTCCCCAGAGGCCCTTGGAAACCTGAGAAACAGAAAAACATGCTCTGGGTTCCCTTTCTGTAGGTATTGCTGCCTCCTCCTGCTGAGCAGGTAAATGGAATAGATTTGTCATTGTTCTGGCTGAGCAGCCTTCATTAATTTCAAATTGAGATCTCTGAAACTTGCATAAATATTTGACAGTCTCCAAGGAAATGTTGACTAAGCCTCCACACAGAATATCTACAGAATTCAACAAAAAAGGAAAAAAGAAAGGAAAAAACCCACCACAAAACCCTCACACCTACAGAAATTGCCATTTAAATATATCTAAGGCTGTAAGACACAGATGCAAACATAGATTGAGATGGGGAGAGACTGCAGCAGGCACTAAGAATAGGGCTCCAGATGCAGTTTGTTGAGGTGAATTGTCATAATGAGGATACTTGGAAATAAAATATCCCTTTGCTGATGCAGTGTGAAGTGTTAAATTGTGAGGGTTTAGGGGGAGAGGAAGAGAGAAAACATCCTCTGGCCTGTAGTACAGCAGCAGCTTCATAGAAACCCTGCAATTTCAAATAATCTAAGTGATAATTTTCCAAAACAGAACATTTGCTCAAGTGTCACAGAATGACAGAATCACAGAATGGTTTGGGACACTAAAGATCGAGTCCCACCCTCTGCCATGGGCAGGGACACCTTCCACTGTCCCAGGCTGCTCCAAGGTCCATCCAGCCTGGCCTTGGACCCTTCCAGGGATCAGCCACAGCTTCCCTGGGCACCCTGTGCTCCA
The DNA here is from genome assembly GCF_052056855.1 of Sturnus vulgaris. NCBI lineage: Eukaryota > Metazoa > Chordata > Aves > Passeriformes > Sturnidae > Sturnus > Sturnus vulgaris. The sequence continues at coordinate 2,862,710 of NC_142263.1, read as the reverse complement.
GCAGTGCTCCCACAGGGGCAAGGCTTGGCCTAGAAAACCCCAACAAAACTGGGGGCAGCAGCAGCTCCATCCTAGAGACCCCTCCAGGGGAATCCCTGAGAAGCCTGGGGTGGGTGCTGAGAGGAGATCTGCCCTCAGTGGTGCTACACAGGGAGATGTTAATGCTTTGGAAGAAAGCAGAGGAAAGTGTGGCAGGTGGTGAAAATGGGATTTCTACATCTTGAAGTTTGATGCTCAGAGTTCACCGTGCCCTGATGCTGTTGGAGCTGCTGCAGAATGTGAAACCAGGCTGAATTTTGCTGCCTGGCTGAAATATCCTGTTCCATGTGAGTTTTTTTAATGAGCCCAGAAAGATTTTTACTCTGTGTAATACAAGGAGACATTTACCTGATTTGCCTCAAGTTTGAATTTGCTGGAAGATTAAAAAAAAAGCTATTTCAAATTTCCTTAGTGGCACATTTCACTCTGAGAATTGCAACGTGACAAATCATGTCCTGTACTTAGGAGTGGTGAAAGCAATTCTTGGTGTGCTGGTGGAAAGAAATGAGAAACTCCATGTTAAAAGAATGCAAATCTTAAAAGAAGCAAAACTGGTTGGATGTAGGATTGCAAAAATAGGGGTCTGTTATATTTGGGGTGACCATGTGTTTTTGGATATCTGAGTCACAGGCCATGACTCTTCTCTTCCAGCTGCACTGGAGAGGAGCAAGAGATTTTCCATGAGAACTGAATGATGTTGGATTTCTCTTTTGAAAGGTCAGGTTAAGGACATTTAGGTTTGGGGTTTGTTTGTGGAGGAAGAGAATCAAGTGGAAGTTTGGCATGGTTAAGGCACCACCAAAGCTGGATAGCAGGACCATGTGACCTGGGGGTGCTATGAAATTTCCAGGAGATGTCACAAAACAAATCCTAATGTCCCATTACCCACTTGCTCCAGGTTCTAGAAGATGGATACAAAGAGATCTAGAGTTCCTAGATAAGGGAAAACCTCGGGCTTGGTTCTGACCCCTCTTGTCACACTGTCCATGTTTTTAACACAGCTTATAAAATATGGCTTTAAAAAGGAGGATTTGATTCCTGGTATTCTTTCCACCCTCATTCTGCCCTGTCATCTTTGGGAACAACAACACCTGAGTTGGATTTCCCACTCTCTGTGGTGAAGTTCCAACCTTGGGGATTTGGGAGCAGCGGGAGGGAAATGAAATTCTCCATGACACAACTGCAGTGACAGCTGAGTCAGCTCTGGCTCAGCACGGCAGCATTAACAATTGATGAGTAATTTCCAGCTGTGAGGGGGTGGTTTTTATTGTGGTGTTTTATTATTCTCCTGTTTTAACCTCACGAGCAGTTTCTGATGATGCTGACACCACACAGGGTCCCATGGGAAGGGGGGTGAGGATCTCAGCAGGGCACTGGGTTCAGGGCCATCCTCCTGCAGAGGTGCCACAGCCACAGGACTCTGCCATGTGCCCACCTCCCTTCACCCCTGCCCAACAGGGAGAAATGGGAGAGAAAATCTGTGGCTTTCCTGTGGAAAACAGAACTTGGGCACCTCAGGTTGGATGTGTTCCCTCTTTAAATACATTAATGTGGTGGTTTTGGTTCATCAATTTGAAATTTTCCTGTTGTGAGATAGGATTAGGAGGAAGGCAAAAAAAGGTAAAAAATTCAGGAAACCTTTACAAACCACCACAGTTACCCAAAGAGATTTCTGGTGGCCCCAGGGAGAGCAGTACAGGTGGGGTGAGGAACCCCCACACTCACCCTGTGGCAGTGCTGGGATGACCCAGTTGTTTGATTTCCAACCCTTGGTTTTAAAGCTGTGTGATCAAGGAGTCAAGGTTCCTTTTGATTATTTATCCAGTGTATTTTCAGCTTGATACATTTGGGTTGAACCAACTCATAATCAACAGAGCTGGGACAGTATCTTGTTCCTAAGGGTCTTGGCCCCCTGCTCACTGTAGACCTAGGACAGAAATTTGTACATGCTGCTCTAAGGCTCTTCACAGAATTCCTGGGAACCAAGAAAAATGCTGCAACTCTCCCCTCTCCTCCCTGCGTGTGAGCTCCTCCTCCTCCTCCAGGAGTGATTGGCACTCCTGGATTGCTGCTGTTTAGCTTTGAAGATCGCTGGCTTTGGTGAGAGATCATGAACAAAGAGATTTGGATGTGTTCAGCTCTGATGCTGACTTCCTGTTTTCCTCTCCTGAATTTCAGAACAAATGTCAAGTGCCTGAGTTTTCACATTTTAAAATGACAATTTCTGAGGAGTGACAGTTCAGCATTTTCTTAAATTTGAGGCCTTTATGGTTTTCTCTTTTGGTCACGCAGATTTCTCTGACACGCTGTTGTCAGGAATATGGGAATAATAGGAAATCTGAAAATAGCTAAGAAGGCACCTGTGCACTGCTGAAAGTGCACAAAACATCTTAAAATGACTCTACTAATTTCTGCAGATTGTTTCCACTCTCTTGCCTCAGTTCTGCAATGAAATGGTGTTTAGAACAGAGACTCTGGTCCAAACCCAGTGTGTCACTGTCACAGAGGGTGGGTTTTGTGCCATGACAAAGTCCCTGTCAGAGCTGCACCACCCTGGGCAGGGCCACGCCAGGGATCCAACACTTTTCGTGCCTTTCATTTTCTCTGCTGCTGCAAATGAGTTCCCCAAAGGCACAGGGAAATGTTTAAGTTAAAAAGACAAACAAACAATGAGCTGCTTACTGATGAATGCTGATTATGGTGAGTTTGGCTTCCTCTTTTCATGCATCAGAGCCCAGAATTTCCCTGCTGACATCAACTGCTTGGCTAAAATGGTTTTGTTTCATCTTTATAATGCATGCAAGGGAGAAAACTCTGACTTAATAACACTCTCAAGGCTTTCATTTGTGGTTTGTGCCTTCCCCAGAGATCGAGACAGTGAAGTTGGCCCGTTTAGTTTACAGCAAACTGCACGAGATCTGCAGCAGCTGGGTGAAAGATTTCCCCCTGCAGCCCAAGCCCCACCGCTACTACGAGACCTCCATCCACGCCATCAAGAACATGCGCAGGAAGATGGAGGACAAGCACGTCTGCATCCCTGACTTCAACATGCTCTTCAACCTCGAGGTGAGCACAGAGCAGGGGGGACACACAGCTCCTGCCATCAGGGGTTCCCATCCTGGAGAAGCAGGAGGTTTTTTCCATTGAGGAATGCAAGGGGATGGGCCTGAGGAAGGTTGGCAGTTGGTGTTGACCAGCTCACCTCACAGTTCATCTCTGAAGCCACTTGGCAGCTGGGGGTGGGTCTGCTCTGCTTTTCAACTCTTCCTCTTGGGAGGAAGAAGGCAAAAACAAAATTAAGGAAATTAAATTAAAAAAAAAAAAACAAAACAAACCCAAAACGTACAGGACTATGGGGTGCAGTTCACACACAGTTCTAGAAATGTGAACCTGCCTTCCCTTCCATGAATTTCTTGATGTGGCCATTGGTCAGATACTCATTCTTGCTCTCCCTTAAGATATAAAACTGGACACTGAGGAATGGAAAGTAAAAGAAAATGGCAAGAATTTTACCTTAAGAATCGAATTGCTGCATAATTGCTTCTTTATTACACCCTGTCACTTTAATAACCATCTTCTGCCCCATCCACATTCTTACCTTGAAATGATACTAATGCAAACAGAGGCAGATGTTTCCTTTGCATGTCAATTGTCAGCTTTCTTATTCCAATTTATGTTGGAACCCATTACCTAAAAATTACAATGTGCAAATATTCCAGTCACTGAGCTGGCTGTCAAGGTTGAATTGGCTCTGTCAGTGGGTTGGTGTTGTGTGTGTGAATAGGCACAGGAGTCGCTGTCTCCTGGTACCACGTTGTTTCTCTGAACAGAGGAGGAGAAGCTGAGAAAACTGCCTTGAGGATGAGTGATTTTGCTGTATTTGATTTGTGAATGTAATCACAATTTTCTGATGAGAGAGCACATGCAGTTTTTTTAAAACACAGGCATCTAAGATGATATATTTTAGATTTAAGGAAAAAAGAAGAGTGAAAGCAGAGGCTGGCTGGCTTCATGTTTTAACTGTACTGGCATTTTATCCCTGGTGGATTCCAATCATGAGGTAGACTTCATGCAACTGTATTGGATGTTCTCTCTCTGTGGTTTTTGCAGTCACAAAATCTCCCGCACAATTTGATGAGAATGGCAATTCCTATTTGAGTTGTGTGACTGTGCTGTAACAAATGAGACCTAAGGAACACTGAGAACACTACACAGGAGATTCTGGCAGGGCATCTCTTGTACTCTGCAGGTAGAATTCAACAACAAGGTGAAATTTCCCATTGATGCAAGTGCAGGTGGTCAGGGTAGTTTGATTTTCCAGTGGAGACTCTGTCTCTAATTGCAATTTAATGAGCACAGCACAAATCTCACGTTCAAAGCTTGCTTGTGTTGCTTTCGCCTGAGTTTTTTCCTCCCTGTGTTTCCACTGGCAGGACCAAGAAGAACAAGCTTATTTTGCAGTGTTTGATGGCCATGGAGGAGTGGATGCTGCCATCTATGCCTCCATCCACCTGCACGTGAACATGGTGCACCAGGAGATGTTCCAGCACGACCCAGCCGAGGCTCTGTGCCGCGCCTTCCGCGTGACCGACGAGCGCTTCGTGCAGAAGGCAGCCCGGGAGGTGAGGGACTCTGAAAGCATTAACCTGCAAATCCTGCCTTCCAGAGCAGGGCTCCATGCACAGGACAGTCAGCACAGAGCTCTCCGTGCACTGGTCCCCACTGGTGGCTTTCTGTCCATGGTGTCACATCCCATAAAAATGTCTGCTCCTACTTCTCACAGCTTCCAGCTCCTCTAAAGGATGCTGCTGCCATTCCCACACTCACCTGCCTACCAGGCTCAGTCCTCAGGTTCACTGTCACACAGGTTCACTGTCAGCAGCAGGAGCAGTCCCAGCAGTGCCCAGCTCCTGGCAGGCAGGTGCCATGCCAGGGATGTCATGGGGCACGTTTGTGTTCAGCCAGGTTGGCTCCCAGGAGCTGTTTGTGAGCAGTTGTAGCCGTGGGGAAAGCACTGCCTGTTCCTCCCTGGGAACAGGCTCTGTGCTGCAGTTCCAACGTGTTCTGTCCCCGAGTTCAGTAAGGAAATGCTTTGAAATGGAAATGTGCTCCTTTCCAGAGTCTGCGCTGTGGAACCACCGGGGTGGTGACTTTCATCCGAGGGAATATGCTGCATGTGGCCTGGCTGGGGGACTCCCAGGTCATGCTTGTGAGGAGAGGCCAAGCTGTGGAACTGATGAAACCCCACAAACCAGATCGAGAGGTGAGAGGGGCCTGTCTAAACACCCCTGGGCACTGACCAGCACAGGCCCCAGCTTTGGGGGAGCGCTGCCAGGCCAGGATCTCTTTGAGCAGCAGTGCATGTTCCACTCACCCTGGTTTGTTTGGAACTGTGTAAAAAATCCTTTGTCTCATGGGGCCTGCTGTGTTTGTGAAAATCTAGATCTTGATGGGAGTGTTGAGTGTGTGATGCAGCTCTGAGTGCTCTGTCCAAACCTCTCTTGTGTTGCTGTTCAGGATGAGAAGAAGCGAATCGAGGCCCTGGGCGGCTGCGTGGTCTGGTTTGGAGCCTGGAGGGTGAACGGGAGCCTCTCTGTCTCCAGAGCTATTGGTAAGAGAGAGCCTTCATTCCTTTTTGAGACTTGCTTTGCTTTTAAATTATAAAATTTTAATTTTCTAGTCATCAAAATTTGACATACAGCTGAAGATAGACCTATGAGCAATAACCTCTATTTTTCCCCCTACAGTCTGAGGGAATAATTTCCAAATAATTACTTTAACTTGGGGTAAGAGTCATTGGCTCCACACTGAGTTAATAAAGGGCTGCTGGAAGCTGTGGCTGCAAACCCACAGTTGTGTTTCTCTGCTGTTCTTCCACAGGGGACGCCGAGCACAAGCCATACATCTGTGGGGACGCAGACTCTGCCTCCACGGTGCTGGATGGCTCTGAAGACTACCTCATTCTGGCCTGTGATGGCTTCTATGACACAGTGAACCCCGATGAGGCAGTCAAAGTGGTGGCTGACCATCTGAAGGAGAATAATGGTGACAGCAGCATGGTAGCACATAAATTGGTGGCATCTGCTCGGGACGCCGGCTCCAGCGACAACATCACGGTCATTGTGGTGTTTCTCAGGGACATGAACGCCGCGGTCGCGGTCAGCGAGGAGTCGGACTGGACAGAGAACTCTTTCCAAGGTGGCCAAGAAGACAATGGGGAAGACAAGGAGAACCACGGAGACTGCAAACGGCCCTGGCCCCAGCACCAGTGCTCAGCACCTGCGGATTTAGGCTATGAGGGACGAGTGGACTCCTTCACCGACAGAACTAGCTTAAGCATAGGCTCCGGCGTTAACCCCTTGGATGATCAAGGCTATTTAGACCTGACAAAAACAGAAACTAGTACACCTCAGAGTGCCAAATGTCTGCCACCAGTCCAAGTGTTTAGTCCTGGCATACCAAAGAGCGCGGGTTCGATCAGCAGCTCCCCGGTGAAGAGCGAGTCCTCGGGCTGCGCACGGAGCGATCGCAGCGAGGACGGACGGAGCGATCGCAGCGAGGACGCCGCCCCTCTGAGCTCGGGAGCTGCAGGGCAGGGCATCTACAGGGTCAGGGGTTTGTCCCCCGTCTTGTTCGGGCTGGAAGATGAACTGTTCAAATCCTTGGGAAAACGAGCAGCGTTCCCTCATTTCCGGCTCTGCAGTGGGAAGAGGCGGCGAGGAGCCCGGCTCAAACCAAAGTTTCACACGCCGCTCTGGGCTCACGAGCCTTCCCAGGGAGAAGGATCCGGCCTGGCCCTCCCTGCCCGGGCCCGCAGGAGCAGGAGGGCACTGGCCCGACCCTCCCCGTGGCGGAGGCTGCCCAGCCACGGCTCTTACAGCGAGTGTTTGATGCGAAGACAAAGTCATTGTATACCAGACCCACACCTTCATCAATGTAAAATGTAACCATCCCCTCGTGTTCCCCTGTCAGACTCCCAAAGTAGACATTCCCAAAATAAAACTGGCATCATCAGAAAGCGAAAAAAAAAAAAAAAAAAGAAAAAAAAAAAGGAAAAAAAAAAAAAAAAAAGAGGTGGGCATTTCCGAACTGTACTCCAGTCCCCTGCCAAGCTCAACCCCTGTGTAAATAGATCTAGGAATTAACCAATGTAGTTGTTTGGATCTCTAATAAAGTTTGGTGGTGGTGCCACCCCCAGCAATGCCGCAGCCGCCCGACCACCCGCACACACGAGTGTCCAGCACATCCAGCAGGGAGAGCCCGGCAGCCGCTGCTCGTGGACAGAAAACGCCAGGGCACGGTCCCTAAACACGCAGAAGGTTGCACCTGCCTGAGAAATGTCTGTGGAGCAATACTCAAAGAACGATCTGGGTTAGAACTGCCAAATTTTTTTAGAGCGGGGGGAAGTTTCCGTAGAGTCGAGGTGTGGGGTTGTTTTGGGTTTTTGTTTTTCTTTCCGTGTTCTGCTTTCTGTTTATTCCAGGTGAGCGTTAAGACGAATTAGAAAATTACATCCACTTTTGCAGGTAGACGACTAAAAGCCATACAGGGTTTACCAGGTACCTTAGGAATGGACACACTAAGCTCCTGCTGCTCTGGTCTCAGACTCCCATCGAGGTACAGACTCATGATTTACCTTTTTTTTTTTTTTTTCCATGTAATATCAAATGCGGAGTATGAAGAAAAGTTTTCTTGCAGTTTAAAAAAACCCTTCTTTCCTATGGCTGGAGGTGCAGTGTAGGAAATTTCATAACTTTCTGGTGCTTTTAGTGGCATTTTTCTCATTTCTCAGTTTAGGAAATTGTTCTCAATGAGTTGAACATGATTGTGCTTAATGCTTTGAGCCAACCTCTTCCCACCTTAACTTCATCTCAGGTTTTAAAAGAACCCAACCCGTGGAGGTGTCCAGTCCCACCCTCTGTCCCTGCGCCCGTGCCAGCAGAGATCAGGAGCTGTTGGATGAGCTGTGTGGCTCTGGTGACGATTCCCAGATGGCAAAGGCAGCGTTTCACATCCAGTGGCAGCAGGAAGGAGGCAGCAGCACGGCTGCCACAGGTTCAGGGTGTGTAGGGATGGGTGATGGATGGATGGATGGATGGATGGATGGATGGATGGATGGATGGATGGATGGATGCTGGAGCAATGCAAAGGAGATGGAAATGCCGAGGGTGCAGCAGAGCAGGGGCTGCGCTGGGGCTTCAGCAGAGAGGATGGGATTCAGTGGAATTCAGAGCAGGGCTCTGCTCCGGCTCCCGCGGGTCCAGGAGGGCCAGGCAGGAACTCAGCTGCCCTCCTTTGCATAAGCAGCGGCCACCGAGCCCTCCCCGCTGCCGAGGTGAGGTCACACCCTCAGGGGAGCCGCTAATTGGGACGTAAATAAGCGGCCGATTCCCATCAGCTCCACTAAGTCCAGATCCCGTTCCTACCCTTTGTTACAGCGATGCATTGGGAGGAGTATGAATAAAGTAAGTCTTCATAGGCACTTAGTGAACAGTTCATATCATTTTAGCAGTAACAATAGCAGTATTAGTGTTTAGCTAGAATTTGCAAAGTATTTTAATATTAAGTAGTCAAGAAAATTATTCAACACGACGAGATGGCGAGGCTTGAATTCTGCCAATTTCCGCTGCTTCTCTCTTTGATGCACTATTTTAAAAGCAATCTGATGAACAGCAAAAGGCTTTGTGAGCAACCAGGAGTTGGAGTGTGGCTTTAGATTCCTTTGATCTTTTTCAGACTTTGTTTTAATCTTACGGGATCATTGGCTCTTATCTGCCATCTTATTCTGCCTTAGCTGTTGTCAACGTTCTCTTTAGCTGCAGCTTCTGTTCCAAGTCAGATTTACTGAGGAAATTTGAGAAACCATGAAATGGTAAAATATGCAACTCTGGGGCATCTCTGTGGTGCCTTTGTTTTAAATTATTCACAGTAATAATGACTCACTGAAAGTCCATCTTTAGCTGACTGTCATGTTCCGGAGAGAAAGGTGGTGTAAGTGCAATTCTTGATGTGAGTAAATTAGAATGCAAACCCGTCACGGATGATAAAACTTCTTCCCAGTCTGCAGGAGCAGTTGAAGAGCACTGGACTGCATGTGTGCTGTTTTGGGAAGGATCTAGCTTTTTTAGGTGTGGATTCATAAATGGTAATTCTGCGACTCATCCCATTTATCTTGCTAGGAGAAAAAAAAATCCACCATCGTAGTTGCAGTGTGGTCAGGTAAAATCATTGTATAGATAGAGCAAGTGTTCATTTCTTCACTAACTGCATATTTATAGAATAGATAGGAACCATTTGTAAGGTAAGTCCTTTAAAGTTCTATAATATTAAAAGTAGTGGTTATTGGTCTGATTATGCTGCTCTTGATTCTACACACTAGACAAAAAGCAGTGCTTGTGAAATGCAGTGTTTTCTCTTAATGCCACTGGTGATAGGAAGTAGTTCCTTCAGTTCAAACTCCTGTGCCCTTATCTGCTGCTTGCTGACGTAAGCAATAATCCCTCTCTAACGGTATCTAAGTGTTCTGTATCTCGTACCTTGATCGTCTATCTGGTGACAGTGTAAAATATTAGGCTATTAGAGAAGTATCTCATTGTATTTATTAACTGTTGATACTGAGATTCAGTCTGTGACCTGTGTTTTGTATTTTTATCGTGTATCTTAGTGGTGGTGAAAATTTGTACAACGAATCTTTCCAATAAAGAGCTGAAGTATCCCTTTTCCGCGTTCACACAACCCCCATCCCTCTCGGTCGACGTGGTGACCGTGGTTGCAGAACCAGGAGGTAGCAGTGACAACATGACTTTAGTTTTGTTCTGTTTCAGTTGTGGTGGTTTTGAGGAAGGGGCTCGGGGCTGCTTTGCCTGGAGCTGCTCAAAACTCGCTCGTAAGCTCCTCACGGCTTCTCCGAGCCTGAGCAATGTGTGCGGTGCAGAGAGCAGAACAGCACCAGAGCAGGGAGCTCTTCACCCATCCCATTTGCACTAAGGTGGGTGGATACACACGTGTGGAACTTTTCTTTACCTAGAAGTGCCATCCATTGTCCTTGGAGTGAGAAGCATTCTGTAGCTGAGTTGTTGAGCGCGGTGGCGCCGCGGCGCTGGAGGACAATGGCCAAGCAGACTTTAACTTACACCACGTTTCTGGTGGTGCATCATCCTACAAACTCTGCCTGTTTTTGGAGCACTGTGTGCCAGTTGTCCCATGGGCAGGTGAGGCACAAGGAGTTGTGTGCATAGACGTGGCTGCTGTAGTTCAGGTCCACTCTCTCCTCACCAAATCCTCCCATCCCCAAGATTCTGTGGGAATAAAGCAAAATGAGAAAGATTGGTCTAAATTAGGGGCTGTTTTAGCACAATTTCTTCACTCGGCACTTAGTCACATAAACAAAGCCATCCAAGGGGATACTGCAGCTTTGTTCATGTCTGTAATTTAGGGCAATCTTTCTTTAATTCACATCCTCTTTGCAACAGGAGCTAAACTCTCTACCCTCGTATCACGTGCAATAATAAGGAAGCATTAACACAACCTCGGACTCCAAGGTCCGTGCCCCTCTGCAGCCCTGGCAGCCCAGCCATGGCACAGCCCTCGCCAGCATTAAAGCTAAAGACAAACAACCCCCACCTGTCAGGGTCTCGTACCACCCTTGTCCTGTCCGATTTTTCCTCTCCTTCCCTCTGAAGACACCTCGGGACGAGAACAGGGAGGTGGCTGAGCTCACCCCCAGTGCTGCTGCTCGTGGCCAGCCAGGTGTGCTCTCAGCTCCTGGGGGCTCCTGCTGACCTTGCTGTAGTACCTTGTTCATGAAACATGTTCTTTATGAAGTGAATAAATTCAAGCTAAATCATGTACCAGTGTTGGGACTTTTCCATTTGCAATCTTGTTCTACAGTTCACCCGCGAGTTTAGTTCTAACCATGTATTAGTCATCCATATTTTATTTATGAAAGCTGTTTATACAGGAAAAACTGCTGAAGTTTTACCAATATCTTAATAAAACAGTAATTTAAACCACGCTCCAGATAGTCTGGTTATTGAAGAGCTAACAAAAGCAGCAACTAGCTGTGCCTTTAATGTAGTGAAAGGGGGTTTCCTTTGTGGGATATGGAACTGGAGTTACTCTGTTGAGCTCTGGCTTCCACTTGGCTGCCAAAAGGGATGGGGCTGTTATGGCACAGCCCAAGGAGATCAATCTCTTCCAAACCCCTTTCCCTTCTTGCTCTTTCCAAACCATCTCTGAATAAAAGGTGAGCAAAGCAACAGCTCCTCCCTTGCCCCTCCAAGAGCTGGACACAAGCTCCAGAGCAGCCCCTGGGCCTCAGCAGTGAAGCAGCTGCGAGAGACAGAGCTCCATGGCAGTGACTGAGCTGTGTGCAGTGACCACCACAGCCCCAAACACTCACGAGGCACCTCCAGGCTCAGGATCCCTCTGCAGCTGAGTAACAAAGCAACTCTGGGGAGAACTCTGCATCCTTCTCCATTCCTGTTTGAATCAAGGAGATTTAAGCATTCTACAAACAGAATGCCAGAGGGCTTTAAGTGCTTTTCACTGAATAATTAAGGAAAAAGTGACAGGTGGATGGCAGGAAAAGGTCCCTCCATGCACAGCCAGGCATTGCAGCAAGTGGAGCTCACCCTGACAACCTCCACTGTTTTATTTATCCACACACAAAACGCCTAAAATTAAGATTTCAACATTCATTTTATTAACAAAGTGCAAACAGTTTTAAACTAGGAGTTGTAGAGCACATTCACACGGACACAGGCAGCCACACGAGGACAACACCGGGCAGGTTCTGACAGGGCTCATGCTTTGTCACTATCCAGGCATCAGCTCTCCGAGGAGCTTCACAAGGACTTCAGCAGCTCAAAATGCAACGAACAAAGAGTTTGGCAATGGGTGTGGTTGGTCCACGTCACCAGCTGGGGAAAACAATTGGAGTGGTGGCTGTTTTCCCCCAGCATTCCAAAGGACAGTCACACACTCTGCTCATTCCAGTGGCACAGCAGGACACTCATCCCCCGGGCCGGGGCTCAGCACCTTCCCCACAGCTCCTCGGAGCAGCTGAGGCTGGTGGAGCAGCAGTGCCAGCCCTGCAAAGGTCGCTGTGCCCCGGGGGCAGGGGCACACAAAGGCAGAAGAACCACGTTTGCCAGGCTGGAGAGGACACACAGCCGTGGGCAGCAGCCTCGGGCTCAGCTCCAGGGAATGCACACACCTCTCCCAGGGATGCAGCCGTGGGTCTTCAGGCCTCCAGCCCTTGCTCTACCTGCTCCAAACAAAGTAATTTTGCACTGAAAATTCTCCTGCTGGAGCAGTTTGAAGGCTTCAAACAAACACTCTCCTGTGAGTTAAAATTTTATGCCAGCTACTTCAACCCAGTCAGTTTTGGAAGTATTTAGAGCTCAGCCCCCCCCTCCCTCCCTCCCTCCCTCCCTCCCTCCCTCCCTCCCTCCCTCCCTCTCCCAGACTGCCTCAGAGCCAGAGGGAGCTCAGGATCCTGGCACAGGACGAGCAGCGGGCTCACGGAGCAGCACAGGGAAGGTGCAGCCCCAAGGAGAACCTTCCCAGTTACCTGGTGCTGTCATCTCCAGGGACAAAGCTGAGATCCTCAGAACTGGCCTGGCCCCCGTCCGGTAACACCGAGGAGTGCTCTGAGGGTGACAACAAGACCAGCAAAGCCCAGTCACCCTCCCCAGGGAGCACTGGAGCAGACAGGGAATGCTCCCTCCCTTCCCTTCACTCAGGCCAAAAACTTCACCCCCCTGGCCTCACAGCTTGGATCCATTGCATTGGAAGTGAAAGTTTAACCAGAGGATTTTCTGAAGCTCCACGGAAGTGCTGGAAGCACATTCCTGCCAATTAAGATGCAAATCCATGTCTAAGGCAGTGGTTGCCTCCCTGGAATTAGCCTACTTACAGAGCCAGTCCTGGCACACAGGGAGTTCCAATTGGGAACTGGAGCTCTGGGTTTTCCAGCCCTTCCCAGGAGACTCACCTAAACTGACTTCTCAAGGCTAGCAAGAGTTTCCCTCTCCTGTTTTGAGCTTTTAATTGGGATCCCAAGAGAAGAGTTCCAAATCTTACTGGCACTTGGAGCTTTAACACCTCCACAGCCTCCCCCAGGAATCTGCATCCCAGGAGCTCTGGGAAGACAGACTGGGAATGTTTGGAAGAGGGGCTCTACCTTCACTGGAGGGCTGCACAGAGAAGGCCTGGTTGAACACTTCTGAGGGAGAGTTGGCATCTTCCTGCTCCTCGTTTTCCGTGTCACATTCGATGTCACTGTCACTGCTCATGCCCGGCAGGAGGTGAAGGACGTGCTTCTGACACACCCCAGCTGCAAGAGAAACCAGAGACACCCAGGGCAAAATGATGGCAGTGGCATCTGCACAGCTGAAGTGTCTGACTTTGTCCCATGGAAGAGTTCCTGGCAGCTCTTGGGATTTGGTATCAGAACAGAGGGAAGGAGCAATGTCCAAGCACTCAGGGCTCTGACAGAGCACTGGCTACCAGCCCCCAACACAGCTGCATGTCACCTGTGTGTCACCAGCTGAGCTGCTCTGGCTACTCTGCAACCAGGACAGAAAATAAAAGTTGCTTTTCTGAGAACTAAAAGACAGCACAGCCCATGGGGCAGGTGGACATTCCAGAGCCTTCAAGCAGCAACTGCATATTTGAGTCTCACACAACAAATTTCCCCTCCAAAGCAGCAGCAGAGCTGCTGGTGACTGCAGGGGATGACCTTGGGTGTGCACTGGGCAGCCAGAACTCTCCATGGACAGCACAGGGTCTGCTTGGCTCTACTTCTCAAAGGCTCATACTCACTGCTAAGAAAAAGCAAAGTGAGAAGTCAATTCTACTGTAGTTTTTCCTATGAAGGGAAAAAATGGTAATACTTGCTTCCTGGGGTTTTTAACAATGAAGTATTTCAGTTTCTAAAGCCTTTTCCTATTGGGCTCCCTGCTCTGAGAGCAGAACTGCAGGAGCACATCACGATCACGCTGCAGTGACTAAGAGCAGAAATTCAGTTTTGTCACTGAGAGACCTTCTGTAAATGCCAACTCCCACACAATATTGCACACTGCAGCTCGAGATGGATGCTGGCACCTTAATATAGGCTTTGCGCTACAATCCAGTCATTGAAATTCAAATTAGTGCAGGGGTGGAAGGCAGGAGAGTTTTAGCAAGATAAGAAAAACTCTATGTGGACTTTCAGAAGGAAAAAAAAAAAGCAATGTTATTTTTTTTCCAGCATGGAAAGGATGCAGGAAGAGAGGGGGGAAAAGTTTCCTTCAAGTGTCTAAGGAAACTGGATTATGCACCACAACATCCAGCAGGAATGAAGTGCTGGACAGGCTCTTGTGTGGCTGTGGAGAAAGTTACCACAGGGGGCTGTCCCTAAAATTAACAGCAGAATTACCAGCCAAGGTCACTGCTACTGCAATTCTTCTCAAGGCCACTGCACTGAGCAAAGCAAAGACCTGGAGCTGTCTCAAGGTACAAAAAGCAGCTGCTTGTCCAGAGAGCAATGGCCCCACGTGCCAGCCCCAAGAGCAGCCACACAGAGATCTTGTGTCCTCACTCACGTTTATTCTCCAGCTGCCACCTTACAGCAAAGTTCCACAGCCATGGAAGCAGCTTTTGGGGGGGCTTTTCTCTCCTCCTTGCCGGCTCCAGAGGCGGAGCAGCAGCACCCGGAGCGAGGCCACGCTGCACCTGCCCCCCACCAAATCCAATTTACCTTCCTCTGCTCCTGCAGAGGCACCTTCAGAGCCCATCCCCTGCAGCTCCCCGGGCTCAGAGCTGCTCTCCAGGCCACCAGACTGGGCTCCTTCAGTTCGACATCCCTTGGAGTTTGAGCTTTGGAAGGAGTTTAGGAGAAATACAAAACCTCACGTTAGAAATTCAGCCTTAACTCAGTTGTGGAAACAAAACCTTTTAGTGTCACATTGAGTTTTACTCCTTGTTTAATTCTCCTGCACACCCACCTAAACCTCCAGCTTTTTTTAACATCTGAATATTTCTAAGTCATTCAAAAAACCTTGAAAAGTTCGAGTATTTTTCAAAAAAGGTGACTCTACTTATTTAGAAAAACAATCTGAAAACTCCATTGCCCTTTGCTTAGGTGGCCAACAGAGAATTATCGTGAAACAGCTGAAAAATTGAGTTAGAGTGAAAAACATCTTAAATGAGGAAATCAAAAGTGATTACATTTCAGTTAGAAGGTATTTTGCATGGAACAGTGGGAAAGCAGACCTGGGCTGCCTTTCAATTCCAAGTGTCAGACTCCAGCCAGAGCTGATCAAAATAAGAGAAAAATGGAAAAAAAAAAAAGACAACTTGTAACCTAGTTATAAACCCAAAAATGCTGTCCAGAGGGAACAGCAGCAAGCAAGTAAACTTCAAAGTAATTTCTCTTTCATGCTACAAGCACCTGGTTTTAGGAGATTGTGGGGGTTTTGTAGATCAAGGGAAGGTGGGGGAGGAGATAAGAGGAAAAATGAAGAAACCCTTACCCCAGAGCACCAGTTTTTCTGTTCTTCTCCACAGCAGCCAGGCCGTTCAAGGCAGCAGCTCCCAGCTCAGAGTCTGATCCCTCACAGGGTCTCTCCTCCTGCTTGGGCAGTGCCTCAGCAGCCCCGGGGCCAGCCAGGGCCCGGGCGTGGGGCCGAGCACTCACACCCAGCTTGGAGCTCCCCAGGCCTCCTGAGCACAGAGAGCACCAATGAGATCCATGGGACCCCCCCTGCTCCTCTGAATGCTGCAGAGGAGCAAAACACTCATTTCTGGGTCAGGAGTTTCCTTGTGCCTGCACTAAAGGAAGGGCATCGTGCAACTCTGGAGCAGCACCACCATAAAATTCTTACTGGAGTTTCCTTAAGTTCCCTCTAAGCCAAATCACAATTTAAACCTGACTCAGTGCTGTTTAATCCTGGGTTTTCACTCCTAAGAGACCAGAGTACAACACGAGTGTTTCTGTTCTGGTCAGTGAGTGTGAGGTGCTGCCTCCCAGCCCAGCTATCAGAGGCACAGTAACACCCACTGGGTGGGAGAAAGGATCCATGCAAATTTAAAGGAAACTCCCGTTGCCAAATAAAAGACTCACTGAGAAGCTTTTGCACAAGAGATGCCAATCCCACCCCCCCAGAGGTGGCAGTGGCCCAGGTACCCTCAGCAGGGTGGCCGTCCCCCTTCAGGCGCAGGTCCCCGCTGTCCATGGCTCTCCTCAGGGACAGGCTCCCGGCAGCTCCCGAACGAAGGGGCTTGCCTGAGGCACTTTTCTTACTGGCAGCTGCAAAAAAAGTGTAAAAACGTGACCAGTGTTCAGTCAAAGCACTGCTGAACCCTGGCCTTATGTTTGTTGGAAGTGAAGCTCCACGTTATTCTCATTGTTTAACTCCCAGTCCTGCACAAAATCCTTCCACACCTTCCTGTCAGAGGGGCTGCACAAGCCATGTTCACTTCCTTACACTGAAATATCCTTCAGAAAGCATGAGAATATAAATGACAGACAAACCCAAATCCTGGCTTACTTATATTTTAGATTTCAGCAAGTGTGGACTGTTGTAATTTATTCCCTGCAGCAGCCTCAGTTCCCAGATGGGCCTGGTGCAGAGCAGTGAAGGGAGTGACCAGCTCAGCCCAGCCTGACACCGAGTTAAACCTCAGAACATTGTCACTGCAGCAGGTTTGGCAGTGCCTGTGGGGTAAAATCTGGTGTTTGAAAGGGAAGGGCTGAAATCCCTTTCAGCAACTCAAGAGAAGGGCAGGTTTTACATTTCTGACCTTCCAGCTGAACCCAAGTGTGAAGAACTGGGGATATGAAGAACTGTAAGGGTGATTAAATCCCCCCCCTCTCCGTGCACTTACAATTCCTTATGTAACAACTGGTGACTGAAGACTTGGTCAGCAGCTCCATCCCTATTTCCTGCAGTTTGCTGCAGCTGTCAGTGCCACAGGCAGCCAGAGCCCCCTGCTCGATGGAGAAGAAGCTGGGCTGTCCCTCCCCATTGCTGCTCCTCACTTCAGACAGCTGGTTCTTCACATCAGACATCTTGCTCCGAACTTCTGCCATCTGGGTTTTGAGTCTTTTCAGCATCTTCAGGTCTGGGGGCACCCTCCACATGGCCTGGTGCCTCCTCTGCTCTCGATCCTTCAGGGAATAGGATGAGGCTTTGCCAAAGGAAAAGACACAGAACACAGCAGGTGAGGAAAACCATTCCCAAATAAACATGGATAGCTGAGAATTGTACCTTTTGTCCTGCTCTGAAAGTGAGGGACACACATCCTGTGCTGGCACAGCACTGAGGCTGCAGGCACTGGACAGGGTTCTGTTCCCAGTGCTGCTCACTGGGAGAAGCCAGGCTCACAGTTCTGCTGCAGGAATTCTGGTGACACCACCTTGCAGGCCAGGCTGCCAGCTCATGTCAAAGTTTGTTTTTATAAAATTTGTTGACTGTTTGTAGAAGACTCTCAGACCACCAATATCTCATAACACAGAGAACTCAAAGAAATCTGCAGCTAGGGAAGGAATTCCCTCAAGTACCTCAAGCAGAAGATCAGGATAAGCAGCCAATACCTGAAGAAGCCTCTGTGTTGCTCAGCTGGAATTAAATCAACTTGAAGTGTTACAAACTCTGTGTTTCTCTGCAAATTCAGCTGTTCCAAACTGTAAAGTCAAGTGGCTCTTAGAAACCTCCACTTCAGGAGGTGAAGTCTGGCAAACTCCAAATGGAACAGCAACTTTGTCTTTACTGACCAGGCTCAGTTTGCCTGGGAACAGTCAAATCCCAAGGGAAGCTCCACAAAAGGTGATTTTGGCTGTGTGTTCACACAGCTCAGCACAACAGGAGAGCTCCACCCTGCTGGAATGGCTCAGCACAAAGTGCAGTGTCCTCTCTCCTGAGCTCCTTTTGTCCACAGCTTTTTCCAAAAGCAAAAAAACAGAACTGGGACTCACAGTTCATGTGCTGTTCCCTTTTTTTTTTTATTTTTTATTTCTAGAAGTGACTTCCAAATTTGGAAATATGGATTACATTTACTGAAAATTCATGGCTGTTTATGTAACTCCATTAAAAAAGCTGATGACAAAGGAACAAAGAGTTTGAGCCAGCTTTTAAATTCAGTGCCACCAATGGCATTGTGGCAGCAAATCCAAGCATTACTTTGTAGCAAAGGGACATTTATTTCTCTTTCTGTTCTAGAAAGTCACCAAATGGTTGTGGGCCAGCAGCTCAAATAAGTGTCAATCATGACAAAATTCAATCAAATCTCAGTAATAAATTTAATTCCTGACTACCAGAGGAACAAGCAATCTCCAGGAAGAGCCAAGGCTGCCAGCTCTGCTGCTGCACATGGAGTTAATTGGTATTTTCGGGTCAAGGGTCCCAACTGAACCACAAATACTCCTCAATTATTTAAATACCATCACTATTTTTGACTCCTGACATTTTGATCCTTTTTTTTTTTTTCTTTTCCAGTCCTTACAACCACTCACATTTTTCTAGTTTTAACGGCCTCTAAATTCCAGGATTTTTTTTTGTTGTTGTTTTGCACCGTGCTCCAAGTACTGCCAGCCACTCCAAGTGTGTGCAGGGAGAGCTGGAGCTGCTGCCTCAGCACAGAATTGTGTTGTGTTGGCTTCCAGTGCCAACCCCTTCTACAAAAGGGGCTTTTCAGCCATTTCCAGGCAGAATTAAACCATCAGACACGTGGTGTAGTTACCTCTGTTCTGCAGAAGAGAGGCAGGAGGACGTGGCTGAAGGCCCCAGAGGTTTTCCATGCCATTTCTGTCTTTTAGGTCCAGCAAATGGATTAAAATGAGGGGATCTATATCCAGCAAACTGCTGCTGGCTGTGGAGCCCAGGGCACTGGCTCCTCGCCTCGAGGGTCTCCCACTGGCACTGCTGTAACTGTGGCTGGTACCTGAGCAGGAGAGACACAAAGGTGGGAGGTGTGGGACACAGGGATGCTTTATTCCCTGGGAAAAATAAAAAAAGAGTTACATAAGTCGATTAGGAATGAATTAATCCCATGGAATTTAAGGAGATAGCAGTATTTTGTGGATTTCTGGATGCTGAAAGCAATTAGATGTGCTTCTAATGAAAAAGTAAGATAAAAACAACTGGAAAGAGGGAGGTGATTCACTTCATACCTTCTATAAAAATCTCTTAATGCACAGATTTGTTAACAAATCAATACAAAGCTTAGAGTTACTCTAAAGGAGTAAGGAGACAAACGTGTCCCTCCCTGAACTCCAGAACTTTGAAACAAGGAATTCTGTCTTTCAAGCACCAGCAGATTTTTTCAGCAGCATAAATACCACTTCTGGTATCTTTGTCCTAAACAAATAGATTCCATAATATCTCTCTGTATTTCATATAGACATACATTTCTTTCAGAATCTTGTGGCTAATTTGGGCTGTGATCATCTCCAGGATGCAAAAAATCCCAGAGCACCTTCTCGTGTTGCATTTAAAATGCATTTCTGCTTGACTTGTGAGGATTTTTTGCCCCATTCCCTCCACATCCTTTGGGTTTTGCAAGGCACTAAACCCCAAGTGAATGTGTCACCCACTCAGAGGTCACACTGACATCAGTAAAAATTCCTTGTCAGCCTCTTATTGATCTGAACACAAGGAATTCCAAAGAGGCACTGAGCCACCCTCCAAACTTTGACATCATTTTTAAAGCAGCACATTCAGATGATTCCCCCTCTACTTTTTTTTTTTCTTTTTTTATTGAACCAATGAAGTGTTTCTGCTACACTGCAATAATCAGTACAAACCACATGATGCAGCAGTTCCCAAAATAGAACTGCCTGCAGAACACAGAGCTTGGCATTGCTTCAAGAGGAGCAGGGGAAGGAATCCAGCAGCGTTTTGCTTTTATGGGAATTCTGGAGTCATTTTTCATACCTGATGCTCCAGGAGTAGCAGCAGCTGCTGCATCCTCCATGAGATCTCCATCTTCCAGCTCCATAGTACTGCTGTATTCCACATCATTCTCTCCAGACCTTCAGGGATGATCAGGGTGGGAAAAGGAGAATACAACTGTTAGCTTTCCTCAGCTCTTGTTAAATGTTGTGGCACAAACCTCAAAAAAACAACATAAAATGCTGTAAATTGTATTTCCTGTGTTCCAAGCTACCCAAACTGAAGAAAGGAAGTGCAGTAATTAAATGACTGTCTCATTAAGCAAGAGACCAGAAGTGCCATATGTACCTAGACTGCAAAATGTGATGCTGCAAACTCTCATGTTTGTAAGTGTAGCAGCACATTCTCACGTTTTAATTAAGATTCCAGGATTTGACATCTGCTCTGCTCAGCCTTGAGTTTCCTAATTTAAGTACCTGTCCTCATCATCACTCTCCTACTACTACAACACTTCCCAGTAGCAGACCTCTGCTGTTACAGTGCTGAGACAGATTCCTTAATGGTGTTTTGGGAAAGAACCTTCACAGATTATCACTTGTCAAAGACAGAATGCAGCACTAACGTAAACAAAGAGATCAGAAAGACTCTAATTAGCTGACCAAAAATTCAATGTTTAGCACTAACTCCACGAGTTTGTGTTGTTCCCAGTATAGGAACCACCTCTCAAGTCACACTGGAATCCCACACACCCCAGCAAATTTCTCAGTTTCCACTGGAATTAGGATGATCTGAAAGGCATTTTTAGTTACTTACATTGTTTCTTCATCAATATCATTTTCTTCAGTGTTACTGGTTGCCGTTGAACTTGCTGAAGAGCTGCTGCCATCAAGGTGGTTCACCTCATCTTCTCCAGCAAGATCAATATCCAGGTCACCATCTGAGAGCTCGTGCTGCAGGGAAAGCAGGAGGTTTTTGGTACAGGAACATTCAGGAGCATCCCCAAAAGCTCTGAACAGACACTCTCTGTCCCCAGTGCCACCATCACACTGCAGTGAGGAGGCTCTCACAGCACATTAAAGGCTGGGAACAAACACAAGTCAGACTTTTCAGCTGCAACTTGGAGCCTCTTTGTGGTGGGATCTTTCAGCTCAGTTCTGGAACATCTCTCTGAAGTCACCTCTCACTTACAGCTCTCAAGTGTGTCATCTCTTATTTCCATAGCAAGGAAAATAAACCTCATTTACAATTCACAAGTTCTCCTGTTTCTATTGCTGCCTTATCAAAGAAAGCTACACATCAACAGAGGAAGGAAACAGAATTCCTACATTAAAGTCTTCCTGCTGAGTCTTCTCCTCCTCCTCTTCCTTGTTCTCCCGTGCTAATCCTGGAGCAGTGAAATTCTCCAGCAGTGCCTCAATGCTTTGTCCAGGTTTCTTTGCTCTTGTCTCTGAGCCCTCATCATTCTGGGGACTGAGGTGAGTGTCTGGAGGGGAAACCCCTCGGGATTTCTGAGTCCTGGACAGTTCAATGGCGAGCCTCTACAAAAACAACAATATCACAAAAATAACAGGGAAGACAACAATGCAACAGCAGCAGCAGCAAATCAAGCACCTTTGTTGACTTCTATCAGGTGATTTTACATTCACAAACATCCCACTTACTTCTTTCAGGTTATTTATTTGCTGGATGTAACTTGTCTGAGCTGCTTCCAGCTGAGCAATGTACCAGTGCTGATCCCGGCACTTCTGGAAGAAGGTTGGTGAGCGCACCTGGAACCTTCAAAAGAATTTTTGAAAAGGGTTTTTTATTTTTGAGGGAGTTTGTTTGATTAGAGGTTTGTTTTTAAATTTCCCTCCCTCCATCCAAAAAGCCCTGCAGAAAAACCTTAATTAATGGTGAAATGAACTTAACAGACAACAGGTCCTGGTGGACTCAGGGTCCTGAACATCCTGAGTGGCCACAGTGAGTTCTGGAGGAAGAACTCACAGACTTTTATTCCCAAAGTTCTCCAGTGCTCACTACAACTAAAGAGGAGGAGAATTTTCCTTTAATTCTGGTAGCTACAGGTCTCTAACCCTTATTAATGCCAGGAGCAGCCACTCCTCAAAGAAAGATACACTTAAAATATTCCACAACTCCCTTTGGCACATTTCCTTCTTTAAAGCTGCTGAGAATGAAACCCATTGAGAACAAAACACTTCACCAATATTGTAAATTCAGCTGGGTAATTATTCCCTATTTCAGCAATAGCTCTGTGATGATCCTTGGAAAGGACAGCAACCAAACAAATCCTACCCAATCTAAATCCTTACATGCAGTAAACAAAAAAAGTCCCAGTTATACATATCAAAAATTTATTAATAAAAGCAATTTAAATCAATTCTACCTCAAATACAAACAAACCCATTCATAAAATTATCTTTACTCCAAAATCAAACTACACATAATAAATACCAAAAAAATAAAACGCAATATATACCTCAAAAAAGCTACTTATTAAATAAAAACTATATATTACTATTAAATGTCACTGCCATTATATATACTAAGTATTCTAAATAATATATAATATATAGTATATATAATATATACTGCATATAATACATACTGTCTATAATATATGACAACATATAATATGTAATATAATACATAATATAGTATATAATATTATATATTAAAATATGTAATAATGTAATATTGTGTTGGTTATATATTGAAGGCACCTGGGTGAGGTATATTTAGAAATTTTTTTATAAGAACCTTTTCTGTAGATTGATAAAACTCATTAGAGGCTGGTTTAGTTGTTGACAGTTTGTGAAATTAATTGGAAAAATTAGTTTGCTCTGTGAACTTACATTTTTTTAAAGCAAGGAAATTATAAAATTAAAAGATATAATAACAAACTACCTATATAAAAAAATCTTAATTTGATAATACTTATATCTACTCTATTAATATTAAATCCTACAACTTTAATTCCAAAAACACAATAAAATAAAGGTACAAAAAGCAGCAGAAGCAGCAGGAGGCCCCACCTGAGGATGACGGTGTCGTTCTGCCGGTTCAGGTAGCCCTCGTTGGCCAGCAGGTCCAGGCGGAAGAATCTGTTGTAGCCCCAACATTCCCCAACTTCAAAATCAGAGGCAAACTCCCTGATGATGTTTTTGGTGGGGTCGTTGGTGGATTGGTGAACCATTTCCACACGGTATTCATACCTGGCCAGGGCACAGTAACAGGGGTTAGGGTTAAAGGGTGTCAGAATTGCTGGTGGTTTAAGAGCTGCACGTCCCTGCCCAGCTGAATGGGTGAGTCAGGCCTAAAATTTACTGAACATTAAATAAACAGTGAAAAAAAAAAAAATCAAAGAGAGCAGCAACAGGGAGTAGAGTGAACTCCAGGGCTGAACTACCACACAGACACTCTAATCAGTTGTTTTAGCAGCTTCTTTTTTATCTCCAGAAAGCCACTGAGTAACAACTTTAAAATATTATCTCTGCCTGATTCAAAGCTCAACAGAAAGCTCACCATTCTTTTTCAAAGGATTTTGCATTCTCTGACAGAAAAACCCCAACATCTGCTCTTAGTGCAGCTTTGCTTACTTGGATGTCTCTGGCAATCCAGCAGACAGCTCCAGGAACACTGACAGGTAGTAGCCCCGAACGACTCCATTTCCATCCTTGAAATAAAATTGAGAAATTGATTAAAAATAGAAAGGAAAAAAAACACAAAAAATTAAAAAATCAAAATTTCATACAGAAGATTTAGAAAAGTTTAGGAAACAGCTTCAATCAACACTGGATTTACAGCAGGAATCTACTTTGGATGTTACAGTTGTGATTTTTAGTCCTCAGTGACCTCCTACTGTAACATGAATCAACAAGAAGCACATTCACAGTGTAGTATTGGTACCTCAGATATAAATTTCAAGACAAAGCTTTAATTACTCTATTAACACTTTAGGTATTTGATTAAGTCTGAATAGACAAACAATGTATCAGAAAAATATTATTTTAGGTTAAACATTAGTTCTGAAATACTTTACATACAGTCACATTTCAAAGCTATTTAATTTTCGAGAAAAGAGCAATTTGTTCAGAAAAAAAAATCCCATGCAACATGAAAAGTTAGGGCAGTTTACTGAGAAACAACATTAGAGTCACCAGAAGTCAAGAAAAAAAATACAGCAAAGCCTCCATCACACTCACCTGAATCAAGGATGAAGAATGGCTCAACTTGAATCCTCCAGCTTGAAGAAACATTTCAACTTACCATTGAAAAAATAAATTTTAATGCCTTCTGACAGCACAGCTCAGGTAGCTAATCCTGAATTTACAATACTCTGAGAACTTGCACACAGTTCCACCTCTGCACTGCAATAAAACAGCTCTGGGCATCCAGGGCCTTAACTTATGGAGCCAATTCTCCAAAGATGCCACAAAAATTATTAAGACAGAGCTGGTGCTCCAGCACCAAACTCCTCCTTGTCCACACAGCTGCAGGAGCAGCACTGACCAGAGCAGGGAATGTGGGAAGGTCCCAGCTTGGGGATCAACATTCCAACGTGGACAAAGCTTCAGAAACTGGAATATTCAGCCCACTGAAGGGACACAGCAAAATGCACATTTTAATGTCCAGTTTGAGAGCTGGATGCAGAATCAACACCAAATGCTTGGTCCTCCTCCCACCTTCCCCATAAGTTTTACTCCAACAGAGTAAGTTATTCCTTACAAAACTGAGGTATAGAGTATCTGCAAACAATCCTTGAGACATTAAAACATCCATCAAAGTTCCTCTGCCATATCAGCAGGACCCATCTTTAATAGCTTTAAAATTAACCAAACTCTACTGAACATGCCCTCCCTGGAGATCTGCAGGCAGAGAGGGAATTCTCCAGTGGTTGGTGATCAACTCATTAAAATATTCTTTTCATATACAGCATGAGACAAACTGATGATTCCTTACAGGGAATGAGTTGGGATGGGATGACAACTGCAGCTGGAGACAAAACTCACCGGGTAAACCTTTAATCTCCAGCACAGTCCTGACACCTGCAGGGGAGGGCTGTACACGGGATCTGCTCGCTGCCGCAGGGTGCTGGTGAGAGAGGAGGAAAAATATTCGGGACTGGGACAAAGCAAAACCCTCCCAGAACCATGAGCTGCACAGAGAATTGTCTTTATGATGGAAAAGAAGAGATTTTTAACGGAATTCCCATTGTTTAGTCCACATCTCACAGTTTTCTGTAGAGATTGTTCTGTGTTTTAAATAACATTTCTCATGTACAGAAGGAACAGAAGGATGTTGCCAATATTCACAGTAATTTGAGATCTATTCTTACCTGAAGTTTTCCAAGACAAATGTAGTTGAGTCATAGGCTGGAACCAATTCACTGTGGGAGAAAAGAATAAATATATTACACTTGAATAACATGGCAGTAAAAATCCCAACTTTTGCAATCTGTACAAGAATTTTAGATTATTTAGGTCACCAGAGACACTGAAATTCACCAAGACTACACTGGGTTATTGAAGTATAATTCCATTTATATGCTTCCTTAGGAGGCAATACCTGGGTGCCATTGGAAGACAAACATTCAGATTTAAATCTAAACACAGCCAAAGCAATTTTGGCTGAGGAATTCTCGAGACTTCTCTGATTTCTCATTTTTTGAGCACAGGCTCACTCAGAACCCAGCACTAGCAGCATTTTCCTGATGAAGAATTGTGCTATGAAGTGATTTTGGCTGTATATTCTGAATTAAGGTGACCTGCAGAGGCATCTCATGAGAGCCTGGCAATTATACACTGAATGACCCAATAATAAGAGGAAAAAAAAAGGACAAATCAGTAAACTATGTGTAAAAGAAAAAAAAAATTGTGAGCTAGAACCCACTGTCCTGACTCCCCAGCAGGGACCACAAAATAAGCCCTGCTGGGACACAAAAGCCTACTTGCAGCACAGGTTACTACAAGGAGTAAGTTAAGAGGAAATTCTCCTCTCAGGTGCTTTAAACATGTTTGTAAGCACTGAACAAACAGAAGAGAAGTGCAACACTCACCTTGTGAAGTCTGGGGGGACAGGAGTGGTGACAAATGAGGCCATGGGTTTCCTATGGACCTGCTGGAACATCATCAGGATCTCTGAACTCTTGGATATCAGCTCACTCTTGCTGCAGGACCTTAACTATGAGGGGAAAAAAGAAGGGAAAAAAATCCTTACCTCAGAAAAATCGGAGGTTTTATCCACTTTTGTTTTTAAACAACTGAATTGCATGTTTGTCACAGCTTCAGAAAGTTTATCCACAATACAATGTCAAAATGGAGCTCGGAGGTTTTGGGTTATTTTATTTTCTGGATTTTCACAATAGAAGTTTCAACAGCCACTATGTACTTCCCTTTACTTCCCTTAAATTAAACTAGATTTAACTAAATTAAACTAAGTAATTTTGTGTGATACTGCCATTAATCCCTACAGTAATTTTTAAAGCAACACAACACCTTTGAGTATTTCTAGAGGACACACTTATTTCTAAGAAGAAATCGTGCAATCTAAGGCCACTTCAATGAAAATATATCCTCCAGAAATATCCATCAATTAATATTTTTGAAATAAAAAAATAAGTAAGAAAGATCCCTCCTCAGTTGGCCTATCTACACAACATTTAATCTCTCTTCATAATTACCTGATGTTCTACTTCTTGAAGCAGGGTTTCCAGAAGTTCAGTTTCTTGAGTAAGTGAGGTCTTTTGACCTGTTTAAAGAAAAGATGTTTAAAAAAACCCAAAAACACAGACTCACTGTTTCTTAAGAAAGTGTATTTGTTTTTTTTCGTTTTGACTTGGAAGCTGCCCCAGGACATCCTAAGGTAAAGGATTTCTAAATGTACCAAGTTGATTGAGAAAGCTTTTGAAAAGCAAGTCTGCATTTTTAATTAGAGCTGTACTCAAGAACTCATTTGAGGTTAAGTCAGTAATGAAATACTCTGTGTCCCAGAAATGGCAGGTTTGTTGTTTTGGGCTGCTTTTTTGGCCAAAAAGAAAAGCAGGTTTGACTCTTATCCAGACAATGCCTTCTGATATTAAAATTACACTAAAAGGAGTCTATTACAAAGAAGTATTTTCAAACTTTTCAAATTACAAAGATGCACTTCTTGACCAATAGAAACGAAGTAAAAGTGCTAAGCAACTTCCAGCTAGATGGGAATGTTTTCCAAGTTATTATATAGGAGCTTTTAACAGAATAAAATCAGTTTATATCAAATTTAGAATTTATCACAGAAACTCCTTCATTAACCAAAAGCTTTGCTGCAGGTGGAAGTTTTTGGCCAGCAGCGAACTTGTTCAACACCACAGCGTGGAAGGAGTCAGGCTCCCAGTAAAACAACGTTTCTCAGTGGATTGAGACATTATTAATAAACTTCTCCTGCTGCTCAGAGAGGCCAGCACCCACCCATGAGGGTGATGAGTTTGTTCTTGAGCTGCGTGTCCAGGCGGGCGATCATCATCTCCACGGCGTTGCGGATCTCGCGCACGCGCTCGTCCTTGGCGCTGCGCACGGCCTCCACGTTCCGCTCCTGCAGGCCCACACAGACACGACACAAACCTTCACACCGCTGCACTGCCCGCTCACACACGCCTTGGCTCCTCTCTCTCAGATCCCAGAAATGTTTTAGTGTTCCTAAATCCCCTAGGAGGGAAAGCAGGAGCGCTGGTTTGGATGAGCTGCATCCCTGGAGCAGCCGGGATTTCACTGGGTCCCTCAGAGGGCCCAAAGGTGAAAAGCTGAGCAGCATTGTGTGATCACACAGGGATTTGTCACACGGGGATTCTTTACTATCAGACCTGTAAATGCAGCTGCCAGTTCCTCTTCTGCAACTTGAGCAGCACAGGAAAGTTCTTTGTGGAAATGAGAATAACGTGATAAAAACAGAAAAGTTCTGTGGTAAGGGATAAAACCAGCATCATTCTCCCTGCCAGGGAAGGTCACAAACTCTGAGCACTTCACCACCACACTTGTGTTTATAAAGTCACATCTGAGCTGGGGAAGAGCAAATCTATCAGTGCACGTGGCAAACAAGCGCCTGAACAACAGGCAAAAATCAGACAGACCTGCTCCAAAAATTCCTGATTTTATCTGCTCAAAGTCTACACATAATAAATGTACCAGAACACAAAAGTAATCCTTCCTGGGAAACAAGAAACTGAATCCAGTTGCTGGAATTCCCACTGAAACTGCCCAAGCTGAATGTGACACTATTTGGATTTTTGACATGTTTACCCCACAGGGAAGAAAAAGGAGGTGCACAAACAAATCCCCAACTGGTGAGCTGCTCACCCTGCAGGCTCAAATACATTTACAGTTTGTTATCCTAGAAAAACGAAAACAAGCTGCTAGAATAAAGAATTTTTGTACTTATTTAGCATAACAGAATGCACTTGAAGTGTTGACAAAAACATATCTTTCAAAGAAGTGTGCAACTCCAGCTTTTAAGCAGCAATGAAAAGAAAAATTCTTTTCAGTGAAGAAAGAAAATTTCTTTCCCTGAAAGAAAAATTCAGTTACCTAACTCTAAAGCAGAATTGAGAATATTTTGATCTCTCCACATTGCATAAAAAGAGTCAAATGAAGAAACAAAAAGGTCTCTCTATGGGACAATCTCATCATCCTCTAACAGGTACACTTTACAGTTGTCTTTGCCACTGGAACACTACAGGAAAACTTTCTCACCACTTCCTGCACCAAACTGATCAATTCCATGAGTCTTCTCCTCAGCTTTGCCACTTCTTCATTCACTTTCGTGACGTGCTGCTCGTAGATTTCTGCCAGTGGTTTGAAAGTATGTCCTCCATGCTGTTCAAAGAGAAAGAGGGGGAGGAAGAGGAGGAGGTGATGGTGAATAATAAAGCATCTCTTTTCCACTTTATTCCACTCCTATTAAATTCCTGAAAGAGAAGGGAAGAAAGCCTACGAGTGCATCACTCATTCTGGAAAAGTTCCAAAGCAGATTTTCTGTAGGAAGTCAGTCTTTCACTTCCTTTTGTAATAAGTCATGAATTTGGCTCTCATTCCATCAAAGCTTCCTGTCAGGAGTTATTTGGAGTCTCAAGAGTCCTCCAAAAATAAACTGCTTCATTCACTGTGCAATCCTTTACCAAATCAAATATTGACAGAAGGTTTATTTTTATGATTATTATTAAAACATCCTTCCCAAACAAAGGCAGCACACTGTTAACCACTTACATTCCAAACAGCAACAGCTGTTTCTCCTTGAAATACCGAATTGGATGGATAAACACTGATGAATTTAATAGCTTTGGAGATTAGAGGCCAGGACAATTGAACAACAAGTGTTAGCTGTGTTTTCTGAGCAAGGCTTCTTCCATGCCCACAAAAACTTCCCCCAGCACACAGAATTTGTCCAAAACATCAGGGAGGTTATAACAAGGAAGGTAATTCTGGCCTGCTTTTGGCAAAAATTCAATTTCCTTCTCTAATTTTGAACAGAAAGTATTGTGTTTCACAAGCATTGTTATTAAATAATAAACACACCTAAACCTGCAGTATTTGCACGGCAATCCAAGAGCCACAACAGCAGTTTCACAGCATTTCTAATTCTTCAAAACCAGTGTCAGACATAAAGTTTGAAGTCCCTGTGCAAGTGTCCCCTTACCATTCCTCCCCAAAGTGCACACTGGTGGCAGATACACTTCTTGCAGGTCCAGCAGAAAACACTGAGCTTCTCATGATGGTTTTCACACCTTCAACAAAAAAAATACAAATATCACCCACAGAAAATAGCTATGAATTTTCTACACTCAGTTTAACATTTTCACTTGTTTTGCTACACAATCCTGCAAGTAAAACATTAAACATCTTTTGCAGGAAGAACAGTTGCAGCCAATAAAAACCTTTTGTGAGATAAAAGCTGCTTTCAGTATTCTCTCCAGAAGAACTTCACAGATACAGAGAGTACATTACTAAAATTAGCTCCTATAAACCAAACCACAAAAGATTTGATGCAAAGAACACTCCATTTACTTGTCCTTTTCATTCTCTTCGTGCTTTGTGAGGCTGCAGAGCTGAAGTGTGTCCAGCTGCTGTGTGACCTCCTCTGCCCAGCGACAGTTGACAAGCTCTCGGAGCTGCAGGGGGGCTCTGCAGGAAGGATGGCACAGTTAGAGCAGGAATTTGCATCCAGGAGATAAAGGAGAAGCACTGAAGTGAGTTCAGTTCAATTCTACATTGCCAGAAGAGTCACAGGCAAAAAAAAAAAAAAAAAAAAAAAAAAAAGCAGAAGTTGTACTGGTTACTCCAAGTGAAAAAAATAATTAAGTAATTTTGATTATTTAGGGAGAGGTAAGAACTGCAAAGGCACATCACACAAATTACAGGTATAAAAAATGGACACTTTCACTCCTGGGCTCTGATTTTTGAAAGAAGAATATAAAGAGGAATTCCCTCTAGTTACTCCTATTACACCAGCTATGTGCACAGCAGTGTTACGTGGGAAGAACAAAGATCCTGCTCAGCTTGTCACAAAACTAGAATGCATTTTAGAAGAAATATTATACCAGGGCCAATTTTTACAGAAACAGCAAGCAGATCTCAAAAGAAAAAAAAAAATTCAAGCTTATAAATTTAGTACAACCTGCACTGAAAAAGAGAAAAAGAGATTGATCATAACAGGACAATCCACCCAATTCCTGATATTAAAAATACCTTACCTACAATGAGGGCACTGAGCTCTTTGTTCAGTCAGCCAACGCTGTGATGGAAAAAGGAGAAACCTTTTTAAACTGACTGGAGTGAAAGAACTGCAGGTAAATATGTTCTACCATTAATTAGAAGTTATTTATTTTTATTACAACTTTGCTGTATTTTTTCCTTTTCTAACAAATTTTCAATTTAACTGTTCAACCACTTAGTCACAGAAGAAGCTGCTATTTGTGTCTCAGTAACAGCAACCACTTGTCTTTAGATGTCAGAGATGCTTCAGTTAAAATTATACTGAATTGTGAGGAATTGTGAGGTACCAAATATTGCATTAGAAACCACCCACCTGGCAGATTCCCAGAGCCTTAGACTAAAGAGCATGTTTCAATAAAGGAAAGAAAAAGACACCACAAGCATCTTTTTCACAGTCTAATTAGTCTTCAAAGTAATTTATTTCTTCCTCTTGGGTTATTTATAGACAAATTAAACACCTGAAGTTCAATGATCAAAACCACAAGGACTATTTCTCTTCCAGAAAGCTCCAGGGACAAACAGCTGAGCAAAGAACTTCACCTACCCACTACAACTCTCAAGTGTAAAAGCTCAGCAGTTGATGGGTTTATATTTGTCAGCTCTCTACTACATTTAAAGAGTCTCATGAATAATCTCTCACCACCCAGCAACAATATGTCATCTGAAATCCTTAATATGCAGCACGAATCCTTCACCTCCAGCTCTTGTCAGAGCTTCCAGAGAGAAGGATGAATGTCTGTTCCAATTTCTGGAAATACTACTGGAGGTCTGGAAACCTCAGCTGAACCTTTTGCTGCTACAGCAACACAAAACAGCATCTGGATTTGGAACTGGAGTGTGATACCCTGGGAACCACGGCCTTAACAAAGGAATGAGGATTCAGCTGCTGCCTCAGACTCCCCTGAGAAAGATTTGGCCCCACCTGATCACACCACACCAGCCTGACATTATAAAACACCTCCAGGACACAGGAGGTGATGCTGTGACCTTCCCAGATGCAAAGTCAGCATCTGATTTCTGTCCCAACTTTTGCCTTCCATACATGCATCACCAACTCTCTGGAGGCACTGAAGGAGGGATCATTGTGTGTCTCTTCCTTAAAGCAATTATTCCAGATGGTGCCTATAATTAGCACCACTGAAGGCAATGCACGGCCTGCCTACTTCTTCCTCAGGGGTGTTATAAAAGGTTTTGAAAGGGAAACTAAAGGAGGAAGGGAGAAAAAAAAAAAAAGGAATCCTTGGAACTGCAGGAAAAGAATGTTTTCATAAGCTCAGTCAGTTTTCAGTTCAAACCTTTGAAAGAATAGACTAAACCAAGCAAACTCACCCGGATACAGCTGAAACAGCAGAGCTTGGAGCAGTGGGGGCACAGGCGGGCATCCCGCAGCTTCTCCATACAAATAAAACATCGGAACACCTCGGCAATGCTCTGCAAAGGGGGATTAGCACTATTGTTAAACACGACTCAGACACATCAGGGCTGCTTTTGTTTTCCAGGCACCGTGCCAGGTTTCAGCCCTGCTCCAAATAACACATCTCTGAGGGAGATACAACCTGGACACCACAGCCTCCCCCTCGGCTTCTACACTGCACCAGCACCTGTTTTATAACACTGCTCTCTCCTTCTTCAAGGAATGGCTTCTGTTTGTCTTATCTCTTTTGGAGCAGGCCCTTCTGCAGCCAAAATATTCCTACGTGTGTTCACACGGGGTTGAGCAGCTGCCAGAAGAAATGGTGTGGTACCTGCAGACAGTGCACTGGCACTAAACTATTCCTAAATCACGGTAAGTGTATGCATGTGTAATACCCAATTCAATACCTCTTGTGTATTTTTGTTACTTTTATAAGATTTGTATTCTTTTAAGGTTTACCATTAGCATTAGCACTAGCTCCATAATTTCTACACTCTCCCCCACCCCATTTAATCAATCTTGGATGATAAAAACATTCCCCAAAGGAGAAAGGCATTTTGAACGCAACGTTTGCTTTCCATATTGATAATTTTTAATTGATAATAAAGTTTTACATCATACAGGAGTTATAATACTTCTGGATATAACTCTGGAACTTCATAAGATCCTTTAGGTGGGCTGATTTTTTTCCCCACAGCTTTGAGATTGTGAATCAGCACAAAACCAAGACATCTTCAATTGACGGATGCCACAGCATCTCCCACACATTAATGTCTTCTCTAACAGCTGCGAGCATCGAAACGCACCATATCCATTTACAGGGGTAATTTACAGCCGGTGCTTTACATTGTCCCCAGCCTGGCTGTGACACAGCTCCCAGCAGGTGTTTGAGCTACCGGGTCACAGCCACTTCTGCACCTCCACGGTGCCAAGGCGAGTTCTGCGTGTGCCAGGTCTCCATCCTTTCATCCCTCCATCCATCCTGGATCCAGCACGTCCGGATCCGGCACCTGCAGCGCTCCGCCAGCTCATTTCCGACCCTCTCCCCACCCGAGCCAAAGCCCCGCAGAGCCGCAGGCTGTTCCCTCAGAGCCCGGGCCGCCACCGTTCGGTACCGCTCGGCCTTTCCCCCCCTCACACACGGTACAGGGACGCTCCGAGGGGCTCCGCTAAACCGCAGAAGCCGCAGCCGCTGCCCCCTCACCGCCCTGAGGCAGCGCGCGCCGCCCGCCCGCCCGCCCGCCGCTCACCTCCACGCTCTGCTCGTCCATGGCTGCGGCTCCGCCAGCGGCGGCAGGAGGGATGGCTGTGCCCGGGCTGGCTGTCCGTGCCCGCGGGTGGGGAGCGGGGTTTGAGGGGAGCGGGGTTTGAGGTGAGCGCGGTTCGAGGGGAGCGGGGTTTGAGGGGAGCGCACCCCGCGCACCCGCCGGGCCGTGACCGCGGCAGCGCGGCCGCCCCGCCCCGCCCGCGCTGCGCATGCGCGGGGCCGCCCGCAGGGGGCGTGGCCGCGTGAGGGGCGGCAGCGCCTGAGGGGAAGCGCCGGGGAGGGAGCGTCGCGCTTGGATTTCTTAATATTTTCCTTTATTTTTCAATTTTTTTCTTTATTATTTTTCTTTATTCTTCCTTACCGGCGAGGTTTAAGGAGCGGGGATGGATTTCCGCATCCCGCTGGCATTTATTACAGCCAGCGTTCATCAATACGTTAAATATTTAACGCTGCTGATGGTAGTGGCAAAGCAAGGATTGAGCCCTCTATTAGAAGATCAGTGTGTGATTAATAACTACTGAATCAGTTGGTTAAACTGATTAATTGCTTGAAACCGATTAGTTACTCCAGGTAAAAGGGCACACTTGGCAGCAGACATTATAAAATCAAGTTATCCCTGTTCTTTCCTCTTCAATACCCAGCCTGTTTCTCTTCCATCAAACCCTAAAACAGTTCATGGATGAGCTCAGAAACCAGCCTTCCCCTCCCTAAGAGCACTAATTTAAATTTCTCATCTTTAACAGACATAATTTTTCAGAAAAAAACCCCACAGGAACTTAACAAAAATTCAGGTATCTTACTCTCTCAAATCAGGCTGAAATACAACAATATAATTACAAATATTAAAATTATATCTATATCTATATAATGTATAATATATATAATATAGAAATAGTATACATACGGAAAAAATCTTATGTTTTTCACTGTTAAGGTGGTCAAACAGTGTAACAGAGATTGCAAATTCTCCATCCTTGGGAATTTTCAGGACCCTGCCCTGAGCTGCAGTGCAGGGGTTTGGACTGGACAGTGCCCAGAAATCCCTTCTGACCCTGGCTGGACTGTAAAAAACCCAAGAGAATTCATATTAAAGGAAAATAAATCAGGTCAGGGGTCGGGGCAGAGAGCAGGGTCAGCAGTCACGTAAATTAAAGTATAAATCTTTATTCAGGAATGCAAGTACAATTAGGAGGCTTGGAATATTTGCCTTTAAAACCCCCTCAGGAATGCAGCAAGGAAATGGAAGCCTCACATGGCTCACGACATTCCTTAAAAATGCAGAACCAACCATAATCCTTCAAACAGCCAAGGTAAAATGCCAACCTCAGTGTTTCTAAAATCTCCAATTTCAAGTATTATCAACAGAATGTTTATACAGAAACATTAACAACTTCCCTACAGTGGACCAGGAATTCCTGTTCCAGAGAAATTCTTGTTCCTTAATAATCCAGGAGCTGTGGCCGAGATGTTTCTGTGTCAGATGAGCTTTCATTTATACAGCTAATTTAACATTTCCTTGTTTGTCGAGTTCCACAATCCCCAGTTCCTTCAGGATTTTAATTCTTGAGTCAGTGGCTTTCATGTTCATTTTGTTCATCTGTGAAATACTCAGGGCTGCTCTGTAAGACAAAAACAATTTCGTGAAACAGGGATCAGGTCTGGCAGAAAAAGGCTAAAAAAGCACATCAATGATTTTTGTGAATGCTCTGTAAATCTCCAATTTATTCAGATTACCATCAACTTTTCTATGCTACTTGAAATCACAGCAGTCATTTGGTAGTCCTAGGGTTAAAAAGACAGAATTCCTGAGTTTAAAACTTAAATTTTTTGTAACATCAGCCTGTAAGAAACCCCCAGCACTCACCCCAGAGAAGGCTCAGGAGGGGTTGGTGAGTGGATGCAGGGTTTGGGGGTCATGGTTTAATGTTTTTTTTAATGTAATGCTTTTTGAAGTTACAATATGGCAGTGAATGCTTAACTAGCTGGTTTTATTTAATTTAAAAATGCTGAAATGCTTTACAATTTATAAAATTCTTTTAATGAATGGCTTTGAGCCTTACCTGTTGTTCTGTACAATGAAGTGGTTAAATAACTCCTTGTACAAATGGTTCAAGTCTGCTAATTTGACAGTGCTTCTGGTGCTCCTGGGCACACTCATAAATGTTTCCTCAGTCAATGGTGTGAACTGGGGTTCTAAAAAATGGGAAACAGAAGACATTTGTTGAAAAAAAGGAAATAGAAAATATTGTTTCTTCAGAAACTGAGTCAAAGATAAAAAGTACTTCCATTCATGTTTAGTAACACCCCGAGGTGAGACTAAAGGAAGATTTTTCAGCAAGAGAAAGGAGAGAAAAAACAATCAGTGGATCTGGAGACTCAGTAAAACAAAATTTAATTTGAGATCTGATGAGGATTGACAAATTTGGTCTGTCAATGACCAGTTGGCTTTGGGGTTTTTTTGGGTTGTTTTTTTTTTTAACAAACCAAAACCAACTGTGAAAATTCCTTTCTATAAGCAGGGATAACTGAATTTTAAAAGAGCTATTTCTATGGTAAGATTAGTGCACCATTTCTTCCAGACCATAAACACAACAAGTTTTCCACTTCAATCCTATTGAAAGCAAGGAAAAAAAAAATCCCAGAAACATGGCAACTATTCTTGGAATGTAACTAAGGGGTCAGGTCCTTCTAGTAAAGGCTAAATTCTTCACATAAAAGCAGAGACACTGGTGCTTGAGAGTGAAAACTGTGAAGTTACTGCCTATCACAGCCTCTATGAGAAGAAAACACTGAGAAGTTTATTTTTTTTTTTTTTAATTTTATTTTTTCAGCACTTACCTTCAGCTGAGTCAGGGACTGTAGAATCTAGGCAGGATGGCTAAAAATAAACAATAATGTCAGTATTTGTTAGTGTTTTGCCTAGAAATCGTTTTTTACACTTTCATTTCTGCATGGAATTTACATTAATTACATTCTACCATTGGATAACCAAGGATCTTGCAGCCACTGAATTCAACAGCAAAATCTTAGGGATTAAAGACAGTTTTAAATAAAATTAAGTTTAAAATGGATACAGAAAGATTTATGTGCAAGTCAGATGAGCCTCTCCAGCTTTCCAGCATGGATCTGAAAGCACTGCACATAATTCAGAATTAGCAATGGACATAAATTGAGAACATTTCTCAAGGGAGGAGCAGATATTTGCAAACAAAGGCTGAGGGAAGCTGCAGGAACTGCAGAGGTTCCATGCAAAACAAATGTGGCAATAAAGGGACACAAAGTGAGGAGAAGTTAAAAAAGGTCAATCAGAGAAACACCCTCTGTTAATCTTCTTTAATATTTTTAGTATGAGACCCAGAGCAAATATTTGCAAATAAAATGTAATAATGTTGGATAATTGTAATTTTAATAATATGTAATTATATTGGATAATTACATATCAATCTATGGGAGAATATCTGACTTTTTAACAAATGTTAATTTAGATCTAATTTCTACTGCATTCCAGTTAGAATAGATTGTTATTCATATCCCAAAATGTAATATTCCACAGGAAATTAAATTTCTCCCCACATTGGTTTGAATCAATGACATCCCTCACTCCCACCCAAATGTTTCTTTATCAAGAAGATCAACAAGAGCAACCAACTGCATCCCTGACATGAAACATAAACATATCCCAATTAAAAAAAAAATAACAGGAACAAATTCTTCCATCAAAGCTAATTTCTCCTTTGTGGACCATCTAATTGGAACAATTAAAAAAAAGCTTAATCTGTATAGAATAAAAATGAAAAGGTTTGTTAAGGAACTTCATCCCATTTCTGAAAAATTCCATTGATTTGAGAGGTGTCAAATCCCCAAATCAGCTGAGCTGCTCTCAGGATGAAAGGTTTCTGGAATAATGACATTCCCTGCCCTAATTACCTCTTCCACTGAAAATTCCATTGCTTTCCCAGTTTGCAGGTTTAACTGCTGGGCTGCACTCAGTTCTTCTGCCGACAGAGGTAAGCTCTGGGAAAATAAAAAAGAAAAGCAAACACAGAGAAGTCTGATCCTTCAGTTCCTGAGGTGATGGTATTTACAGAGGGACTCAATGTTTGTGCAGCCCTTTGCTCATGGAAAATGACAGTAAATTCCTGATTTCCTTCCACTGAAAGCACATTTACAAGCAAAGTGTTTCTGAAAAATCAACCATAATCTTCCTCTAGCACCAATACATTAAGCAAGTAAGATAAATTTTTCAATTAAAAACAAAAAATTCATTTAAAGCCTTATATTTCTCCAGAAGTTTAATCAATCTTTGGTTTAGGAAATATAAAAAGTACAAGAAAATCTTTACCTAAAGCTCTACATGTAACTAAAGAAAAGTTTTCCATTTTGAGAAAATCCAAGTACAAAATTATCCTGGGCAGAGTATCCTTGAAACACAGTAAGATATGATCTATTTTTCTTTCTATGACATATAACCACTGTTTTAAAAATCATGATACAGCCCATTTTATCTATCAAAAGTCACCAGTAACATGCTCAGAGGTGTTAACAGATCAAATCCAATCTCCAGACACTGTCATTGGAACATTGATCTAAACCACCTCATTTGTAAAGGGTCAAAATTAATGCTTCCACCTCTTCAATAGTGTCTGAAGACCACTTAAGAAAATGTTGTTTGCTGCTGAGTTTTTTAACAATTTAAATATTGTCTTAGGAAAACCAGCTTTGGAATAACAGCAATCCCAGGGTGTTTGTTACAATGGTTTTAACTTTCTCCCTTTAGACACTGAAAATACATTTTCCATTTAATGAAAATACATTTCCATTTTCCATGAAAATACATTTCCATTTCCATAAAGCTTTTTTAGCCTTTTAAAAATGTTTTCACTTTGTATTTTCTTTAAGGTGTCTACTTCTAAAAACTGTCAGTGTGACCCTGGGACACAGCTGTGCACAGAGGCATTGATTCCTAAGAAATAACCCAAATTTTCACCCTAAATCTGAACAGCACCCATTTTATCTGCTGGGGAATAGGATTTAAAAAAAGAGCTCAAATCCTGCCAGCATTCCTTCTGGGAAACTGTCTCCTTATATTTTAAAAGTCTGCACAAATAACACTTTCCAGTGGTACCACGCCTGGTACATAAATACAAAGTTCATGTTCATCCCCCAGCAGTGAAAATAAAATGATTAAAATAAAAATTGTACCTCCAGCCCGGTTTGCTGCTGCAGGGCCTGAACTATCTTCATTGTTTTCTCCAGGGCAGCACGGATGCTCTCCATGGATTCCTTCTGCTCCAGGGAAATCTCCTCCATCTGTGCACACAGGGATTTGTACCGGGATTTCAGCACCGGGAGCTCTTTCAGGAGAGCAGCTGGATTCTCCTGTGTGAGTAAAACATTTCAGCTGCATCAGATGATAAAATTCACGTGGCCACACATCAGTTAAAAGTTTAGGTGTTAGATATTTAACATGAAATGACCCTTTACAGTGAAAATGTACAGGAGAAAAGGGCAAATTGATAAAATCCTTTACACGATGTAATTTATTGCTTTCCTCTTATCTCTCCCCAGATTTGAATTTAGTCACTGCTTGGTGGTGAGTTTATCTTGGCTCTCAGAGCCAGGGTCAGTTTTAGCTCAGACTGGAATCTGTGACCTGCATTTAGGTGTTAACACCACTGATTTCTCACAGCAGAACATGGGAGAATTTCACTATCCCAAGAAACTAAAGGAGTTTGGTTTGAATTCATATTAGGACACTTATCTGGATATATGATGCAGGAAATACTTCATACTAATACTGCTACTACTAATAATAATAACCTAACATTTAGATGAAAGAACATATATTTCAGGTTTAAAGAAAAATACCCATTTATTTCCAACTTCATGCAATAAAATTGAATTTAATCTGAAAATACTACCTCTTCTGTATCATCAGGAAGATTTTTCATTATTTCAAACTCCACTCTGCGCTGAATATAATCCAGATCAGATTCTGCTTTCTGGAACTAAAATATTTTAGGTCAGGCATAGTATATTAAAACCCAAAAACTGCAGACAAACCCCAAGCTGTGTTTCAGGAAAACAGGAGGCAGCTGCCTCACTGTGAAAAGCTCAGGGACCATAAAAGTTTTCAAATTTATTTTTTTCAAATATAATGAGTTCTGCTAGCAAAACTACAACACTCAGTTATTTACACAGAAGAGATTATGAGTAAATTCAGGATCCAAGAGTATCATCAGAGCTTTTATTAATAATCATATTAGGGATGTGCTCCTTCAGATGGTTTTAATGCTCACAATACATTTTATTATTCCCCAATAAACCAGGCTGACTAACAGCTCATAAAATTGATGACATCACTTTTCTTTCCTTGGGATAAATAAGCCACCAGAGAATTGTCTAATTGCCTTGTAAAACAGTCTGCTGATAGCATTACTACTTAATTAATTTTAGTCTGCAATTTTAATATCTATTAAAGACTTCCACTTTCAAGAAAGGCAGTTTTCCCAGCTCCCAAGCAACTCATTAATTCTTTGACATAATAATTCAGTGATTTTATAGTCACAGAAGAGACAATGATGAAAGCAAGTTAAAAATGGTTGTGACTTCCTTAACTTGCTTTTCACTGTTTATATTGAGATTAACCCAAAGTGACCACTCAAATTTTTTTTTAAAGGATCAAAGCAAGGCTGTGTTTGTTATAAAGGAAGAAATATCCAGAGTCTGTGGATTCCAAAGGGATATTTATGTTTTGAACATCAGCCTTGGGATCCACCTTAAGGAATGGCCATGAATGCCTTTGGGGATCTGGAAATTCAGCCTGAAGGAACAGGATTTGCTCCAGAACCCTCTCCAATAAAAGCCTCTTTCAGAGGGACTGAAGATGGATGATGTTTCACACACCTCCAGTACATTTTCAAATAATAGCTCGAGAAAAGGAAAATAAATCTAGTGAGCATCTATAAATCAAGGGGAAAGCTTTCAGCCAGTGCTGCCATAATTCACCATCTGCCCAGCAAACTCCTTCCCACACGTGCCCCAGAAACCAGCCAGGACAAAATCCAAGAATAAAATACTTTTCAGCACACTGTACAATTTGAAAGAGTTCACAAGGGATTTCTTCCCTGACTGCTCAATGTTTTATTTTCTCCTCCACTAAGCAATATTTGTATTTTTCATTTCCACGGCAGGCACCCCAAAAAGAACATTTTTTGCTTTTCTCCAGCTCCTCCATTTGACCAGGTTTTGGGAAAGCAGAGAACAAATGTGGTCTGCTTTCAAAATGACCCATTAAATATTCAACACTGGTAATTTGGGGTTTCCATAAGGAGCTAACCAACATGCTACTGCTGTGATTCAGGACATTAAAAGCTGGATGAGAAGCTAAATGTGGCTAGAATTTTAAGATTTGTGAAGAGATTAACACAGTCCACTATGACTGCTTTTATTTTGTAAATATTTATTTCTTGCTGCATTTCAGAAAACATCCACCTGCAAAAATCACCCCCCCTTGATATTCCAGGTCAGAAGCATCTGTAGGATGATTATTTTACAATAAATCACACAGAAAATGCAGGGTTTGATGTGTAAATTTGTAATTTACTCACAGGTTTAGAAGAAAATGTTAGAAACTGAGGCAAGAGTGAGGCCAGTGCTGAGGGCTCTGCTCTCAGATGCTTTGACAATACTATTGCACTGCTCTCTGTATAGTACAGTAGTGCAATAAAGTCAGAGCACTCGTTAGCAGCAATAATTCTGGGCAACAATCAATCATACACTCACCAGAAAAAAAAAGGAAAAAAAAAACAAACCATCAACTCAGCCAGAGGTTTCTGTGGATTGTGAAGAGTTGGATAAGGTTAAAGCTCACCAAGTCCTAACACACACACACAAAAACTCACATTATTATTATTATTATTATTATTATTATTATTATTATTATTATTATTATTATTATTACTATTATTATTCATAATCTGCCATTCCACTGATCATGAGGGGGAACAAACCCAACCACCCAACAAAACACTCAACAGATCTGTCAGAAATTCAATTTCAAACTATTTGGTGCTTTTAAAACTGGAAATTCCATTCCCAAATGTATTTACTGCTTGGATTTGCCTCGTAGCAAGCTAAAATTCCAAACTGCCATCAGACAGATGTTCCTAAACTGCATTACAGGGAATATCTTCTAGGCAGCAGAGTTTATTCTTTACAATTTGTGGGTGATGAATCACAGTAAAACTCACTTAAATACTTCTTTCCCAATTCTGGGGATGCTCTTTACCAGTGGGGAGTGAGAACACCATCACAGGGAGGGTGTGTTCCACAAACCTCAGTGGGGATTTTTAACACAACAGTAATTTCATATTGAGAGCTGGAGGACTCTCAGCGTTTGAATCCTTAACAAAACACCAAGAAACCTGGGAATGGAGTGGGGAGAGGGGGATTTTTGCTGATGTACACGGAGCTGAGGCACCTGGGCCATTTCTAGGACACAGAGATGATGGCATTTGTTATTAAATGACCAATGCTCCTCCTTGGCAAGGAAGCAAAACACAATGAGCAAGAAAAAAATAAACCAATCTCATTTTACAGCTGTTTTACAAATCACCTTGTGGTCCCAGACAGTGATTTTGGACTTTTATATCATTAAAAAGAGCACAGAATAATGCAGATTGTATTGCTGGCCAATGCCCTTTTAACATTGCACTGCTTTTTGTGCATCATCACCAGTAGTACAACATAAAAAGGGCACTGGACAGACACCACTCAGGGACAGAGGAGGTGCAGGATCCCAAAAAGCAGTGACTGAAATGAACTGAACTGCTCTGAATGAAGCACTGACAGCTTTATGATCTTCTCCATAATTAATCTAGCACTGTTATGGTGCTCCTGTTACAAATAACTATTGATTACCTGGTTGATTTTATTATTTTCATATCCATTGTTCTCTTTAAGCTCTCACCAATTACTTTATCCCTGCTTCCATGAGAGCAAAAGGAAGCTTTCCATGAAATTCATATCAAAACCTCCAGGGAAATAAGAAGTGTTATTTTATCACACTTCTGTGGAGAGAGCTGACTTCACAGGAAATCAGGACAGGGAAACAACAAAGCAGTAGGAAAGGCAAGAGACACAAAGCTGTGAGATGTGAGATTATTCTCAATTCCAGAATACAAGCCCTTGTTAGCTTAAAAGGGGGCAAAAACACCTCTCTATTCACATGTCCTAAAATGAGAATCACTTAAAAGCATGACTTTCAATAAAGCACAGAAATAAACCATGACAACAAATAAACACATTAATTAAACATCTAACCCAAGTATCTTTAAACATACTTCTAAATTAAACTAGGCTTAGAAAAAAAATGCAGAATACTAGATATGGAGAGATCAAGCTTACATTATGGGGAAAATTGGAAAAAAGATTATATAGGAAGAAGATGAAGGTTCAAGGGATGGCACAAGGAACTTGGCTGGTGGGACCCATTTCCCCAATGCCTCTCCAATGTGAGGAAACACAGCACAGCTCTTTTTTAAGAGGTGAATTTTTGCCTTTTTTTCACTTTTCCAGGAGTGGGGCTGGCAGAGAGGCGATCATTCCATAGGGGACAGCCCCGCCGTACTTCAGGGGCTGCCTCAGAGCACCGGAACGGAGAGAAAGGCTGGAAAAACTACGGGAATTTGGGAATTTGGGGCTCGGGAAGAGAGGGCCAAGGGGCCATCGCCCCGCTCCCCCCGCCCGCCGAGCCAATGGTCCAGCCCAGCCCGCCTCTCCCCCCCGCGGCCAGAATGGTCCAGCCCAGGTGAGCGCTCCACCCTCACCCCCCTCTGGGAAAAAATGGACTGGTCCGGGAGCTCCACTCTGGCCCGCACCCCCCCTCCCGCCGCGCGGACATGGAACGGCCCGGCTCGGCCGCGTCCCCCCGCAAGGCGGGCAATGAGCGCGCCCACCCCCACCGCCCCCCCCAGGTGCGCGGGAAATGGCCGCGCCCTGCCCCGCGCCGAGGGGTGAATGGAGCGGCGCAAGCCCCGCCCCGCAGGAGGGGGGGTGCGGAATGGACCGGCCCGGCCGAACCCGCCTGACCCGGACGCGGCCGGCGGGCGCCCCGTCGAGGGCGGCGCGGGCCGCGCTCAGGGCCCGGATGGGGAACGCGGGCGCGGCTGAGCGGCCGCTCTTCCGTCGCGCCGCGCCCGCGCGCCCGCTTCTCCCTCCCTTCCTCCCTCCCTTCCGCGGCGGCTCCGCGCCCTCCGAGGCGTCGCCGCCGCCGGCCCGCGGCGCGGCCGCCCCTCAGCGCGGCCGCCGCCCGCCCTCACCAGGGTCTCGAGCCTGGTAACCGCCGTCTCCATGTTGAATAGTTGACATTCCTCAGGCGGCGGCGGGGAGATCCCCACCCCCCGCGCCGCGGCACGGGAGAGTCGGCGGCGCCCATTGGCCAGCTGTCACTCTCCGCGCGCCTCCCATTGGCTCACGGCTCGCGGGGCGCTCTCGCCATTGGCCCGCGGAGAATGTAAACCCGCTCCGAGGTACGGCCGAGCCCATTGGCCCGGAGTGGGCTCCGGCCGTGATTGGCCGGGGCGGGGCGCGCGGCGCTGGCGGGAAGCGGCTCTGGCCCGTCCGCTGCTGCCCTGAGGGGGCGGGGGCGCCGCTCCTCCTCCCCGGTCCTCTCCTGGTTGCGCCGGTAGCCCCGGTGGAGCCGCTCCTCTCCCGGTTCACCCCGCCGGCCTTCCCCAGCCGAGCGCTGCCCGCAGCCGATTGGCGGCACCGAGCCCGCTCGTCCAATGGCGGCGCCGCTCGCCTTAGCGCGGCCG
This sequence comes from Sturnus vulgaris, assembly GCF_052056855.1. Lineage (NCBI taxonomy): Eukaryota > Metazoa > Chordata > Aves > Passeriformes > Sturnidae > Sturnus > Sturnus vulgaris. Next base: position 2,818,551 of record NC_142263.1, on the reverse strand, counting down.
GGACGGGGCGGGGCAGCGCCGGCCCCTCTCCCGTGGAGCGCGGGCGCGCCTCGGCTCAGCCACCAATCAGCGCGCGGCTTACATCCTCCGCGTGGGGGTGCGGGCAGAGAGCGGCGCTGCCATTGGCTGGGCGCGGCGCGGGGAGCGGTTTGAATCGGCAGCGGCGGCGGGCGCGGAGCGCGGCCGGGGGGACGGGGCGGCCCCGGGACACCCCCGAAGGTGTGTGCAGGTCTGTGTGTGTGTGTGTGCAGGTCTGTGTGTGTGTGTATGAGTGAGTGAGACAGAGGAAATCCCGCTCTCGCTGCGGGGTCCCGGGTGAGCGGGGCTGGGGTGGCACCGATCACCCGTCAGCGACCGGCCCGGGCCGCCCCCGGCATCCTCCCGTGGCTTCTTCGTGTCTTTTGTCACCGTTCTCCCCAAATTCAGTACTTGTCACGTCAGGATAACGAAAAACTGAACATCCCAGGATCTATATAACTGAATATCTATTGTGCTTACGTATTAATAGTTATAACGGTTCTATTTAGTTTATCATATTTCTAATCCCTTTCTTATTTATATTTGTAATATTATTATTATTATTCATATGTATTTAATTCGTTCATATTTTTATTATATTCGTAATAGCTATTAATGCTATCTATCTATGATATAAATAGAAAAGGGGGAGAGAAGCCAGTATAAAATGGTGCTTTCAGTGCACAAACACGTCCCCATGGATCATATGAAATTAAGGATATATTTTCTGTCACTGGTCCATGATAATTCCACCAAGGCAGCTGTGAGTAACCTCTGACTGGATTTCTGAGGTGCAGCCTGTGTTATTCTCTCTGGTGGCAATGTATAATTTGGTTTATTTCTCTACATCCATTTTGAATGTGTCTTTTTCACCAGTAATGGCAAGGTATAAGAAATGCAAACGAAAACGAAGAGCCCGAGCAAAATTTCGGCTGGAAAAAAAGAGCAAGGCTGCAGCCCCCCAGGGCTCAGCTTGTCCCTCTCCACGGTAAGAGGCTCAGCTTGAATTTTGCCTTCTCCATCCCTGGGTTTGCTGTTTGCTCCCAATGGCTCATGGAAAAGAGGAAAAGTAGAAATTCATTATATCTTTTGGTGTTATTCAGTGGGAGGTTGGACATAATGACCTTGGAGATCTTTTGCAACCCTAATGTTTCTATGATTAATAACCAGGAAAAGCAATTTTAATAAAAAATTATTTACAATAGGATTTTCCCCCCCACCTTTTATTGAAGTGTATCTTGGCCTTTTCAGGTTTCTGGGATCGCATTTGCTCTGTTGTTACCTGCTGTTAGCTGCTTATAATTTCCACATGATTGGTCACAGTTAACTTTTTTAAAAGCTGAGATGATAAATAAAATTCTGGCCTCATTCTGAAACGTTCTGTTGCAGGTCACCAGCTCCTCTCCCTCTGAACACAACACCAGTCCCAAAGGGCTCCCACTGGCCTTTAGCCTTGCCCAGTGTAAAAAGTGTGGTCAAACCCTTGACAACAGCTGCTTCATTTCTGTACTGGTGGTGCCAGAGCAGGGTTGCACAGGTATATCCTTTCTTTGGTATTAGATTTTTCTATTTTAAACATTGATTAACTCTGTTTACTGAATGGGAGATATTCCATTGTATCAATTTCTTTTGTTCTCTTAGTGCCCCTCCTAAAATCAGATTGGTCTTTGGAAACATCTGAAGAAAACCAACATACAAATACACATAATCTGCTTTCTTTTTATGCTTAGAGCTTTCAGATGGTTAAAGATACTGTATTTCCATCACAAGTCTACTTAAGGGAACTAAATACGTTCAGGGAGAAGCTGGAGAAGTTGGAAAGTGAATTTTCCAAGCTACAAGGAGCACTCCAGGTCAGTCTCAGCCTGTAACATTTATCTGTGTGAGAATAAGGAGCTGTGGTCAGTGCAGCTCCACTGAGATCTGAGCAGCTCCTCAGGGGCTTTCTCTGCACTCAGAGCTGCCCTCACAGCAGGAGGAACCTGTTAATATCTCCATAGCTCAACCTTAGCCAGCACCTTTCTTCTCTAAAATCCCACCACCTTTTGCTGGTGGATTTAATGTTCTCTCTATTTATTTATGTCTCTTTCAGATGAACGGAGTGGCAGCTTTGTCTTCAGAAAGTTCTCTTTGCCAAAGGTGTCACAAGCCAGTCCTGGCTGCTCCTGTGGGGACACAGATGGATCCTCCACCATCAGCATCCGTGCCTGTGTCTATCCCCCCTCCTCCTCCTCTTCCTCTTCCTCCTCCTCCTCCTCCTCCTCCACCACCACTGCCTCCACCAAAACTGCCTCCAGCACCTCTCCTCCTCCAACGGGGCACAGCCTCTAAACTGGTAGGGAATCACAAGGTTCCTCTGTTTTTTATTTCATGCCTGAGTTCTTTTTGGACCTGGATTCATCAGCACATCACTCTCTGTGAGTGCTCAGTCCCTTTCCCTTCCTAATTTCCTTCCTTTGCTTTCAGGCACCACCAGTGAAAAAGGATGGGCCCATGCACATCACCCTCAAAGACCTCCTGAATGTTAAACTGAAGAAGACAAACAGCAGCCTGAGAATGGACAAGGTAAACTGGAGGATGAATAGGTGGTGGTGAATCAAGGGGAAATCCACCCTGGAACTGCTGTGTTTCCTGGTTCTTTTTTTTTTTTTTCCAATAACGCTTTGGAAGGGAAGAAATAAAGTGATAAATTCCAATCTCACCTGGCATAATAGAGCTTTCATGTAGATTTGTGTGTTATCAATAGTTTTTTGGACTTTCTTTTGCCTAGCTGGAACTTTGCAGAAAAAAACCACCTTGTTTAGGTTTGGGTTTTTTTTTCCTAAATAAATCTATTTTTATCCAAGGCACATTCAAATTTTAATAATTAAAAAAAGCATAAAAGCCATAAACCACAAAAATCTTTCAGAATATAAATATTAAATGAATTTCAGGGTAGTGAGACCTTCTGAAGTTTTATTTGGGGTAACATTTCTTTCCTTGCTGTAGGAACAATCACCAGTGAAGCCACGCAGGGCATTAATTACAGTCACAGATCTACAGAGTGTTAGTCTGAGACCTAAATCCAAGCCAGCAGCTCATGCTACAAAATCTTTAATGTAAGATGCTTTCTTCCTTGTTTGGATATTAAATTTTTCTGTTTTAAGCAGTGATTAATGTTTTTTACGAAGTGGCAAACATTTCATTGTACCAATTTCTTTTATTCTCTTAGTACCTCTCCTAAAAATCAGATTGATCTTCGGAAACATCTGAAGAAAGTCGATATACAAAGGTCTGTTCCTTTTTATTCTCTTGAATTCTGGTTTTTTAGTCTAGAAGAAATAGAGAACCGAAGAAACTAATCATAATTACCCTTTCAGAAGTCCTGGTGGCACTCCTCTAAACAGTAAAGAAAACACTGAGTGTGGCTCTGGGCTGACACCAATAATGACACGGGCACTACGGCGCAAATTTCAGGCAAGTCACTCTCTCCCTCTTCTTGGACTCATAAGGTGGCTTTAAAATCCACAGAATTCCCTACTGATTGAATGACACTGCAGAATTAACATTCCATGGCAGGTTATTTGACAATCCCAAAAGGAAAAATTGCTTTTTTGGTGGCCAGTCGGGTGCCTCAATTCAACTTTGGAAGTCATATATCCACTTTGCAGAAAAACAAAACGTGAGGGTTAACAGCATCTTTTATTTTACTGATTCGTTGTGTCTGTTTGAAGGTGTCAGCTAAGAATTGCACTGTTTTATCTCTGATAAAGAGCTCAGATATCCAAGTTCTGACCCTTCCCTTCTTTTGACAGATGGCTCACCCGAAGAGTCCCTCACCTGCACGGTTGAGTGCTGCAAACAGCTTTGATGAAAAGTGAAAAGGAAAGTAGGTTTATGGAACAGAGTATTTTCCATTTGTGGTCTGGAAGCCACTTGAATCCCATTTTTATCACACTCAGGCACATGTATTTGTAAGTAAATGTAGTGCACAGGAAAACGAGGCATTATGAAACCCCGTAAAGCAGACTGTGCTTTTTATCCCTCTCTAATGTCTCTCAATTTGGTTGCATCTTCATTCACAATGAAAAAAAAAAAAAAAGGAAGTTTCCCAAGTCTTTTGACACCTGGGTGCTGCTGAAGCAGGGATTATTATATTCCCAGCACTGGTGCTGCTTGTCATACAAATATGTGCGTGTTTGCTGAAATTCAGTATTTTTATATCTTTTATATCATGAACAAAAAAATATCTTGACGGTATTTGTACAGTTTCGAAGAAAAGCAACAGTTTAATGCACTAATGTTATTAAAGTGGAAAGCTGCGAGCTTCAGCAATTTATTCTGTGGCTACAAACGTATGAAGCCCTTGCACTGTGTATCACTGCTGGCTGGTGTCTGATCGCTATTAAAAGGCTGCGCTGCTTAAAGGCAATGAACTCAAAGCCTCCTTCCATGTGCAGCTCACGGGGTGGGCAGAGACTGTGCGGGACACAGCTCATGCCAAGAGGCAGGGCGTGAATCCCGATGGCAGAGCCCTGACCGGGCAGCCCGGCCCGGTCCGTGGGAGCTCCTCCCGTTCCTCGGGGCTCAGAGCAGTGCGGACCGGAGACCCTCGAGGGCGATGGGGACCGGAGCTGCCGGCGATGCTCGCTGCGCTGTCACACCCCCAGCTCGGTCCGTGGCAGCTCCTCCCGCTCGCCGGGGCTCAGAGCCGTGCGGGCCGGACCCTGTGGAGCGATGGGGACCGGAGCTGCTCGCCGTGCCCGCTGTGCTGTCACACCCCGTGGCCGTGTCCGCGCCCTCCGGGGCGGGGCCGCTCATGCGCGGGGCCGGGGCCGGAGCTCCGCCGCTTCCGGCCGGGAGCGGGGCCGGGAGCGGAGCCGGGCGATGCCGCTGCCCGGGGCCGGGCCGCCCGGGGCCATGGGCACGGCCGTGGGGCCCATGAGCCTGCGGGAGCTGCTGCTGGCGGCCGAGGCGGGCGGCGCGGCGGGCGGAGAGGAGGAGGTGTGCGTGGTGGGCATCTTCGGTAAAACCGCGCTGCAGCTCTGCTCCGAGAAGGAGGCCCTGGTGAGCACCGTGTGCGACCGGCAGGTGTTCCCGCTCTTCCCGGAGGAGGATCCCGAGCTGGCGGACGGCGCCGCGGGGCAGGATGGAGACCCGGCCACGAAGGATTACAACCAGCTGCAGGCGTACTACAGCCAGGAGAGCCGCGTGCTGTACCTGGTGCTCACCTCCATCTGCGACACGCCGCAGCTGCTGCGAGCCTGCGGGGACCTGGCGGCGGCCGAGAACAGGGAGGCCGGGCCCGGCCACCCCTCCGGAGGCCCGGCCCCGCTGCCCCACGCCGAGGCGCACGAGTTCTGGAAGCACCAGGAGAAGCTGCACTGCCTCAGCCTCCTCTACCTCTTCTCCGTGTGCCACATCCTGCTGCTGGTGCATCCCACCTGCTCCTTCGACATCACCTACGACCGCGTGTTCAGGGCTCTGGATGGGCTGCGGCAGAAGGTGCTGCCCTCCCTGAAAGCTGCCATCAAGGACTGCCCGGTGGGCAAGGAGTGGAAACTCAACTGCAGGCCGTGCCCTCCACGCCTCCTCTTCCTCTTCCAGCTCAACGGGGCTCTGAAGGTGGATCCGCTGCCAAGCAGGGGTCAGGACCCTTGTGGTCACTTGGAAAAGCCACCCCCCAAGAAGCATTCCCCCAAGAGGAGGCTGCAGCACGCTCTGGAGGATCAGATCTACCGCATCTTCCGCAAGAGCCGGGTGCTGACAAACCAGAGCATCAACTGCCTGTTCACCGTGCCCGCCAACCAGGCCTTCGTGTACATCGTGGCTGGCGGGCCCCAGGACGGAGACGATCCCGTGGCCATGCTTCTCGACCAGCTCAGGAGCAACTGCACCATGAGGGAGCCTGACTCGCTGCTGGCTCCCACCCTGTCGGGACCCAGGAGGTACCAGATGATGAGGCACGGCCGGCAGCAGCTCTCCTTCCACGCAGAGAGCAGCAGCTCCAGCTCCAGCTCCTCTGGGCAGCTCGTGGACTGCACCCTCAAGGAGTTCTTGTGGCAGCACGTGGAGCTGGTGCTCAGCAAGAAGGGCTTTGAAGACAGCGTGGGGAGGAACCCACAGCCCTCTCACTTCGAGCTCCCAACCTACCAGAAGTGGGTGGCTGCAGCTCTGAAACTCTACGAAGTGACCATCGAAGGCAAAGACGATGACCCGACCTGTGGCGAGCTGAGCTCAAAAATCATGAGCAGCATCAAAGTTTTGGAAGGCTACTTAGACATAGACACCAAGTTCTCCGAAAACCGTTGCCAGAAGGCTCTGCCCATGGCCCACAGCGCCTACCAGTCCAACCTGCCCCACAATTACACCATGACAGTGCACAAGAACCAGCTGGCCCAGGCCCTGCGTGTGTACAGCCAGCATGCCCGGGGCCCAGCCTTCCACAAATACGCCATGCAGCTCAACGAGGACTGCTACAAGTTCTGGAGCAACGGGCACCAGCTCTGCGAGGAGAGGAGCTTGACCGACCAGCACTGCGTGCACAAGTTCCATCTGCTCCCCAAAGCAGGTAAAGATGCTCACTTGTGCTTTGGTTTCATGGTTTGGTTTTGTATCTGCTTTAAAATGTCTTAGGCTCAAAGCACCGACTCTGAAATGTTGTGCAAGATGAAAGTTTTCAGCTTTCAGCTTAAAGTGTTGTGTTCAAGGACTGGATGTGGCACTCGGTGCTCTGCTCTAATTGACAAGGTGGTGACCAGGCAAAGGTTGGATGATCTCAGAGGTCTTTTCCACCCCAGATGATTCTGTGATCGTCTCTGCAGTGGGATCATAGCAGAGCTGCTGTGCAGGTTTTCTTCAGGTTGAGTAATGTTTAGAAGCCAGTCCATTGTTAGTAGTAACTGATTTTTGTTACTCTGATTTTCTGATTTTAGTAGTAACTCTGATTCTGTCTTACTAATTAAAAACAATTACACTGGAGTCCTTCTAACAAGAGGCATGTAGTTCTCTAAAAACCATAAGCATCCCCCCTTTATTTTAAATAACCTAATTGATCAGCGAGTCAGAACTGACTTCTGCACATTTATTGCAGGCAGAAGAACTTTGAGCCTTCAGGAAGGGGTTGTAAAAACAAATAGGATTGGTTTAGTGGTATAGCCTCCCCTGGAACTTTGTTATTATTAAAAGTGGGAAAGGGAGGAGTTGCTTGACAAACTGGTGGCAAATCATTTTGTATATATGTATAGCAGGGAGGGAGTAGTGGATGAAGGGAATAAAGAAAGTTTTGAATGGTGAGCAGCTTGCCCAAGGTTTGATTGATTTTGCTTTTAGGGGAAAAGCCAGAAGCAGACAGAAATCCTCCAATTCTGTACCACAACAGCCGGGCTCGTTCCACTGGTGCCTGTAACTGTGGAAGGAAGCAAGCTCCTCGGGAGGACCCCTTTGATATCAAAGCAGCTAATTATGACTTTTACCAGGTAACTGTTAGGTCTGTTGGTGCTTCAAGCAGTGCTTTTTCTGTTTCATCTGTATTCTGAAGTGACCAGAAGTTTCCTCTTAACCTTACCAACTTTGTGCTTGGGGGAGACATTTCAGGGAGCAGAAATGGGCTGACCAGGATGGGCAGTTCCAATCTTTATCAGTGTGCACACACACAGGAGCACCTGTTTATGCACCTGCTTACACTTTTGAATGTGTTGTTCACATGTGAACGTATCAATTTTGTTCATGTGAATTTTAAATAATCAGGTCTGTGGGCCATGTTCCCATCACTGCTTTGGTTCTCACATGGTGCAAATCTCTTGAATCTTAATTATAGCTGCTGAATGTTGTGGCTGTGAGCTCCCTCATCTCGGGGTGGATACTAAACCACATTTTCTTTCTCACAGTTGCTGGAAGAGAAATGCTGTGGAAAACTGGAGCACATCAACTTCCCCATATTTCAGCCAAGCACACCTGACCCGGCGCCTGCTCGGGACGAGTCATCACCCGCCCCTCCGGAAGGCGAGATCGAGAAACTCAAAGAGAAAGAACCTCAGACTCAGGGAGAGAGCACAGGCCTGAGCTTAGCCCTGAGCCTGGGCCAGTCCACAGGCAGCCTGGGCACTTACCCACCCGATGCCCAGGGTGGAGGGGACAATGCAGAAAGCCACGGGCAGAGCGGGGACTCCAAGAGCGAGAAGAGGCCGAGCCTGGTGGATCGCCAGGCATCCACCGTGGAATATCTCCCCGGGATGCTCCATTCCAATTGCCCCAAAGGCCTTCTGCCCAAATTCTCCAGTTGGTCACTGGTCAAGCTGGGACCTGCTAAGGCTTATAACTTCCACACAGGCTTAGATCAACAGGGCTTTATCCCGGGAACAAACTATTTAATGCCTTGGGACATTGTCATCAGGACGAGGACTGAGGAGGAAGGAGACTTAGACACCAATTCGTGGCCTGCACCCAACAAGGCCGTTCCTGGGAAAAGGAGCGCGGTGGTGATGGGAAGAGGCCGGCGGAGGGACGACATCGCTCGAGCCTTCGTGGGCTTTGAATACGAAGATGCACGTGGGAGGAGGTTCATGTGCTCAGGGCCTGACAAGGTGATGAAGGTGATGGGAGGGGGCCCGAAGGAATCCGCCCTGAAAGCCCTCAATTCCGACATGCCCCTCTACATCCTGTCCTCGACGCAGGGCCGGGGCCTCAAGCCCCACTACGCGCAGTTCATGAGGCTCTTCGTGGTGGTTCCTGATGCTCCTCTGCAGATCACCTTAACGCCTCAGGTAGGACGGGCAGGAGGGGATCTGGGAACAGCAGAGACAGGGGTGGTTGTGGAAACGTGAATTAACAGAGGTGGCAGCAAAAGGGTGTCAAGAAGCTCCAACTCAAAGCAACTTCAGCCAAGATAGTCCTTTCCAAAAGTATCTGTTATGTAAGCACTTGGGGTTTCTTAAACTTCAACGTGCCAAATTTATACTTTATATACAAAGTAAGTTTACAAAAATATTTTGTCAAGGATGAGCTGTTGGCATTCCCTGCTGTAATAACGGCCTTTATAAAAAAGAGCAATGACTCTTTAAGAATGACTTTGTCATTTTAAATGCCATGGAGAAAAGCAGTGATTCATTGCTCAATTATTATTAGTTACCACTTGAATTTAGGAGGCGAAAAAATGTTGGTTTTCTTAATTGGAGAATTCTTCACCATTTCTTCCAATACACATTTGAAAAAAAATCCATTTGCATTTTATTACTTTTTAAGGTAGTAGTGATGGTCGATTACCTACTCAAGTTTTCTTTTGGCTTTTAGGTTCAGCCAGGACCACCACCCTGTCCTATATTTTACCCTGAGAAGCAGGAAATCACCCTTCCCTCTGATGGACTCTGGGTGCTGAGGTTTCCCTACGCCTACGTGACAGAACGGGGGCCCTGCTTCCCTCCCAAAGAAAGCCAACAGTTAATGAGCTACAAAGTTCTCCGAGGAATACTGAAAGCAGTTACACAATAAGAATGGTTCTGGGTGGATCTCTTTTAGTTGAAGGAGGCTGTCTTCCATCCATTTCTCGGGTTTTGGTTACCCAAAAGTTGTCACTGCAATTGTGTGAAGCCCCCTCCCCTCTGTACTTCACTGGAATGCGGAAATCTTTATTTCAGATTGGAAATAAAGTTGATATCAAAGCAAGAAAATGGATCTGAGACATGTAAATTTTCCATTTATTAAGTTTTTATATGTAAAAAATAAAAGCTGGTTTTCATAAAGTGCTGATCCTGTATTACTAGATGTTTTGATGACAGTGCTTTTCCCATCTTGTCTATTTACATACCTATTTAGGAATATTCAAAGAGCCTGAAATGAAGAGTTTACTTTGTCCTATTGAGGCAACGATGAGCAAAATATTTTCTTTTTCTGAACAAGCTATTTGTATGTAAATGATGCTTTTAATGTGATGGTGGGAGAAAACATTTTGTCTTGAAAAAAAAAAAAATACTGCAGTTCTGATGTATATTAAGAGCAAAGCCAGAAACTTTACTCACCTGTGTCAAGTGACTCTCAGTGCTAAAAAGTCATCCACAGTAAATAAATTTTTAACTGAGGTAAGATGTATTAGTAAGAGCGGCTGTATGATGAGACCTAATTTAATTTCTAGAATATTTGTTTCTAATTAGCATGCACACATAATTTAATTTGCCAGTTTGCTATAGTACAGTAATTACACTGCATGACTGGAGCTGAGACCTGGTTTCTGCTCAGAATACGACATCTCTGAGGGGCTGGGTGAGGAAAACACGTCCCTTTATTTGAAATATAGCATTAAGGGTTGGATTAGATGGTCTTTAAAGATCCTTTCCAAGCATTCCACGATTCTGTTATCTCTCAGGGGCTGGGTGTGGGAAATGTGTCCCTCCTATTCAGAATATGACATTGCTGAGGGGCTGGATGAAGAAAACCCGTCCCTGCGTTTGGAATATAATATCTGTGAGGAGCTGGGTGTGGAAAATGCATTCCCCGTTTGGAATACGGCATTAGGGGCTGGATTAGATGATCTCTAAAGATCCAACCCAAGCGTTCCGTGATTTTATGACCTCTGAGGGGCTGCGTGGGGAAAACACATCCCTTCCTTGGGAATACGACATCTCTGAGGGACTGGGTGTGGGAAGCATCCTTTTACCTGTGAGGAGGGAGCCGGCACAGCCAGGTGGAAAATAAAAGCGTTTAAATGAGATTACCCCACAACATTTGCCAGGTGCTTTTTGACGGTGGCAGCCCCGCCCACGAGGCGGGCGCTGGGCGGGGGTGTGGAAAACACATCCCTCCACCTGCAAGCAGAGAGCCGGGACGGTACGGTGAGGAATTAAAGCGTGTAATTAGGAATTATCCCCGTAGCCATCGTGAAGTAGCGGGCGCTGCGGGCAGCCCCTCACGGCCGAGGCGGGAAGGGAAGACGGCAAGGGAAGGGCGCGGGGCCGCCGCGCCTGCGCACTGCGCTCCTCCCGGCTCCGGGGCGGCTGCGCGGGCGCAGAGGCGCCGCTCCCTCGGAGCTCCGCCGCTACCTCGGAGCTCCGCGTCCCGCAGCGGCTCCGCCTCACCGCGAGCCGGCTGCGGGCTGGGACAGCGGCACGGACAGCGGCAGGACGGGCCGGGACAGCCGGTGACAGCCGCAGGATGTCGGCCACGCTCTACGTGCTCTCCACGCTGGGTGGATACGTCCTCACCTCCGCTCTCCTCCTCAAGTGCCCGGGGCTGCTCCACCGGCCCAAACGGCAGCGCTTTCGCTGCCGGCACATCTCGCACCGCGGCGGTGAGTGTGAGGGGGCGCGGGGATGGAGGGGAGGGGATGCGGAGCCTTTCTGCTCTCCGCCTCTCCTGAGGGACGCTCCCCGCCCGGCGCTCAGGGCTGCGGGGCTCCCTCACGGCCCCGGGGCGCTGCTCGGTGTCCCCGGGCACGGGAGGGTCGTGAGGGGCTGCGCGGTGTCCGTGCCTTGCACGGGGCTGCCTTTAAACCTTCCTCCCCCAGCCTAATTTTAGGTGCCACCTGCTGACCAGTGCCTCGCTTCAGCGCGGAATTAATCTCCGAAGTCCAGCCGCTCCAGCAGAAATCTGCTTTTTTTTTTCTACATGAGGCGTGATGTTTTCCGTCTCAAACGCGTCTACTGGTTTGGTTTTTTTTCCCTTCTCACGATTCTGTATCCTGGTATTTCTCTCCCCAACCAGAGGGGCGTCTGGCTGTTGCTTAGATCAGGTACAAGAGATCAATTTTGTTGCCTCTGACCTCCTGTTTGCTTCGCTCTCTGCTTTCAGGAGAAACAGAATTTGCTGTGACTCTGTTCTTGCTCCCCTCGGTGTTGCAGGCAGACAGTGAATGGCTCAGTGCCCTGCTAAAACCCTCTGACATTTGGAAGTCAGGCGTCTTGATTCTGTCTAAAATAGGCTTTTAAGTTTCTCCTACCTATTCCAAAGCATTGAGAGGGGGACAATGCAGCAACTTGTGCCTTCCTGTTCTGTAGAGATCAGTTCTGTGCTTTTCCCCGCTGCTCCACCTGATTTTTGAAAACAGTCAGTTTGCTAGTAAATATTTTTCGATATTCTCTGTGAGAGATGTCTAGTGCTGAGTTTTAACAGTTTTCAATGTCATACTTAGTGCCAGTTTATGCAGGGGATGGTCACAGTTTTAGCCAGTGGTCCTTAACAAGTGCTGCTGCCTTTAATTATTAAAATACAAAAACTGGAGCTGATCTCTTAAAAGATTTTTATCCCTGACACTTCTTTAATTTAGTTTATTTGACAGTTTATAGCTTTAAGCATAGCATAAAATATAGCTTTTGGTGTGGAATATCTATATTGTCTGTTTCCTCCAGCAAAAGAAAAGGTTCTTAATTTTAAAGGTTTCCTGGATTATTTTTTTATATATACATAAGCTGTTAAAAACTTGCAGACGACTTTGTTGGAACTTGGTTTGATCCCCTTAATCTTCTGTTCTCACGCCTGTGCAAGGACCTTAATTAAGATACACAGCTCTAAGCCTCGAATGCAAGTGCTTGGGCCAGTTACTCTAAGCTCCATCGGAACAGCAGGAAAACCTCGCTTAGGGCAGGATTATTCCTCAGGCATTCAAAGTCCAGGGTCTGAGAATTGTTCCTGTGAAATTCTGCTGAGGCAGGAGGACAGCTCTGAATTTCGCAGCAGCTTTTTGCTCATCTGAGGTTGAAGATCGCTCCTGCTTTACTCTCCTTGGTGTTTACCCTGTGACAAATTCCTGTGGGACTTGAGTTCTCAGGCTTTAGTCATGCTGGAGCTTTAGCCTCAGTGTCAGGTTTCCTATTGCATTACTCCAATTAACTTGGGAGATCAAGGTAACACTTAACTTGTTTGGCTTTTTTCTTCTCTGAGATGAAACCTCGTACGAAGTTTTTAAAGCCTGGCTTAGCTTGCTTTCTCGTTCAAGAATTTTCTCCCTTAGTTTTGTAAAATCATCCCTGAATTATTTCTTTACTTCTGCATCATTTTAAAATTGGTAATTTCTGAGAGCAATTGTTGAGTCTTGATATTCTGGGTTGGAGTCCTGTGTTGATGCCAGCAGCCCTGGATTGCAGGGTCTCTGAGAGAGGGGTAGCATGATAATTTTTATTCAGATTGGAAGGGGCCTCTGGAGATCTCATCTGACCAGAGCAGGCTAACCAGGACCAGGTCCAGGGATGGAATCTCTACAGCCTCTCCAGGAAGCTTGTTCCAAGGTTTGATTACTCTTGCAACAAAAAAGGGGGGTTTCCTTATATATATAAACTGAATTTCCTGCATTTAAACTTGTTCCCATTCTTCTTGTCCTTCCTCTGGGCACCACCAAGAAGAGTTTGGCTGAAACTTCTTTATTCCCTCTCATCTGGTATTTACACGTGTAGGATCCTCCCCAACCTCTGTTCTCCAATTCCAAACAATCCCAGCCTCTCATTGCACACAAAAATCTCTCATCCCTTAATTTTCACAGCCCTTCCTTGGACTTACTCTGGTAGATCCATGTCAGGTTTGTACTTTGGAGCCAGAACTGGACGTGGTGCTCCACGTGTGGTTTCACCAGTGCTGAGCAGAGAGAAACAATCACCTCCCTTGACCTGCTGGCCCCAAAGTCTTCTGAGGATCACGTCTGTGCTGCAGGGCTTGGTGTTGGCTCCCTCTTGGCCACGGTGGTGTTTGCAGGGTGGCACTGTGCCCTCGTGGTGTCTGGATGTGCCACTTTGGCTGGGGAAGGTCAATTCCTCCTAGGGAATGCAGCAGCACATGAGCCTGTGAAGCTGGAGATGTGTTTGAGGAAGTGTCAGGAGCCCTTTGGTCAGCTCAGCCTTCTCACTTTTCAGGAGAGAAAATGACTTGGATCAAATAACTTGTGTAGTTCCCTTTTCTGCGTGTGGTTGCTGATTCAGAATTCCTCTTTCAGCTGGTTTCTCAACTTTGTTCCTCATTCCCCCCAAAATGCTACAAGTCGGGCATTTGACTCTCCACCCCTGACATGTCACCATCCCTGGCCCTTGACCACCTCCCTGCCATGTGATTTGTTAGATCAGCCACTTAAAAGTTTATTTTTTGGAACTTTGTGCCCAGGAATGTTAGGGTACTCTTGCTTTGTTCACAAACTGAAGACTTGACTTGGGTGTTTTTGCCTTTCTCTCACTGTCCAGGATGTTTGGGCTGGATTGTCACAGCTGATTAGTTATCTGAAACCCTCAATTATTATTGCAGTTAATTTGTAACTCGTCAGCCAGGCCCTGTGCAGAGCCTTCCCATTTATTAGGCAATCACCAGATGGGTACCATGAGGTTCTTGTGCTCTTCTTTATCCCTTGGTTCACTTTTACCACTCAGCCAATTCCCAGTTCTGCAATCAAATCCCATCAAATATTGCTGAATGTCTGATCACAGAAGCTCCTGTGGACTCACCATATTGTTTTATATTAAATTTTTGTCATTGTGGTTCTTAGTTAAGTCTTCCATTTTGTAAACCTCCCCGAGAACAATTTTTAATTGGTGGTTATGCATTGCTTTAATTAAGTAACTGAACACAGGTTAAGGTAAGTATGTCCTGGTGAGGTCTTGTTAATAGGCAAAGCCTTAATTGGAGCTGTTATAATTGCTGTTTACCAAGTCTGTCATTCATTACTGTCAAAGAGCAGTTAAAATTTACATGGACATCTTCATCAGCACGTGTATCTACCTGAGGTTGTTTTGTTTTTCAGTCTATAATATTGCCTGTGTTCTGAGATGGGGAGAAGGCACAACCTTTTCCACCTAATCAGGCTGATTTTCAAACATTTTTATGCAGAGAATTCTGGCTTAGGAGTTGCAGAGTTGAGTCCTGCCTGAGAGAAAATTAAATTTGCTTGTCCTTTCATTTCTTAACTGAAATTGATGTTTCATTCCTTGTGTGTGAGACCTCCCTTCTCCATCAGCACAAACCTTTATTGACAGATCTGTGCTCTTTGGGGAATATCCTTGCACTGAAAAAAAAGAGGTTGTCACCTGGGTTATGCATTTAGGGAGTGTCAGCTTTAGAATGTCTTGGGTGCTTTAATTCATAGCTTTTTGTTACCTTTTTTTTTTCTCTTTTACACTTCCCACCACCTCTCAAATAGATTTTTTTGCATGTACTGTCCCTGTGCATGTGGGGCTTATTCTCCTAGGCAAATACCTCTGGTAAAATAAACACTTTGGTTTGAATATTCAAAGTGTTACACAGATCCAAGAAAAATTCTTTTTTAAAATCATTTTACCTGGAGAAAGTTGTGTCTCTGGTAGGTTGGTGGCAATAAAAATTTCTCAAAATGTGTATATTTTTAAACCTGTTATTTTTTTATTTATATTTTCATTGGGATGGAGGGGGGGGAAAAGGATTTTGTTTAAGTTGTATTTTTATTATTTCTGTAGGTGCTGGAGAGAACCTGGAGAACACAATGACAGCCTTTCACCAGTGAGTACAAAAGGATGAGAATCCCTAAATGAGGTGTTCTCAGTGCCTTTAGTGAGTGAAGCAATGAGGGAGGTGGGACTTGAGCAGTTCTTTGGGGTGTCCTAATTCTGAAAGTCAGCTCTGCTCTGGATGATTCCTGAGGACTGCCAAACATCCACTCCACTTTCACCAGGAGGATTTGGGATACCACAAATGATGGTCTGTGCACAGGAACAAATGGAAACAAACCCTGAGGCCCGAGCCAGTTAAACAACAAACAATACTGTGCTTAATGGTGATTCCTTCTATTAATTAATTTATTATTATAAAATGCTGCTGTTGATGCTTTTTTCCCTGCAGTCACACAATGTGTGAAAGCCTCTTACCCAGGGCTTTAAAATGGGGCTGGGACCAGAAAGCCTTTTAAGCCTCCAGCATGTAAGTAGTGAATTTTAACGAGGTTCTCAAAGGCATTTGAAGAAGCAGCATATCTAAAACTCCAGCTGCTGCTGAGAAGGGACCACATTATGGGGGCTCCTCTTTTGTTTTGTTTGGGGGGTTTTTCTAATTTGCTTTGTGCTGAGGAGCCTCATCAGTTTGCTGTTTCCCTGCAGCCTGAGGGGTGCCAGCTTTCCCAACCAAATAAAAGAAAGTACTGCACTATTTTCTATCTCCATGGAAGCTCAGCATAGTTTTGTGTGGCTTTTTGTTGTTTTTTTTTTTCCTCCTGCTGGCCTGCCTTTTTTCAAGTCTGCTAACAGACTTTTTGAAAGTGCTTCCTTCTTGTTTTATTTAACCATTTCTTAATTTTCATTTCATATTCATTCTGTACATGAAGGGTTCTTGCAGTGGAAGTTACTCCATAATCTATTTTTATTTTATTCCCAGAAATAAGCAGTAGTACTTACAGTAAGGACTGTGCTGGGGGTAATAAATTTTGTCATTATGTTTTTCTGACTCTCTTCTGCCCATTTTAATTATTTTACAGCTGTGGTGGAACAAATGCATTGAGGTCCAGTTTTTGAACCCACCACAGCTGCCAATAGCAAATTTCATCTGAGTAAAGAGAGCCAGGAAAACTTCTGCAGGAAGCAGAGCCATTACTCCCTGTGAAAAGTGGAAATTCTTCTGGCTCCTTTTGGGAAGGGGTAAAGGCTTTGTCTGTCCCATTTGCTCATTCCCATCTTCACAAATAAAATAGCAAAAGCAATGGGGTGGAAAATCAGTGATCTGGTTGGTGTAAAATGGTCAGGATTGGCTCAAACAGCTGATAAGAGCTGATCAATTTATAATCCAGCAGATTCTGTGTGAAGAAAACCGGGTGTGTCTGCAGGAGCTGTTCCTGCAGGTTTGCACAAGCAGCAATATTTGACTGTTGCTGTAGTTGAATCCAGGAGAGAATATCTGTATGGGAGGAAAAGGCCTTTATTGGCAATTTCAGTTTCTGTACTGCTTAATTTATAAATATTCTGGAAGGAAATTACAAGCTTTTTGTACCAAAGACAATATTTTTTGTTTTATTTTATTAGGTAAAATGCATAATAAATGGAGGGGCTATAATCTTGTTCTACCATATTTAAATGCTTCTGTGGTGGTTTTAGATTATAAAATAACAGATTTTAAGCAAGAGCACTCTCACCCTAATTTACAAATGTGAACCTGCCTCACAGCTTGAGTTGTGGAGCAGTTGGATCTGAAGCTGCAGTGATGTTCTGAATCTGGAGCCTTCTCTGGAGCAGTGTGAATTTGACAGAACAAACTGATTTCCAGCTGGGAAAGCTCAGCACTTGAGGAAGCTTATTTAGCAGTGAGCTGCTTGTAAGGGCCTGGCAAAGTCTCAAATTTGTTAACAAGGAAAGTTGTTGTTCTCTCCTTTCCATGCAGCACCAGCCCTGAGTTTCTTAAGCAAGAAATATTGCTAATAAAAATCTGCTGGTGAAATGATAAAACATGGGAACATCTACACATTTGGCAAATCTCCTGCAGCACATTTGGAGTTGCTTTCCCTCAGGAGGAAAAAAATCACCCAGTACAGCCTGTGATTCTTCCATATGTAACAGGATTTTGTTCCTCTCCTAATTCTTAATTAGCAGCACTGGCAAACAGTTCACAAATTGGCTTTAATTTGATAACCCTCCTTGATCATTATCCCAGCTGGACCAGAAATTGTGTTCAACACTTTGGGGAGTATGTTCTGATTTTTTTTTTTTCTTTTTCTTTTTTTTTTTTTTTTCTTTTTTTTTTCTTTTTTTTTTTTTTTTGTTGATTACTTCATTTGTGGATGTTCATGGGCTGTGTTTAGCAGCCAATAAAGCCCATGAGGAAAAGGCTGTTGCTGAATTTACACAGCTTTGGGTCTCAGGTAGGCACAACTTACAGGTGGTGTAGGTTTGCTCAGAGGTGGATAAAAAAGTTTTAAGGAAAGCGTTCAGACTTTGATCTGTCTGCTGGAATGACACCTCTTTTCTAGTTAAATGAGCAATTCACTCCTCATTGCAGTGATGCTTTTTTTTTTCCTTCTGGTGTGAGGTTCTTGTACTTATTTTTCATCAATATCCTTATTTTCTGCTTTCCTTACTCCTCCTATGAACCCAACTACTATGGAATGGATTTGGGATTGGATTAGAGCTTTTCAGAGCAGTGGGTTGGGACAGGAATAGTTATTTTGCTTTGAAAAATAGGACTGGATGTTTAGTAGTTTTATTTCCTTTTTAATTCAAATTAAATTATTCATTAAAAGAATAGTTTAAGGTTGTTTTGCTACCCAATAAAACAGCCAAAAGCCTGAAAGTCCCACTACTAATTTCCTGATCCATCCCTTCCTGATTAATGTAAAAAACAACAAAAAAAACCCAAACAACTTTCACACCCCTCTCATTTGTTATTTCTAACCACAAATTCAATTTCATTTTTCAAAACCTCACTTCCTCCAGTGGGCATTTGTGTTGCTGCTCATAAACACCCCACTCCAAATCCTGAACCAATCCTTTAGGAGCAGGTTTCTCAGTCCTGGGGTGGCAAGCTGCAATCCACAGGTGAGCTTCCCAATTCCTCTGGGAGACAGAGGCCAAAAATTCCCATTTCTGCTCCAAGAGATGTTGTTTATTCTTGCAGCAGGACTGTGAGGATTCCTTGCAGCCTTAAAGCATCCAAAGTGGGATTAGTTTGTGGAATGTGTTGGGTTTGGAGCTGCACAAAGCACTGGAGTGGTTCAGAGCAGCTTTTCTTTGCAGTGCAGTGAATTTGGGGACAGACATGTTGGAGCTGGATTGTCACCTGACAAAAGATGAGCAAGTGGTTGTGTCTCACGATGAGAACCTGAAGAGATCAACAGGAGTTGATGTCAACATATCTGACCTCAAATACTCGGTGAGTTGAGGAGAAAATGACCTGGGGGGGTGTTGAAAAATGCATTTGTGGGGTGGGCAGGGGGCTCTGTGTGTGCCTGGTGCCCAAAACCGAAGGGGAGGATTCATCTCAATAAAAAACCCAAACAGAACAAAACCACCCCTAAACTAAAGCACCCTCAGTGAACTCCCTGTGCAGTCAGATCACACGTGGCACATTCCAGAGGGTGATTTACTCCTCCACTGTCAGGTTGGGTGAATGGCTCTGGGATGTGTTGTCACACTCATGGCAGAGTGACAAAAGTTCTTCCTGGTGTGACCAGTTTTTTAATGGGAAAACTGGGAGATGAATTTTCCTTGCCTCAACAATGGAATTTTCAAGCATCTGGGAATGTTTTGCCTTATTCAACTACAGGTGGCACAAAACTGAGAATACTAAATAGTTCAATTAATACTGAAAGTGGTGCTACTAAATCAGATATTGGATGAGAAGATAAGTAGCTCATGAATTATGATTTCTTCGGTCTTTTTGGAGGAGGGTCATGATTATATCCCTGCATTTGAATTTATGTTCCATTCCTCTTTATTTTTAAGGAGCTTCCACCTTATCTCTGCAAATTGGATGTCACCTTTCAGAAAGGTGAGCTGTTTGTCTCTTGCTGTTTCAGTTTTCCATTTTGTAACGTGGCAGTTTCCTGCTTTGGCAAAGAAAGTGGAAAAGTGCATTTGCTTTTTTCAATATCATGATAAAAGAAGTTTCAAAAGAAAAATCTAATCCTGGCTGTAGAAACCAGTACAGTAGTTACTGTAGGCATGGCTTGGAGTTCAGAAGGAAATTTTGTTCTCATTTGGTGTGTGGTAACTGAGCCTGTGTTTGCTATTTCAGGATTTTAACATTGCCTGCACTCCTACTGTTGCTAAATAATGAGTGAATTTCATAAAGTTAAAACCTGAATGTGCAACATGCTCAGGGCATTTTCATTATGGAAATGAGTTTGTCATAGTTAATTACAGCTGAATGAAGTCACATTTTGTTTAAAAACGTGATTATCTTTGGAACTTTATACTTTCAGCGAGTGCTCTGACATTTCTGCTTTTATCTGTGCTTTGTTCAAAGTGGCCACAGCAGTGACAAGTTTCTTGTTTCCCCAGAAGGTCAGTGTGAAGGGACAGACAATCGTATCCCACTCCTGAAAGAAGTGTTTGAGGCATTTCCAGAAACTCCTGTCAACATTGACATCAAAATGAACAACAACGTGTTGATCAGAAAGGTACATGAGAATCTGCTGAGCTGGGAGTGAAGGCAGGGGAATGATGCTGATATTCCAGAAGGTTTTTGGAGTTTGTGGCAGTCTGTGATACCAAGATCTGTGTTCTTGGACTGCTTCACCCTTCACATGTCGGGTCCTGCTCCCTGTGTGAGGTCATACAGGAGACAGAGAAGGGATCTTGTGCAAGATGTTCTGTGAAAGCTCTTTAGGACTCTTCATCTGCATGAGAAACTGCTGGAAACATGTTTGGTTTGGACCACATGGGAAGGGTTTTCTTAGAGGCTGTTGCTGTCTCTAAGATATTTTTGTCTAGATGTCTTCAACACAGAGGGAAATCTTTCCAGCAAATACTATTTTGTCATTTATCTTTCTTGAATTCTTTAGGGTTTTTTTTTTGTAGGTATAATCTGTTGTCCTGAATTCAAAGCATCACCACCACCTTATGATGGGAAAGAGTAAAGAACTCTTTCCTGCAATGATTCCCCAAGCTAGCAGAGTTTCAGTTAAATGATGCTGCACTTCATTTCCAGTGAGTCCATGTGAAGTTGTGTTTTCTGTGCCTGCAGGTCTCAGAGCTGGTGACTGAATACAAGAGGGAGCACCTGACTGTGTGGGGGAATGTCAATTATGAGATTGTGAGCAAATGTTTCAAGGAGGTAAGGCTGAGTCCAGCTAAGCTTTGGTACTGTGTGCTGACAAAACCTACAGAAAAGCATCCTGTAAATCAAGATTTAACCAGGCTTCTACTCATGGTGAGAAATTCTAGGCTCAGATTGTGTTCTGCTTGCTGTACTGCTAAAATAAGACAAGCACAGTTAACACCCCTCTACCCTGCCATAAAATACTTGAGGAATTAAGCTTAGTCATGTTTTATTCTTGTTTTATGAAATTTAGGGCATTGCAATTTTATGCCAGGAGTTTTTAGAGCCCGTTTTGCACATCATTCATGTGATAAAAAGCAATTTTTCCAAGGATTGCTGATAGTCTGTTTCTTTGCATAGAAATAATGGATGTGGCCACTAGTGGACACAGTTGTATCAGCATAAAGCTGCTGTTTCACAGCCATAATTCTCCTCCTTTCTGTGCTGAGGAATTTTACAATTTAGAATTACATTAAAATTGTGCTTAGTCCAAGGGAGTTAGGCACCTGAGTGAAATCCATCTCGTTGATAGTTCAGTCCAGTTGATTATTTCAATTTATCTCTGCACCCCATTTCCTAGCTGAACAGCTGTTAGACTTATTTATATTAGGCAGCTTAATCTTAGATGTGATTGCTGAACTTTAGACATGCATTGATGAGTAAATTTAATTACAGCAGAGTCAAAATCTACCAAGATAACTGAGAATCTCTTTCCTGGTTCCTGCAGAACTCTGACATTGCCACCATCTTCTGTGCCCAGCGTGTCCTCCTGCTCCTTGGCCTGTTCTACACTGGTCTGCTGCCATTTGTTCCCTTCAAGGAGGAATTCTTTGAGATCCCCATGCCTTCCATCATCCTCAAGTGAGTTACAGCCCAGCAGTGGGTGCTGCACCAAGGTAAAGCAGGTGAACCCTGATGCTTTCCTCTGCACTGCTTTTTTTTTTTTTTTTTTTTTTTTTGGGCTGAGGTTGCTTTTCTGTTGGTTTAGACACTTTAGGATATTCCTGGGAGAATTCTGTGCACAGTAATACACAACAGTTCTGTACTTACAACTAATTCTTGCTCTTTTCTCCTCTTTTCTCAAGAACAAATCTGTCTGATAGGGCCAAGAGACAAATCAGCTGTAGGGTAGAAATGAGATTGCACAATCTTTCTCATTCTTCACTCAAAATGCTGCAGAATTCTCATCTCTGCTGCTTTTCTTAAATGTAGCTCATTTCTCTTGTATAACCCAATTCTAAGTCGCTGTCTTGAGCAGTGAAATTACTGCTCTAATTTGAGCAAGATGAATTCTTTATGTTCCTTTTGCAGGAACATCTCAACTAAGATTTTAATCTGTGCTCTGGTAATTTTTGGTTTCCTCTTCCTCAACAGGCTGAAAGAACCAGAGAAGATGTCAAAGAGCCAGAAATTTATTATCTGGCTGGCTGACACGTAAGATTTTCGTCTGATTAAATTTTTATTTATATTTTGCCTTTATATTAACACTTGACTCAAGCAACTAAGATTAGTTATTGCTATATCTATGCATTACATATCTTCAGTTTCTCCCAGCTTTTTGTCAGTGCAGGATAAATCAGATTCAAATCTTCTGTAGGTGTGCTTTATGCTTTTATTTTCCATACACTGAAGCTTTCTAAGGTGCAGGAACAGTGGGAATTACTCCAACTGTGTCTGTTAAGCTTCTGTCCTTAAGTATGCTTAGCTAATTAACATTCAATTAAATGCAGAATGCAGATTGTATGGATGTGACTGTTTCATAATTTGTCAGAGGAGAGACACTGTTTGCTTTACAAGGAACATTTTGCATTTTAAGAATATCTGTGCTTCAGAGGGGATTTAGTCACAGGTTTTCAGTGACTGCAGTGTCTCCTGGCTCTGGCATTTGTTAGTTTAATTTCTCCAGTGGCCAGGACATTTTCATGTGTTTTGGTGAAAGCAGAGTGGTTGGTTCATCAGACATGGTATAAGGTACCTGCAGGGTGAAGGATTTCTCTGCTGGATTTTATCTTCAGCAGAGTTGATACTTGAATTGCTTGAAGCTTTCTAGAATTGAATTTCTTTTGTGGAAAACCACACACTGTATGGGAACTTCACTGCAGGTCATCAACAGACACTGAAAATTCCAGATATACTTGAAGTTGTTAATTAATCTCCTCTCCTTTCCCAGGCTGCTGATGAGGAAGGCACTGTTTGACCACCTGACAGCTCGAGGCATCCAGGTACAGTGGGGCAAAGCTCAAGTGAGAATTGAAACCAGACAGACACAGCCTTGAAGGAGGTTCCTGTTCCCCCCAGCAAGTTCTTGTTTCTGGGACCATGAGTTGCTGTTCAGTTCCTGAGCAAAAGCTGCTGCTGTTTTATTTGCAGTGCTCTGGTTGCAAAGGAAGATTTGTACACTTGGAAAAGAAAAAGAGTTTTTCATTTAAATCTCTTGAAGTTTAGCTGCTTTTTTCCACACTTCAAACTTAAGGCTGTAAACTCTGCAAAACTGGTTATCTGATGTGGGGCTTTCCCAAAATAATACTGACTTTTAGAAGGATCTGAAGTCTCAGGGAGTGGAATTGGAGTCACCATTAAAAAATTTAATTCACTTTTTAAAAGGTGAGGGGGGAAAGTCCAGCATTACAGTCTAATCATTTCTCATTGTAAATATGCAGCAACCTCTTTCTCAGATCAAACAACTTAGGTCAAAAGTCACCTTTAAAATAAAAAAAAAAAGGAGTATTTGCTGTAATAACTTGGTTGTTGTCCCATTTCATAGGTGTACATTTGGGTACTGAATGAAGAACAAGAATACAAGAGAGCATTTGATCTTGGAGCTACTGGAGTGATGACAGACTATCCAACAAAACTGAAGGAGTTCTTACATAATTACCCAGCATAAAGGAAGAAAACTGAGAAAGTCCTTCCAGAACAGATTGTGAGCCAAGGATTTTCCTCATTAAAAAAATAATTGGGGGCAGCATGCACAGATCATTTTTGTTGGAAAGATGTACCTGATGATCTGTTACCTTGTTGTCAAGTCACTACCTAATGTAAAGGTTGTCTATTTATTTTAAAACTTTAATGACATAGTTTACATTTGTAAATAGCTCATTTAGCAACAGCACACTTCACAAATGGTGATGATTAGGAAGAGAATTTCCTGATAAGGTACCTGTAGATAATAAGCATTATCTTAACCTGTCACAAGTGTTCCTAAGCAGCTGTCAAGACATGTCAGTTATTCCAGTTATATTCTAGTGAGCAGAAACTGAAGAATTTCTGAAAGTGTAGCCTGTGTGTTTGCATTTCTTGTGTTGCTTTTAGATTTCAAGTAACTTCTAGAGCAAAAAAAAAAAGAAAAAATGAAGAAAAACAGGCACAGGAGGAATAGCCAAGCAGACTCTGTGGCTGGCCAGGTGGTGAAGTGTTCTCAGTGAACGTGGTCACTTTGTAGCCAAAATTAACTCAGTATAGATTTATTCCATTATTCTCACTGACAAGAATGTTGAACTTGAGTTGGAACTGGATTTAGACCCTCTCTGAGGTGATGGCAACACTGTGACTTGGTCCAGGTGTAAACACAGGATTTAAATCAGAGTCTGGGTTTTACAGAGTTCCACTGCAGGGTCCAGGTTTGCCCCTGGCTCTGGCCTGCCTGTCATGGCAGGAGCTGCATTTCCAGGATGGAAAATGGTACTTACTACAAATTACAGTCACTTTGAAATAGCCTTTTCACAATGTCCTAAAAGTCTTTTGCACATTTGTGGTTCTTGATGAACAGGAAGTTGTTTTTTAGGGTGAGGGACCAAAGAACACTTAAATTTGGTCAGGAGTTTCAGAGACAAATGAAAATGTTCTTGCTAAATGAATTCACCCACAGCAGATTTTTATGTGTATTTATAAAGGGAGGAAGTGTCAATCTACAAAGTGTGTAGACTTCAGTCTTTTCTCTCCACAGAAATACATTCACTATCCATCAAGTTTATGTGCATGGACATAGAAATAAGTGGCAAAAGCCAGGAAAGGCCAGGTGTGATGGGATGGAGGCAGGAAGGTATTTCTGGAAGCTTCCCATGCTGTTGTGTCCTTGTGAGCAGGAGTTACCCACGTGTCAGACAGGTTGGAGCCTGCAGTGCCCACGTGCCCTGGTGTGCTCATGTCATGGCTGGGGGCTCAGGGGTTTGATATCTGGGCTTTAATTACTCCCAATGTATAGAGCTCAGTCACTGAACCATCAGATGTTCTCTCTGAACAAGACTTTGGGTCCAGCAGTGTCTGTTTCTTGATGGAACTTGGAGTGAAAAACGTAGATTTTAATAATAAACAACTAGCCAGATCTCTTTACTGCAAAGAGCACCCACTGTGCTAAAAACTGATTTTTAAAATAATTTTTTTCCCCTTGGTAGCTCGGATTTGGGAGGATTCTTGTTGCACCCTCCCTGGCTGCTGTGCCATATTTATAATTGTGGAGCATCTTTGCTGTTCCACTGCCTGTCAGGAGAATGCCAAATCCATCTGCATGGAGAGGATTTGTTTCTGCACCACAGTTCCTTTCTGAGGGACATGTCTGGGTGAAATGGAAAAAAACTGCTGCATTTAGGATTCAAGTGAACATGTGCTGATGGGGGCAGATGAGTTAATGTTGTCCTTTTGAATATCTGCCTGCTGAAGATGACTGCAGATTGAATTTCCTCCTAATTTAATCAGCCTTGTTGCTTATTGAATGGAAGAGAGGAAAATGTAACTTCCTAACTGTTCATGGAGGGGGGGGGAAAGGATGGAATTATTTATTAGGTACTAAGCTTTCTGTTTCCCTTTCAGACCAGTTCTGTCTGGTCACATAAGTGCTAAATAAGTCACAGCTTTGCCTTTTAGAAAAAAAAATACTCTGCTTTTTAGAAGCCACAGAATAGTTATAGAAGA
The DNA here is from genome assembly GCF_052056855.1 of Sturnus vulgaris. Taxonomy (NCBI): domain Eukaryota; kingdom Metazoa; phylum Chordata; class Aves; order Passeriformes; family Sturnidae; genus Sturnus; species Sturnus vulgaris. The sequence goes on along the minus strand of NC_142263.1, from coordinate 2,792,967 downwards.
TGTTCTAGATGCAGTTCAGTAAATTATAAAAAATTCCACCTTTCTGTCCTAATCTGGGTTTATTATCAGTTTGTAGATCCAGATAGTTTTTATGCACCATGGGTTTTTTAAACTCAATTTTATTGCTGTTGAATTTCTAACACCTGCACCAATATTAAGATGCAAATGTAATTCTGATTTTTAGGGAATACTTTCAAAAACATATTGAAACTTTTTTTGTTTAGGTTAGGAAGAGCTAAGTTTTAAAATACCAGTTTTGATCTCTGACTTACTTTGTCTCAAGTTTCCCTCAACACTCAATAAACAATTTGCCATTATTCTACAGTGAATGATAAAACACAGGTACTGAAATGACAGTGTTTTATATTTCATCTTAATATTTTTATTCTCTCTCTAGTAGTAGAGATGGAAATTTCTGCCTTCTAAAATTCTCTACACGTTTTTCAACCACATTTTTGTCAGACCACCAGTGCTCTTAGATCTGATGGAGCTTTCTGACTGTGCTGTTTATACATTGACCTCTCTTGGATAAATCTGCTGCTCAATATCTGAAATTTGACTGGGAGGGAAAGGGTCCAGTGCTGGCAAAGCTGCTGGATTTATTCATTCACCTTTAGCACAAGACTCAGGTTTGATCTCATGAGCCAGAAATTATTCCATGGACAAATCCCAGCACCAGTGCACAGGGCTCAGGCCATGATAACTGTTTGTAACAAAATGCCATGGAATTGGGGTAACTCTAAAACATTTGTTGGATCCAATCCTTGTTTGGAATATTCCAGAACTCGCTGTGTGATATTTTATTTTATTTTTTTTTTTTAAACCACTTGTACAGAAAAGCTTTTGTTGAGAACTTGCACAACTGACCAGGAGGATGTTCATTCAGTTAATCTCTCTCTCTCTCTCTCTCTCTCTCTCTCTCTCTCTCTCTCTCTCTCTGAGGAGGGATTCTTATCAGGTACTTTTAACTCTAAATATTGTTTTAACACGATGTTCTCAACCCTGTTGCAAACTGTTTTATGTATGAAGGATGATTGCATGTACTTCATGCACTTTTTAATTTGCAGAAAGTCTCGTGGACCTCTCTAGCTCCAAAGCTATGCAGTGAATTTTCTTTTTATGTGAAGAAAGATTTGATGCTTTTGAAATGTGGCACACTAAAACATCTTTGCTCATAAAAAGACCTAAAACTGAACACTTGTTAGGTGTGACTTCTTTCCCTAAAAACCTAATTTCTGGGAGGGATTTGGTGTTTACAGTATCGTTGGTTTGAGTTTGTTTTCACAGGAATTCCACCTGCAGCAACTTTCTGTCCTTTCTGATGATCAGCAGGATAACATTTCCTCCAGTCCTAGAGGAAAAACTTCCAGCTTTCCTACTGGGTTGCCATTAAATTACATTAAATATTAGGTTTTAAGGTCAAGTGTAATTTTAAAGCCTTGAGGGTTCATATTTAGGTAAGAGAGGTGAAGTGGGGGTTTCTATGTTACAATATTTAATAACTTTTAAAGGCTTTTTCCAGCACGAGGAGAGGATTCTCCAGATGCCTCTGGATGCTTTTTGATTTCTTAAAAAACACATCCTAAATGTTCGGTAAACCAGAACAGGGAACTGGGGGGGCATTACAGAGTTTTTTTAACATGGGAATTATTTATGTGTGATCACATCAGGTGCTGTCACCATAAATAAATGTGCACTTCAAACAGAATATTCAGAAAAACTTCACAATTTATTTATCCAAAGCAAGAAAGCTGGAGGTGCTGATGATTTTAAAGAATTTTCAGGATATATATATATTTTTTTTTTTTTTTTAATTGATTTACCACCGAAATTCCCCGTGTCCTTGGAGAAGGGATGAATTTTGGTAGGAAATAAATCTCAGCTGCCACGGGAGGCCGCCACAGCCCGCGCGTTCCCGATGGATTTCCACGGGATCCATCATCCACACAGCGAGCCCCGCCATGGGCAGCACATGGAAATTCAAACGAAATGCTCCTTCAGTCCCAAATTTCTGAGTTTTATACCCTCGATTTATGGAAAGGGGAGTTCCTAATTCTAAATTCTGCTATATTGCTATGGAAAGGAAAACGAGGCATCAGCTGTAGGGGTTGTTTTAGAGCTGCACAGTGATTTTTTTTTTTTTTTTTTTTAATTTTTTTTAAATTTTTTTGGTGATTTTTGGGCTAGGATGAAGCACTGGGAGATGCTAGCTGGACCAAAAATAGTGAAATTGGGGAAAAAAAAACCAAACAAACTTCTGTTAATGATGGAAACACTTGAAGGATACTGCTTCCTCACGTGTAAAAAATTTCAAATAGTCCCATGTTACAAATAGAGAAAAAAAGGCAATAGCAGGGGAGGTATCTTGATTACAAGGCCATTAACACCTGCTGCAAATACAATTCAGGAACGCCAAGAAACTGAGATTTTTATCAGCTTTAAACACATTCAGTTCCCAAGACGTTGAGGCAATAGCTCAGTGGGTGATCTGGTATTTTCTCCCCTCTCAGTATTGCCATGGTAAAAGTTTCCCCCAGGCAGTGATGCTTGATCAGTTGGGTTTTTCTTGTTTAAATGATAATTAAAGTTTCAACTGATACCAGACACTGAGCAGGAAAAGCAGTAGCTGTGCTGCTCAGGCTCCAAAGAAATGAGTGTTTGCAAATTCAAAATTAAAAATCCCGTTTAGCTGTTCAGTTGAAAGCTAAGTTCTAATTATTGTAGAGCCAAAATCCAGATTTGTTGTTTGTTTTTTTGTTGTTTTTTTTTTTTTTAATAGATTTCCCTAAAGTTTTCATGGTGCTGCTCAAGCTGTGCTTGGGAAGTTTGTAACCAAACTAACCCAGAATCAAATGTGAGAATGGGATTTTATTTTGCTGCTGATAAAAACACTGTTATCCCTAAAAACTTTCCACTTTTTATGAATCAAGAGTTTAGAACATAAAGAAGAAATCTTGGCTTTTTTTATGGTGATATTTTACTACAGCCTCAGAGCTGTGTGAGCCCCCAGATTTCCATGATGATGCTGAATTTAAAGCAATATAATTCCAATTTATCACCACCCTAAATCAATCTCATCACAACAGAAACCCTTGTTATATATTTCAAAATAATCTTGATTTTTCACCTCGTAAATAATAGCTTCCTTCTATTAACAAACTGAAACTTCTGCTGCACACATGGGGTGGAAAAAAAAATTTTCACTTCTGTGCAGCAGCCTCTTGATGATGTAAATTTGTTTTGTTGATGGTTTCTTGTGGTTTCTGGGTGATTGAAAGTTCAAGTAACTTCTGTCACCACTTCCTGCTGATAACCTCGTCTAGATCTGTTAAATACAGAACTTTTAGCACTGGGGAGAGGGGCTGAAAATCTGGATTTTGCTCTTTGCTGCTGGCTGGGGAAGGCAGGAGGTCATCTAAGAAAAGAAGAAGCTTAAAGTAAGTCTTAAAAGCAGCGGCTGTCTAAAGATAATATAATTTTTTTTTTCTTTTAACAGCATTTTTCCTCTTTATTGGGTGTATTTAATAGCTGCTGACTACCCTAGTGCTTGAATCTTTTTTGGCAGCGTGTTTAAATTGTACCACGAGTGTACAAAGAGTGAAAAAAATGTCGTTTAGTATTGAAAATCCGGTTGTGGAATTCTTCACCCAGCTGGCTCAGTAATGTGATCAGAGGGGTGGGCTTGGCTTGTGTGGAAGGAAAATAATTTATAGCACAAGGTAGGATGTTATTTTACCCACAAAAATTATAATAATTAATGGAAATATTATCTTATTAGTCCATGTATTTAACATTCGAACCAGAATATTGCTTTTATTACCAATTAAAGAATTTTGCAGTAAAATATCATTAAGAATTTGCGTTAGCAGGCGAGTGTTAGAACAAGAATAATCTCATAAAGCAAATATATTTCAGCCCTGAAGATGTAGAACTTTAATCCATGGATGGAAAAATGGCCAGATATGAAAATATTAATTCAATATTTTTAATATTTTTAAATATCCAGGGCCAAGAAAGTGGGATGAGTCCCTGCCCATGTCAGGGGTGCAATGGGATGGATTTCAAGGTTCCTTCCACCCCAAACCCTTCTGGGATTATTAAACCCGTGCTTTATACACTGAATTATTGTTATTAGGGAATAAAAACAGGGAGAAGTCTTCAAATTGCCTGAGCTGCTGGGTTAATGAAGAGCTTGGAGGGGATGGTGTTTAATTGGGGTTTGCTGGGTGTGTGAGCACGCCTGCAGCTGTTGGGGTGCAAAACTGGGGTACAAAAGTGCCAGGATCTCTGCTGGAAAAATTCATGGCAGGGGCTGGGATGGAGATTTCCAGGAGAAATATGGAATATCCTCATTTTTGCAATTAGTGCTGTGGCGTGGTGGAAAAGCTGGGTTGGTATTGGGGGATTTGGGGGGTTAATATTGGTGAAATTTGGGGTTAATAGTGATGGATTTGGGGGTTAGTATTGGTGGAATTCGGGGGTTAATACTGGTGTATTTTGGGGTTAATATTGGTGGATTTTGGGGTTAAGATTGGTGAATTTTAGGGTTAATACTGGTGGGTTTTGGGGTTAATATCGGTGAATTTTGTGTCAATGCTCTGCCGCTGCTTCCCCCGGCGCCCACCCCGCGCACCAGACACCGCTAATTACCGCCCTTCATTAACGCCCGCTAATTACCTGCGCGGGGAAAGACGGAAACACCGCACACACCGTGGGGAGGGGACCACAGCCGCCCCTTTTCCCTGCTCCGTGACCCAAAAACCCGGGACCCCGGGGGCCGCGCATCCTGCGCGCATCCCCTCGGGCGGGCGCGGCGCCTTTAAGAGCCCGCGCCGCGTTTGTTGTGCGGCCGCGCGAGCCGCGCTCCCATTGGCTGCGGCTGCGCGAGCCGCTCTCCCATTGGCTGCGGCCGCCGCCGCCGCTGCGTGCGGACCCTCCGGTGAGCGTGGAGGGGGCGGGAGCACCGCGCCAGTGTCGCGCTCTGAATGGCTGGGCAAAAATGGGCTGCGGCCGGACACAGCCAATCAGCGGCGTGTTGCTATGTGCCGGTGGGCGCTGATTGGTTAGAGGAGGTGTCGCTCAACGCCGGCAGGGTATAAGTAGAGGGAGCAGGCGGTGCGCGGGGGAGGCGCTGCGGGCTCTGTGCGCGTCGGCGGCCGCCGCGCTCGGTCCGCGCCGGGACGCGCTCGGTGCGGCCGCGGTGAGTGAGGGCGGCACGGAGAGCGTGAGGGCGTGAGGGGCGAGCGGCCGCCGAGGAGAAACGTCCCGGCCCGAGCGCGGCGGGGCCGGGGCTGGGCGGCCGCGCGCAGCTGCGCCACAGCCGCGTCTGTGTCCGTGTGTCCCCGTGTCCCCCCCCGCCTCCACCCGCCGCGCGGACCCGGGGGAGCATCCCCGGGGGGCTCCATGAGGGCCGGTAGAGGAGATGGGGGAGCCCCCGGTGCTGGCGGTGAGAGAGCCGGGCTGGGCGAGCGGCGGCCTTTGTGTGCGCGGCCGGGCGAGGGGATGGAGGCGGGGGGCAACAGGTCCGGCCGGGAGGGGTTCGGTGCCACCGGTGAACGGTGGCACGGGGATCAGCGAGGAAACGCCGCTGATCGGGAGGAGGAGGAGGAGGAGCAGAGCTTCTCCTTCCTCGCCACCCATCTCATAAGCCCTGACCCCGCAGGGTCTGCAGGGGTCTCGGGCAGTGACTCCGCGGAGCTGCAGCATCTTCCCCCGGGGCTCCGGGGCAGCAGCTCCGTTTGCCAGCAGTGCTGCGAGTCCCCGCAGCCCCGGCCGTGCCCGGCTGTGGCTGTGCCAGAGCGCTGCCATCGTGCCCGGGGGGAACACAGGGATTGCGGGGTACCCTGGGGATGCCCCTCCCGGAGCAGTTCTGGTACACTGAGTACGGAAACCAGGCACGGAGTAACTCAGCTGCTGCTCCGTGGTGTTGCTGTGGCCTCTGATAAGGGGTGTAGCAGCTTCCTCTTTTGCAGAGCTCCGCCGAGGGCCAGGGCTCCGGGCGAAATGGTAACGGGGTTCTGCATCTCCATAGAAACTTCTGGGTTTGAGCCAGAAAAGCCAGACAAGTTTTAGGTGACAGAATAGCCATGGGTCCATAGCTTTAGGTTTTAATGCTTATTTTTGAAGTCAAGCTGATTTGAAATGCTTCTGTTAAAACGTTGGGGGGGGGGAAAAAGAGTGGAATCCTTTGCCCTTTTACCCCACAATTGACTGGAGTGGCTGTGTCCTCACCTTTTAGTGTCTTAGAAAACAGCCAGAGGAAGGCCTGTCAGACCAGTGTTCCTGGTGTGCAGCTGGGCAAGGGCGGGACAGGGCACAGCACCTGCCTTGCTGCCCCTGCCTTGCTGCCCCTGCCTTGCTGCCCCTGCCTTCCTGAGGGCCGGCTCCCTGCTCCAGATAAGGATTTTTCCTAATGCGTTTACGGTTACTTAAAGCTGGGCAGTGCAGGGAGGCCTGTGCTGAGTGAGAGGGTTGTAAACAAGCAGATACTGAGGGAGCTTGCCTTGTAATCCGTGAGAGGATTCTGCCTGGAAAGGATGTGTTTTGTGACTTCATCCTCGCTGAGCACTCCCACTGATTTTGTTCAAGATCTCATCGTGTTGGATCCACGCCTCTGGTTCCTTGTAAACATTGTTTGCTGTGTAATAGCACTGCTGGAACAGGGAATTAGGATGTTCTCCTTTTCTCCCTGGATCCCTGGTTCTTGTTTCCTGCTCAAAGCGAGGGCTGTGCTTCAAAGCTGAGGTTGGGAATGCTGTAGGGAGGGCAGAGACATTGTTTTCATCTGATGGAGATGTCAAGTGCTTCTCTTATTTATTTATTATTTTAGTTTTCTTTGCAGGTGTCTCTTTCGCAGTGCCAGGATTGGAATAACTGGCAAAACAGTCCTTGAGCTCCCTCGTGTCCTCTGGATCCATAGATTCTGAATAAATGATTTCCTTTCCTTGCTGCTTGGTGTGTGCAGTTGAGTCAGGGTTGTGTTGAAGAACACAGCATCCCTACCTGTAAATCCACATTCCCTCAAAGGCTCCTTGACTCATGGATTGAGTACCTGTTGCTGAGAGAGAATTTAATTAAGGAACTGGTCACTCTGGTGTAGGTCCTGGCTGCCAGTTTAGAAAGTTGGGACCTCCTTCATCTGGTGTACTACAAAAGCATTGCAGGGATTGCAGAGGAGTAAAAAAACCATTTATTTCTTGTTCTTGCATCACGGCCTTGCCTTTGCCTATGTGTGTGGAAGAAGAGACACCAATAAAGTCAGGCTTTCATTGGGCTTTGGTCATTAACTGGCAGATCTTTGTTTGCTTGAGCTTAAGCAGTCTTCATTAGAGGTCAGCTGTGGAGTGCTGGAGCACAGAGTGAAGTCAAGAATGGGGAAATTGAGAGTTCAGTTCCCTGGGCTGTTTTGAAGCTGATCAGGATGTCCAAGATGTAGCAGGGTGTGTTTATTGCCTGGAAACCAGGGTACACAGCTGCCTTTTCCCACCCCTTGACAGAGACCTGTAAGCTGGTCCTTCAGGATGTTCCCTCTCTTCTGTGCCTGTTTATTAGCAGGTCTTGTCTTTTGGATTCAATCACAGTGATTAATGGCTAAGGACAGGTTTCCTTTCCCTTCCAGAATGGGGAAGTCCGTGGAAGAGAGGGACTATTCTGACTCAAAAGATTTTCCATTTCTTAATACAAGATCTTTACCTGGTAAATCAGTGTCTCTGGGCTGTGTGATGCTGGTTGAGAATGTGGATTTCTTACCTTTTGTCTTTTTGGGAAGAATAAAAAGACAGTTTTCCAGGAGTGCTGTGTCCTGGGCCTGAATCCTATTCCCTGTAGCCCCCATTGGTCCCTGTTTTTTATGTCCCTGGATTTTGGCAGTGGGTTATCTCAGAGTCTGGTTTCTGCCGTGTCATTTTACCTTTTTGTCCCTGTTTATCAGGATCTGTGGCTGTCCTGCAGCACATAAACTGAGTGGTCTTGATTCTTCTCCTTTTCTGCTGGACAGCCACATCTCCCAGGCCTGCCTGGGAGCATTTCCACCCTCTGGTGTGGGATGTGTTGGCCATCAGGAGCAGCTCCGTCTCCGGAAGCGTCACTGGACTGGCCAAGCCACTTAAGGCTGCAGGAAATAACATAATTAATGAGACTTAGTTCTCCCACATCTTGTACCTGACAATCTCAAGTCACTTGACAATGCTAATTAAAGCTAATCACGCTCCTCTGTTTTTAGTAAATAGCTATTATCCCTGCTTCACTCTTGCTTTAACAAATGGTAGTGCCAGGCACTGGTGAGTCACTGGAAGTTATGGGAATGCAACCTGGCAGAGCTGCCTTCCTGTCTCACCGACAGGTCCACCTAGAGATTGGATTTTTACACGTGCTCAGGTGTTGGAGAATGGTAAAATTTGAGATGTTTTGCTGACTCACAAAAATACATCTCTTTTGGACTTTTTTTTTTTATCACTGCCGTCGCGACTTGTACAGAACAAAACTCCTGCAGTTGAGCAAAGGCTACTAAAAGTTCCAAAAGCTGAGGATGCTTTGAAGTTGCCCTTCAGAGAAGTTTTTGATCTGCTGGGAGGGGAGGCAGAATGGTGTCACTTCTCCTGTTTCACACTGGCACCACGAGGACAAAACGTAGAGTGGTGTGACCTGGGCATTGCACAGCCCAGCCACGGAGCTCCAGAAGAAACCTCTGAGGTTTCACTGATAAAATATGGCTGGAGCAAGATGTTACTAAAAACAGACTGTCCAGCATCACAAACAAAAAAGATAGGGTTAATGATTAACTGTGGGAAAATAAGAAATCTTCAGGAGAATCCCAGGAACTCCCAGCTCAGACATGCGTCAGTTCTGTCACAGAGCTGTGCAAAGGTGAGTCAGTTCACCTGCCTTGGCAGGCTGGAGAGGATATCCAGGAGGAACTAATGACAAAACCTGGCAGGGTAACAGCTGACTTGACCTTCTTAAACTTAGATTCAGTTACAAAGTATCTGTCATGTGAAGAGCCAAGCTCTAAATCTTCACCTGACTTTGCTCCCCTGACACTGGGAAGCGAGAAGAGTTGGGGCTGAAATGCCACAGAGTTTGTCCCTTGTTAATGCAGGAACTGCTTGCATTGAAAGTGTTTCTGGCAGAGATGGGTCAGAATTCACCATCTTATCCTCAGCTGTACTCGGAAAGGAATCAGATGTTGCAGGATAAAAGATAAACTTGCTGCTGGGCAGAGCAAGGCTGTGTTAAAGAACCCTGTGGGCAGGTGAAAACTTGGGAATTTGGCAAGGGGAGCTTGTAGTAGTGAGTCATGACAGGCAGCTCTAGCAGACCCTTCTTTAATGTCTTTAAGGATATTGGAATGATCCTTGCAATAGATAAATGTTCTCACTCCCTGCCCTGGCTTTATCAGGGAGAAACGGATGATCCATCCAGCAGCCCCAGGTAATTGAATCCTGGTCATACCTACGTTTGCCAGAGAGGGAGATAATAAAGTGATCTGAGGAACACCACAGAAAATGCATTGATGGGAGATTTATTTGGACAGCCAGACTGTTCTGCAATTAAAGCAAATCAAGATGAGAAGCTGGGATGATGAAAAGCGTTTCCATTTTGTCAGTAAATGATCAGTTGGATGGGAAGAGCTTCTCCTTGCTGCCTTTAGTTCAGGTCGGTGCCTGAATAGCAAGGCAGGGGTCTTGTTTCATTTTGTGTCCGTGTGATAATGGCAAAGTCCCCGATCTGGGGCTCCCGGTGTGACCTTCACCTTGAACGTGGCTTTGTCCAGCACAAGGAAGAGTCTGAAACGAGGAGCTGGAGCTCAGCTGATTCAGCTGCAGGACTCTTACCCCTCCCTGGTGCTATGCAAAATACACAGGAGGAAATGGAGTCACTTGTGTGTTAAATTAGCCCAGCTCGCAGCTTTTATTTGTGGCAGGAGTGGGATTTGCTGGTGGGAGCAGACGGAAGCACTGCCCGGGTCAGAACCTCACAGCTTCTCCGGGTGCCTTTCCCTGCTGTGTTTGGTACCTCTGGAGTGGCCCCTGCTGGAAATGGGCCCTGGATTTGGCTGGAGGGACCCGAAGGTGGGCAGCTCACAGCTGTAATCTCGCCCTGCTGCTCCTTATCAGCAGCACAGGCTCTTCTGCATTGCAAAGATATCGCTGCCAGGCAACTCGGGAGAGTGGGAAGAGAATTCAGCCAGAGGTGTCAGTCATTCCTTGGAGAGGATGAATCTTGCAGTCCCTGCTCGTGTGGTTTCAGAGACAGGCCTGGAAAAAGTAATAAATTATAATCTTGCAGTAATACCTTTAAATAAAAAGAGGTTTAAAGAAACCTTCTGTAATAAACTATTGAGCCAGGTGATGTCTGTCCTAGCTTGTCCCTTGTCTTTTTGAGGTGAAATTGTAAGGGAAAGGCTTTGATTAAAATACACAGAATTGTTTCCCTTCCCTGCTTCCCAGTGCTGTCTGATGGTGCTTTGGGTCCTGGGGAGAGATGAGTGAGCAATTCTGACACTGAATGGGCCAAGCCCAACCTTAGGCCATAAAGAAACTCAGAAAATTCTCTGTTGTCACCTGCTCTCCGTAGTCAGGAGCCACAAAGAAACACCTCTGCACCATCTTCACTGAGTTATTTCAACCTGTTCTTTCCCTTTCCAGTTGGCTGAATGCTGTAATTCACACAAGGATTCCTGCTTGGAATGCAGGAGCCTTTTGGACTTGCTTCTTGCATCTGAGAACCTGAAAATGCAGTGGTGTGGGTTATTAAAATAAATGCAACTTTTTAATTTGATTTAATCTCCAAATTGACAGAACCTAAATCAACTATGTAAAGAACCATTTTAAAATGTTCTTGAATATTATTAAGTAATGTGTTTTTACTGGGTTGTGATGACAAAGCTACATAGACTTAAACAAAATTATAACTCGAAGTGAGTTTTAAAGTTTGCTCTTTGTTCCTTTTAAGTTTTAACTCATTTTGCTGTGCTTTTCAGGTGACCTTTAGAGGAAGCCTGTCCATCAGAGACACCTCAGGGGGAGTTTGTTGTAGGGTGCTGTATCTCTATTTGACCAGAAGAATAGTGATAGATATAGAGTGATGATCTTAAAAGAGGAAAAAAAAAAAAAAAAAAAGCCACCAAACCCCAACCTTTGAAAGGTGATTAATATAATCATGCTGGCAGTTGTGGCAGGGTTGGTGCTGTTCAGCAGGATAACGCTGGGGTTTTTCCTGCCGGGCTGGCCGTGGAATGTGGAGCACGGCAGGTGCAGCAGGGTTGGCATCGTGCCCGTGCCTGGATCCCTGTGGCTGGAGAGGCCGGGATTGCCTCCTGCTGCAGCAATTCCTGAGGCCCTCTAGTGGCTTCCTGGCACGTGTCTGGAATGCTGTTTGCCATCAGCATCACCTCCACCCCTCCCCTTTCCCCCAAAACCACCAATCTCCTCCTCACGGTGATGAAGAGATGAAGTCACTTGCTAGAAGAGGAGGAAAAGGGGTTAAATATTATTATTATTATTTGTGTTGTAATTTCGTCCATGCAGCTGATTAAGCTCCGTGCAGAGGGTTCCTGCTGGCTGTTTCCCACATTTTCTCAGGTTCTTTTCCTACTCCGAGGTTTGGAGGATGAGCTGAGGTGTTAGAGGACACCCGGGGATCAGTGGTGCTGCTGAGTTCCTTGCAGTGCCACCTTAGCCAGGCTTTGAAATGGGTGCATTTCAGAAACTCGATGCTGAAGGAGTGAAGCACGCTGTGTTCACCCATCTGCTGTTTCAGCTCCTTGCTTGGCTTTCCCTTGTGTTGTTCCCTGGTTAAATTCAGGATGCTCATCCTTCCTTCCAGACTTTCCACCAGGTACATCCCACCCTCCCACCTTCACACGATCTGGTTCATCTTTCCCAGAGCTGTGGATCTCCAGAGCTGCCCCAAACCAGGATATTTTGTCACCATCAGAGTATAAAATGTTCCTTTAGCAGTGCCAGGTGTCTCTGAGGGACCTGCCACTCTGATAACTTCTATTCCATAAGGGAGCAGAGCCAGGGCATCAAACCCCAACTCCAATTAGAGACCAGCTTTCCTCCTTCAGGCTGCATTAGGAATATTCAGGCAGTTTTTGTCTAGAAAACCTTGGTAAGTGGCTGTACTTACCTTGAGAATTTTCTTAGAATCCTGCTCAGAGCCTGGAGCAAGCCAGGCTGCCCCAGCTTAGACACAGAAAATTCTCCAAACCCAATTCCTCTTGTGCTTTCCTTGCACTGGGAATCAGCACATCCCAAACTCTTGCTTTATTAATGAAAATAGACCCACCAAAGGAAAAAAGTTTGGTTTCCAAATATCTGCATTATTTCAGAGCTGCTACAAACAGCTTTCTGTAGCATTTGCTATATTCTAATGAGTATTTCAGGCTGAAGTTTATCTTCAAAATTGAATAATCCATTAAAAAAAAAACCTCTCAGACCCAACAAACCTGTTGTTTGTCCTGCCACAATGAACATTTGCATCTGAGCTGAATTGCAAATGGATTTTATTCAAAATTAGGCTTGTTCTGGTTTTGTTCTCTGGCATATGGACTTGTACATGCACTGGCCTTGTCTAGCAAGTGCTTGGCACAGACTTCCTCCCTTTTTTTGTGTTTCCTGCACTGCTGACAGCTTCATGTGGAAAGTGGGTGTTGGACACCCACAGGTGCAGGGTGGATTCTGATCCAAAAATTTACCCAAATGGCAAAATGTGTGTGGTGATTTTTCCATCAGGAAGCTGCTCAAAACTCAGCAGGATGAAGCAGGACAGCCCAACACACCCAAAGAAAACATTCAGCTGATCTCTCACTGATAACCCACAAAAAATGATGTTGGAAGCTTTTTCTTTAGAATTCCTTCCTTTTGTCTAAACCAGCTTTCTGACTTGTGCATTAATTAATAAGCACAAATTTCTCTTCCATTGAATTGAGTGAGTGCATCCCAGAGATAAATTTCTCTTGAATGAGAGAAGAAAAATAATGGATGATGTTGCTGGTGACAGATACTCATCTCTCTGACAGTGCTGGGCATGGTGATAAAGTGAACAAACCTTCTTTTGTTCTGTTTTAAAGTGAGTGGAAATGACTCCAGTGCTGCCCACTGCCTGAACATGAACTCATCATTCTGAAAACCAGAGGCACAGCCCAAATTCATCCTCGTGCCTTTGTTCTGCAGCAGAACAAATGCACTGTTAGCTGGTAATTGTCTCTTAATTCAAATGTAGTTGTCATTAGGACATGAAAAATCCAAGGGGTTGGGTTTTGCATTGCTGGGAGCCACTGAATACATTTCAAAATGATATTTAAGACAGCAATTGGTCCTTATAAGCTGCTGGCTGTGCTTGTAGAATGTCAGAATGCATCTCCTGTGGGTTTTCCCTCCTCTCCCAGACTTTGATGAGCACAGAGCTCTTGGTAGACAATGCACATGTGATCACACTGTGTGAAAGTGGTGTGTTGATAAATTAGAGCTGCCATAGCTGAGCTTATCTGAAGTTTTTATTCAAGGCATTTTCTTAACAAGGCTTCCCACCAAGATCTTGGCTCACAAATCTTTATTCTCTGCCCTGCCTGAAGCAGAGAGATGGAGTTTGCCTTCTCAGCACAGCCCTGAGAACAGGAATTGCAGTTCCTCTGATACCATCTCGCCTGATTTTTTTTTTTTTTTTTTTTTGTCTGCTTCTAAAAGGTCAGATGTTTTTTGCTGATGTTCAGTGTGTTATGAGGTCAAATAAATGAATGCTCATGAGCTGCTTTTGCAGAAAGCTGTGTGCAGCAGATAATTCCTGTGTGTGTTCATTGCTCTGTCAGATAAATGCAGCTGTAGTGTTTCCTGGTTTGTTCATTGTTCTGGAGCATTGATGCTTAGCAGGTTTGGACAGAGGGGTCAGCAAGCAACAAATTAAACGATTTGCTGTGATATTATTCTGGTTGGGGTTTATTTATCTCTTCACTGAGCTCTGGGGGTGCCTGTGGATTACCTTCTCCAGCTGATCAGGAGAGGAAAGTTTGGCATGGCAGGATGGAAGTGGTGAAAGTGGTGATTGATTATTTTACTGATCCGTGCCGAAGTGAAGGTGAGAGGGGATTGCCCCATTTCATAACAAATCAAGTGTAAGGTTTAGACACAGTGGGGGTTCTCATTCAGGAATCAGGGGAAGTGATTGCCAGTCCTTCCTTGTGCTTTCCTCCAGGTGCCCCAAGGGAATGTCTGCACACAGTGCCTTGGGATCCAGTTGCATTTGGCCCCAGGAAAGGCACCCTTGGTCTCCTGCTTCCCTGCACCTCACAGATTGCAGGTTTTGGGATGCCTCAGGGCTGGGATAAAACACATCAGCTGCTCAATCAGGGCCTTGGAATTTGGGGATGGTTTTGTATCAGCTGAAAATGAGCATTCTGCTTTGTTTTACATCTGCTTTCTGCCCTGGTGCAAATTTAGGGTGCAGTCCTTGAGTGTTTCTCACCTTGGATGGGAAAACAACGCTGACTAAAGCAAAACTCAGTTCTGACAAAATTCTGGTGCACACGGAGAACTGGGGCAGGATACAGGCAAAGACTGATTTATCTTCCTTCTCTGGTGAGAGCAAAAGGCAAATCTTGCTGAAATCCAGAGCTGCAGCTGTGGAACAAACAATGCCCAGTCCAGGTAAATTCCTGGCAAAACCCCATTTGGAGTGGACAAGAGAGGGGTGAGGTCCTCACAAATGAACCCTTCTGTGACAGGATGGGTTCTGCTTAGCTGTGGCTGTAACTTTAGTTAGAAAAGGTTAATCTGATTAGTTGGTATTTACAAAAAGCTTTGGGAATGAGCACTGCTGTGCTGACACTGAAGTGCTGACTGTTATGATCATGATAGATATGCTTTATCAGCAGTTTGCCTGATGAGCAAGATGCTTTTTTCCCATTTGACTGTCAGGGAGCTGCCTCCTGGAGAGCAGTAGAAAAATATTTCAGAAAAAAAGAAAAGGCAGGGGGGAAATGGGTATTGTGTTGTTTTACTGGATTCTGGCTCCTGTTGAGCACTGTCCCTCTGGTACCAGACAGAGGGAGAGGGATTATTGACAGGAGCAGGGAGAGACAGGAATGGCTTCACACTGATAGAGAGGAGATTTAGGGTTGGCATCACCAAAAAATCCTTCCCTGGGAGGGTGGGCAGCCCTGGCACAGGTACCCAGAGCAGCTGTGGCTGCCCCTGGATCCCTGGAAGTGTCCAGGACCAGGCTGGACAGAGCTCTGAACACCCTGGGACAGTGGAAGATGTCCCTGCCCATGGCTTGGATACCTTGGATCTGCTTTGTTAACAAGGCTTGGGGACAGGGTTTTCATGGATGCCTGAGATGTTATTCCTTGTTTTCTTTATTTTGGGGCTGGGTGGTAGTGGGGAGGTTGGTGGTGTTCCATGTTTGACACACAAAGTGTGTGTTCAGGCTCAGAAACTGAGCAGAATCACATGTTTTATGGAAAGGAAAATCCTCCTGGGAGGAGCAGCCAGAGTTCATGATTAATTTGTAGAGCATGCATGCACGCCATGGATCCAGGAGGATTCCTTCCTTTATGCTTTTCCATCCTCAAAAGGAACACTTGTAGCTGATAAGACTTTTATAGGTGTGGGATCTGAAAACTCCATTTCTGCCAGCGAAGAGAGAGCCAGGCTTGAGCTGCCTTGCAGGTGCTGTCAGATGATGTGGCAGTGTAAAATGGTGTTTCCATCCTGAATAGGGTTTTTAACTGTCTCCTGCTATCAGGAGTAGTCTTCAGAGGCTGTGCCTTGCTTTGGCTGCTGTCAGATGTTCAGATTAAAAAAAAAATAAAATACTGGAGTGCAGTTTATAGAGTAGCTTCTACCTTCAGAGCTTGCAGGGAGTTATAAAGGAGAGTGTAATGAAGGAATGCTGCATTTCCCATGTGGAAAGTAGGGCAGAATGGAGAGAAAAACTGGTTTGGTGACTCATGGCCTTACCTGATGGCTCAGAAAATTCAGATCCAGCTCTCATTTTTCCCATGGGGTGTCCCAGCAGTGAGTCAGCCAGGGGACAGCAGGGCTGGCTCTGCTCCTCACTTTCTCCCTGGCTGGCAGAGCCCGGGGTGGTGCCGAGTTCCCCAGAGAGGTTTGGGAGACGGGGCTGGGTGGGAATCATCACCTTCCCTCCTGTGCAGTCATTTCCAGAGCCATGAATGGAGATAACAGCAGCAGGGAAGTGTGAGGGCAGCCAGCAAGTGAATAAAGATCTGTGCTGCTGATCTAATCCCCAGGCATCACTTCTGTCTCCTAAATCCAACCCTAAATCCCCTGCAGGGATCCACAGCGCTGAGCTGAATGTTCTGTGTGTTTTTCCAGCGCAGGTTTCTGTGAAATCCCTTTCTTCCCGTGCCCAAATCTCTTCCTCTGGAGCATCACCAGCGTGTGGAGCCTGCCCCACACACCCATCCCCTGCCAAACCACGGCCTTTACCTGCGTGTTCCGGTGCTTCCCGTGCGACCCGTCCTGCGGGAGCGCCTCCTGGGCCACCCCGGACTTCAGCCAGCGCTCAGTGGCTCCAATGGTGAAGATGACAAGGTCCAAGACTTTCCAGGCGTATCTGCCTTCGTGCCACAGGACCTACAGCTGCATTCACTGCAGGGCTCACCTGGCCAACCACGATGAGCTCATTTCCAAGGTAGGTGCTCCCCTGGAGCTGACACGTTGCACATCGGTGGCTGTGGAAATGCTTGGCCTTTTGGAGCTGCCTTTTCCCTTGGAAAATGGGCTCTCAGCCCAAAGGATCTGTATCTGTGAGCTGCTTTTTTTGTTTGAACTGCTTGGGGTCTTCACCATCCTCACAAGTGCAGGGGCTGGGAGTGATCCCTTCACTCTCGTGCCCGGGGAATGAATGGCTGGAGCTTTAGGGGAGGTTTAGTTGGATATCAGGAGAAGGTTTTCACCCAGAGGGTGGTTGAGCACTGGAAAGAGGCTCCCCAGGATTTGGTCACAGCACCAAGTCTGAATTCAAGAAGCATTGGGGCAAAGCTCTCAGGCACAGGGTGGGATTATTGGGGTGTCCTGTGCTGGAGTTGGACTCAGTGATCCTGATGAGTCCCTTCCAACTCTTGAGGGATGCTAGGATAAGTTAAATTAAAAACTCAGTAAATGTTTTGATGCAGAAGGAGCAGGCCAGTAAGAGGAGCTTGTTCTGAAGTGGGAAAACTGAACTTTCCCAGTGTCTGCTGGAGCCTGGCTGTGGTCAGGCTTCGAGTTCCCAGGTCTCGGCTGCCTTGGAATAACTGTTCCGTAAAGTTTATTCAGCTTATAAAATCTGTGTTCAGAAAAAACAGACACAGCCAGAGATTTATGAGCTGAGCTGAGTGGAAATGGTGCTGTGAGCTCTGTGTGTGCAGCTTGAATAGTTCAGCTTCTTGGAGCAGCCTGGAAAGGCTGGGATCACCAGGGACAGAGGAGCTGTGTCCCTTGGAAAGGGGTTTGAAATGTCATTGTGGCAGCATCTGTGCCCTGGAGGTGAAATTGCTTCACCTTTTGGGCCAGCTGGCTGACTCCAGGCTGCTGTGCCCAGTTGAGATGGGGCAGTGACTCCCTGGATTTTTATTTGGTGCCCTGGATTTTGTGTTGGGACACAGAAGGTGCTTTACTGGACGAGGAGAGAGGTTTGTTTTACTTGCTGTTTTTACAGTAGATTAGAGTTTGTGCTCTGCTTTTGTTTCTTGACACAGCTGGTCCCCAGCCAGGGAAAAACAAGGCTGTACATTCCCAGTGCTTTCACCTTTGATGCTTCCTTCCCCTCCTTGTTCCATGTCCATGCTCCAATGCAGCCAGCTCTGCAGATTAAGTAGCTTCCAGCAGGGCAATGCCAGTGCTGCCAACTGCTTGGAATTTGAGCTGTTAGCCCAAGGCAGGCAGAAACTGCCCAGGAATGCTGACTGCTAAAATATGGACAGGAGAGGGAAAAGAGGGAAGCACAATGTCACTTCTGGAAGTGTTAACTCCAATGTGCTCTGGGATCTGCTCCTTCTAAAAGCTCGTTCTAGACCAAGGTGTAAATTAATAGTTGGGACCACATCGCTGGTAGAACCACTAGCAGGTCATGGAATTTGAATGCAAAGGGTTTGGGGTTTCAGGGTTTGTTTCTCAGGGTTGTAAACATGAATAAAAACACATTCTTTGTGTAATTGGAAACCTTATAAAAGTAGTTGTGCAATCCTGGCTTGTACAAGTGGCTGTTTGACAGAACAGAAGGGCAGTCCCTGCCTCAAGGGGCTTCCAAATGTGGAGGAGAATTCCCAGGCAAACTTAAATACTGGCTTTTTTATCTGTTGGAGTTGAGTTCGCAGAGATGTTTCATTTCTTTCGTCACAGCCTTATGTTCACATCCCTGAACCAGGCACTGCTTGTTTCCCACATGGAAACGTGGCAGAGCAAAAGGGAGGGACCAGGATGGAAAAGGGAGTGGGAGATTCTTCAAAACCTTCCTGCAGCTCATCCTGAACCTGACTGTGCCACTCACATCCGAACAGCCCAAATGACACCAATCCTTGGGAACATTCCCACAAAACAGGCTTTTGTTAATTCCTTAATTAATTCCTCTGCTCCTTTTTTGCCCTGAGCTGTGCACAGACCACACCAGAGCTGGGCTGCTCTGCACTCCTGGAGATTTTAGCTCCTTTGGATGCTCACAAGTTGCAGCACTGGCTTGGGCTGTTGGATAAAACACAACTGGAGCTGAATCCCAGGACTGTTGTGTGTCAGTCCATTCTTTCATTTCCTCTCCATCTCCCAAGTTTCCTCTCCCAGCACCAGTGTTAACTTTGGCTTCAAAGTGTTTTGCCAGCACCAGGTATCCAAAACTCCTTGACAAATATGCCTTGGCAGGGCAGTTTTTGCTCCCTTCTCTACTTCAGGAAAACTTTGTGCTTTAAAAGGGGTAGAAGGTTTCTCAAGAAACCATTGCTATTTAAAGAAAACAATCGATGCTGAAGCTTTTAAGAAAATCCAAAGCTGTTCCATGAAGCCAGTTACCAAAATGTTGCTTACTTGGCCTTTTATCTCCTGCAGCCTGAGGGAGAAAGTGGTTTAGTGTGTCTGATTTTGTAACAAGATCTAAATTGTAGGTTGGACTGTCTGGCCAAGAAAGGCCTTATTGACTTAGGAAATATTAAGGTGATCAGATAAATTGGGTGGAGTGAGTAGTTTTCCTTTCTGTGTTCCTTTGGTGTCTGGCTTAGCATGAGTGGAGGTTCTTGTTCCCTTGGAGCAATGCATCATTTAAAAGGCTGTGCCAAATTTAGTACATACTCTTGTTTCACTGCTTTTTCCAGTGCATAAGTGGGCTGAGACTTTGGGAACTCGACCCTGCCCTGCAAGAGATTCCTGTGTGACCTTGAGGAAGTCACTGGATGTCTTTGTTCCTCCTTTTCCCCACCTGAAATTCTGCTCCTTTGTCCAGTCTGCTTGGAAGATTTTGGAGCAGGTCCTGTCTGCTCCTCTAAATTAGTACAGGGTGTCCCAATCCTCTTTGATTTTAATGTGAAAACAAAATCACTGTGCCAGGCAACCATACTTAAAAAGCATATTTCAATGCCAAAAAAATAAGTGAAAAGTACTTCTTGTTACAGGCACAGTATCCCATGGTTTCTAGAATGTTTAAGAAAAATATATATTCCATAATCAATGTCTCCAGGAAGGAGACAGGAGTTTTTCTTGACAAATGTGCTTTTTACATCATTTCCTAGTGAGGCCTTAGGGGAACAGCCAACAAAATAGACATTTAACAAGGTAAAGTTAAAAAAAAAAATAAAAAAAAATCAAACTGGCAGGGGGTGATGCTGATTTCTACCTACTCTGTGCTATTCCAGTTCTTTCTGTTGGAATCCACATGTGCCTTTAAAGGAGGATGGGAACAAGAGCAGAAAGATCCAGGCCAAAGATGCCACTTGAGTGTCTTGGGTGCTGATTTTTTGTGCTATGTGAGCAGTAATTCAGCAGAAATGTCCCTGATTATGGAAATATGTGGAGAATGTCTTGTGGGCGTCCTGCAGTTTCATTTTTTTTTTTTTTCCCCCCTGAATTACTGTGATCCAACTGCTAAACATTACTCAGTGATGTATCCTCTGAAGTTAGCCCGAGGCTTGCCGGGGAAATTTAATGTTTTCCTTTGATGTCTGCATGGAACCTCACTGAACATGAATGGGAAATTCTTCAGCACAAAAGGCTGCAGCTCCTCCAGCACTGAGAATTTAGGAAAAAAAAAAAAATGAAGGACTCCTGTGTGCCTGACTTTCTCATTTGGGGCTGGGTTGTTAATGAGGCAGCACTTAGAAGCTCTTTTTCATCTTCTCAGTCGGGAGTTGGGAGGTTTATCAGGAAAATTCCCTCCCAGTTCTCTCTTTGCTGGCTGCTGGAGCCTGAGCCCGGTGCTTCAGCAGCTCTTGGGGAGATTTATGGCTCGCTGAAAGCATCAAACTTTGCTCCGTGTTGAGGATGTGAGAAGGATTTGAGGTTTTGGTGCTTCCACAGAAGCTGTGGATGAATTCAGCTTTTTTTTTTTGATGCTCCACATACAAGTGAAAGGAGCAGCAGCTGTTGGGTTTTTTTTGTTTGGCTCTTTGGGTTTTTTTTTTCTTTTTGCTTTCTTTCATGTGGACAAGACAGTGTTTAATGTTCTTTAGGGCTTCTCAGGAACCAGCTGATATTTGTAGTTCAGTTCATTTTGAAGATGTGAAGTTATTTGCTGGGTGAGGGCAACGTGCACACAAGGTAGAACAATAAATTTAAAATTACAGCGTGGTAATCTTGAACCTAATGGAAAAAGAGGAATTTAATAAATGGCCAGGACATGTCTGATGAAATTCCTGCATTTCCATCATAGGAAAAAGAGGGTATGAGGTGAGATGGGTATTCCCTCCTCAGGGGTAAAGATCTTATTTTTCATTACACGGGTTTTATTCTTTCTTTAAAGTAGATCTTGTTCCTTCCTAAATATGAATTTAAATTCCCAGCTCCCCAGTAATGAACTCCTAAGGCCAGGAGGAGCCATCACATCATCACACCTGACCTGCTGTGGGGCATGGGCCAGTGCATTGCTCCAGGATTGCAGCAGTTCGTGCAGGAAAAGCATTTAGTCTCCATTTGAAAACTTCAAAAAGGGAAATTCACTGCTCCCTTTGGCCATTTTTTTTTCCCAGTGGTTAATCATCCTTACTATTAATAACCAGAGACTTTGAATTTAGATTTGTCTGACTTGTGCTTCCTGTCATTGGCCATTATTTTATTTCTTTTATTAATAAAATACATCTCCAGTCCCTATTCTTCTCCCTCTAAAAGGTCACAGTAACCAAAGTCACTCTTGATCACTTTTTTTGAACAGACTAACCAGATTCAGCTCTGTCACGGTGCAATCTGATTTCTTCCAGTTTCACATAATTTCTGTGGTTCTCTTCTACATTTTTAGCATTTCAGTATCTTTTTTTAGGGATGGAAGCAGAGCTGCTCTCATTGTTTCAGCCTCAGACTCTGCAGCAGCATCTTTTCAGCTCCCACTTCTCATAATTGTATCAGTCTCACTGGCTCAGCACTGCACACAATCTTCTGTTCATTTATTTGCTCTTCATGCACCAGATTTATCAATTTTATGCACATTTCTAGAGGCTGTCCAGTAGCTTTTGGATCCTGCTTTCCAACTCTTGTTCCCTAATGAATTTACCACTTCCAGGCATTATTCAGAGCTTGCTCTTAATTGCAAATATTAGAGTTGGAGCAGTAAGTGATAAACAGCAAAGCAGCTCCGGGAAAAGTCATTAAGAGTTTTTTTAGCTTCTCATTTCACTGCTGTGAACATGAGAGTGGGAAGGCACTTTGTAATTCTTGGCTTCCATGAAATTTAAAATTGAATGCAGGTCGAGAGGATTTCAGTGCTCAGTAGAACAATGTGTCATCAAAGCCGTTCAATTTTCCTTTTCCTCCAGCGTTTCAGCAGGAGATGCAGCCTCTTAAAAAAAATAAAAAATCAACTTTTCCAGACCAATCCATCCCCAAAACCCTTTCCAGGCAGGTTGGTGTTTGCAGGGGGGGAGGACAGAGGGTCTGGGGTTGTTATTTGAGTCCCTCAGCTCTGTGTTTGGGAGGGAATAAACAAACAACGAGTGCCCTTTGCAGGGAAAAAGTCAGGATGTGAAATCTGAGCCGGGTAATGAGAATTTGTGGTGCCAATTCCATAATGCAGCCACTTAAATTAGATCCTTCTGTCCTGTGGAATTGCTTCCTGTGGGGTTTACCCTACCAGTGTTCCCTCAGATCCTGCTGTCCATAATGGCATTGAAGAGAGTCAGGATCAGGTTGTTTTATTTAGTCAGGAGATGGTTGGTTCACAGAACGAGCCCAAGGTAATTTGTACCTCCTTGCATAATTGTGTTTATACAGCAATTAACTGCTGTGTGATTTTATTAAAATACTGCATTCTGTTCCAAAAAAAAAAAAAAAGGGAAAAGGTAATAAATCACAAGAGTTTAGAATTCCCTGTCAAGGAGGAGGAACAAGGTAAAAATGGATTTTTCTAATCCATCACTTTCTTCATGGAAACAGCTCTCCTTTCATCTGCTGCTTCCTCTGCCTTAGAATTGATGACCTGGGCATAAATAAAATATTGCTGCCATTTATTATCCAGGGAGCTGCCAGGGACAAAGGACAGTTGAATCATCAGGGTTTTTGCTGCAAATCCTGAACAACTGGAGCTCGGAGCTGGTGAGGTCTGAGCCCTCCTGGGAGTTTCAGCTCTTGGCCCTGGCAGTTGGAAAAGGAGGGAATTCCAGCAGAATCCAGGGCTTGCTCCTGGGAGGAGCTGCCCTGGGAATTTCCCTGGCAGGTGTGTGGTTTTAATCTGATTTATCATTGTAGGAGCAGCCCGGGAACAACACAGAGCTCTGGTTTAATCTGTAATTTAATCACACACAAATCTGGGGGCAGTGCAGGGGGGTTTTTCCCACCTGCTGCCTTTGGGGAGGAGACCCTGAGGAGTGTCTGAGCATAATTTCTATTTTAGAGCAGCAGGAAATGCTGTCAGAGCTGTTGTGTCTGGCAGGCAGCAGCACATCCCTGCAGGAGTCTGTGCTCTGCAGTTTTCCTCATCCAGCAGGACTGGAATGAGCAAAGATTGAAGCTCAGGCAAGGAAACTGCACCCAGAGTCTCCTCTCTTAAAATGGAATCACAGCTGTGAGGAGAAATAGCAATAACAAAGGTACAAACTGAGGCTGGATACCTGGAATTGGAGATTTCCAGTGATCCCTTTCAGCAGTGATGACCATGGAAAAAATGAGTAAAAATCCGATTCCAGCTCAGCTCTGAGAACACATCCTCAGTGAGAAAATAAATATCAGCACCAAAACTTCTTTTGGCAAGGCACAAATACTGAGAATGTAGGTGATGGATTAATAAATGAATGATAATTTCAATAAATGGTGAAATTCTCAGCCATGAGGTGTTTGCTGAGTTCATCTCCCTGCAGTGGATCTTCCCCAGGGACTCAGGGGAGCTGTGCCCTGGACAAATCTGCTTTTGCTGAGAAGCAACTCTGCCCTCAGTGTCAGCACTGCTGCTATTATGGGCTGCATTAATGGCAAACAGTGCTCCACTGATACATAGACACTCACTATTATGCTGCTAATTAAATAACTTGTTGCATTAGCAGTTTCCATCTTCCATCCCAGCTCTGTGTTTATCTCCAAAACCCATGCAGCAGCAATAATTAATGTGGAAATAAAGGGCTTTATTCTCCCCCTGCCACTGGTTTTTCAAATTACTGGATTGTTGGATGCTTTGAGCCTACAGGAAAACAGCAGCACTCAAAAGTCAGGGATAAAACCCACAGCAAAAATCTCATTTTTCGTCCCTGTGTACTCAGAAATGGCTTCATTGTCACCTTCTGTGGTTTTTCACAGTAAATAACAAAAATATTCTCCATATTGCCCTTCTGCATTCCAAGTGTAAATGGTGATTGAGGTGCCAAATTCATCCCAAATCCCAGCTCTGGGAATGAGGCTCTGGCAGTGCAGGGATCAGGGTTAACCAGTGGCCAGGCTCCCTGCTCTGCTGGGATTCACAGTCACACACATCTCTGCCCCTAAATAAACTGGAGTAATTGCTTTTAAAAGTAAACATTCCATCTGCTCTTTCTCCCCCCAGTATTTCCATCCTTTTTCATCTTAAAAGTCAAGTTTTGAAACGCAGCAGCAGCAACCAGAGACTGTGCAAATCACAAGAGAAGCCTCAAATTATTGTGAAGTTTTACAGAAGTAATAAATCTGATGTATTTTATTTAATTTGCCTTCAGTAGTTTGCAACCTTAGCATTTGCATTTGGAAATTTCACTTTGAAGTCTGTGAGCTGGAAACTCATTGAAAAATAAATAAGAGCAGAGTCCAGGAGCCCAGGGCTTCAGGAAGGAGGGGGAACAGCACAGGGCTTGTGCTAACAGGAGGAAAATTCAGTGTTGGGATTGAAGTGAGTCAGGACAGCCTGGCTGACACGTGAGGGACAGGGGGACAGAGGAGTTTGTGAATTTTGACATTTTTATAGAGTTTGGCTCAGGATTTAGCTCAGCAGAGCAATGTCTTAATCTGTGTTAGAAATAAATGTGTTAGAATAAAAAAAAAAAAAAAAACAAAACCAAAAAACCAGCCCCTCGATTTTAGACAATTTGCATTTCCCTGAGTGCTGCTCTTCATTAATTGCAGAGCCCCAGAAGAAGAAATTCTCTTTCTCCCTTCTGCAATATAAAATTTCTGAGAGAAATCCCCTGCCCTGCCCCCTGGGTATGGATTAATAACTGGGAATGTGCCCCTGGATCCTGACCCATTTAAATCCCTTCAGGAAGCTCCATGTGCCTGTTGGTTTTCCATCTTCCTGGGCAGTGACATTCCAGGGATAAAGCTGGGTGTCCACTGTGGTTCATGATATTTCAGCATTTTTTTGGGAATCTTGTGAAAATGAGGATTTTTTTCTTGGCTCCAGCACCCAGAAATGTGAGAGGGTGAGAGAATCTCCCTTTGAAAACCAAACTAAACTGGAGCAAAAAAGTCCTTGTTGAGAAGAATTGTAAAATTAACCATTCCTTAAATTTGCATGAGGATTTTAGGGATCAGGAGGCTGTTGTATGGCACTGGAACACTGGGATTTCAGAGCACAAGGATTCTTGTAGGTTGGACTAGGGTTGGGAGTTGGATCAATACCTGGGAGGCAAAATAAAAAATTACAATGATACTCCCATCAGAATAAAACCAGACAAAAGCCTTTCATCTGTACACACCTTCCTGCTCACAACCTGAGCCACAAAATCTGGAGCTGTTCTGAGGATGGGATGCAGCAAATCCTGGTTTTTCCCTGTGTTTTTGCACAGCAACATAAACTGCAGGGGAATAAAGGCCGTGCTGAATTAATTGAATTATTTCAAAGATGAGTTTGGTCCACTAATTCCTTATCGACTTTGGGCTTTAAATAGCATTAAGGACCCGTGGTAAAACTCAATTAAAACTCAGGAATGCAGCTGGAACAGGCTGAGGTCACATCTGTGCACGAGGTGGAATAATGGAACCTGTTCCCTTGGTGCAATCACACCAGAATTGAATCTCTGTTTAATCTGAATTGAATTGTTTAATGTGATCGTGGCCTGCCCCTGCTGTGAGGAGAGCAAGGTGCAATTAATGAGCCCTGAGGAGCTCTGGGGAACCTGTGTGGCTGCAGGGCCCCAGCAACTGAGCTCCTGCTCCCCTGGGAAATGCTGGGCTCTGATGTGAGTGGATGCTTGGAATGGTGCTGGAATCTGCAGCAGGAATTTTTATTTTGCTGTTTCCTCTGTTTTTATTTTGCTGTTTTCTCCTTGATGCTCAAGTGACTCCCAAGGAAACTCCTTTTCTCAAGGAAAAGGATGATGGAGCCATCATACACCTGGTGCTGTTACTGGTTCCTCTAAACACATTCCAGGGCTCATCTTTTTAATCAAATTAAATCAAATCAAATCAGGCTTGAAAGGTGCCATGGAGGCTGAGCTTTGTGTGGGAAAGCAGCAGGTAGGAATTGGGATGAAGTGCAATAGGAATTGGGATGAAGTGCATGGGCACAAGGAAAACTGGAGTTTGGGGCACATCTTGGTACTCAGACTTGTATCAGGTTATATTGACACCACGTTTTATCTTAGTTAAAGGTCTCCTCTCCCTGTTGAAGCTGTGTTTTATGGGAACATCTCATGCTTGGATGTTTAACTCAGCAATGGGAATAGATAAATCTGACATCAGCCTTGTGCTGTGGCTGTACTAACTCAGACCCACAAGCTGGGAAATCAGTGATGCCACATCTCTCTGGAGAGCTCCTTGTGTGGATTTCCCAGGCACAAATTCAGTTTCCAAGGGTTTGTCACATCCCTTCCCTCACTGCACCACTCTGCCCCGTGGGGATATCCCAGGGAATGTTTCCTTTTTGGAAAATCCTGGTTCCTGTGCCCCTGTGGCTCCTCCTGACTGCACTGCCCAGGACGTGGCTTTGGGCCCTCAGCTCCATTTGCATCCCTGCACTGGGAATTCTTTCAGGAGCAGAGTCTGAAGGGGCACACACTGTTCCCTTTCCCTCTTGGACCTGTTTGGGGCCAGGTGCCTTTTCATTTTTTCTGTTTTATTGGATTGTTCAAAGGCTGCCAGCTGGATTTAGGTAAGTGGGGTTTTTCTCTGCTGCAGTCTGCAGGCAGCAAGCATCACAGTGGAGCCATTTAGCCCTGGCAACTGCTTCCTCTTTTTCCAGATGATTCCAGCAGCTCTTTTTGTGTTTAGTCTATTGTCAAACACTGCCACAAAGACTTGGGGTGTTAATCCTGTCATCTGTTCAGAGAGTGGAACTGCTGAGTGGGCTGTGCTGGGGGTGAGGAGCTGTAGGTGCAGGGTGTTTTCAGAGTCTGTGCATCACTGATGGAATGCCAGAATTCCCTCCCGTGTGTCCAGCAGGCAGCAGAGAGGGGAATGTGCCAGAGCAGAGGTGTGGAGGTGGAGAGGCAGAGCCAAGGGGACCCTGAGCTGTGCTCGGAGCTCTGGGGCTGACAGCAGAGTGTCACAAACGGATTTACCCAAACAAAACAGCTCCCAAGGCTGTGGCTGCTGAACAGAGCAGGATCCATGGTCCTGCAGGCTGGGCCCATCCCTGGTGGGCAGGGATGTGTGTCCCAGAGGAGCTGGGAGTGAGTGCAGGTCCTGATCCTGCAGCAGGGCTGGTACAGCAGCGTCTGTGAAAGCCCAAGAGCCTCTGCAGGTTAAGCCTCTCTCTGTGCAGGCTCAGCCTCTCTCTGTGCAGGCTCAGTCTCTCTCTGTGCAGGCTCAGTCTCTCTGTGCAGGCTCAGTCTCTCTCTGTGCAGGCTCAGTCTCTCTCTCTGTGCAGGCTCAGCCTCTCTCTCTGTGCAGGCTCAGTCTCTCTCTCTGTGCAGGCTCAGTCTCTCTCTGTGCAGGCTCAGTCTCTCTGTGCAGGCTCAGTCTCTCTGTGCAGGCTCAGTCTCTCTCTGTGCAGGCTCAGTCTCTCTCTGTGCAGGCTCAGTCTCTCTGTGCAGGCTCAGTCTCTCTCTGTGCAGGCTCAGTCTCTCTGTGCAGGCTCAGTCTCTCTCTGTGCAGGCTCAGGCTCTCTCTCTGTGCAGGCTCAGGCTCTCTCTCTGTGCAGGCTCAGCCTCTCTGTGCAGGCTCAGTCTCTCTCTGTGCAGGCTCAGGCTCTCTCTCTGTGCAGGCTCAGGCTCTCTCTCTGTGCAGGCTCAGCCTCTCTGTGCAGGCTCAGCCTCTCTCTGTGCAGGCTCAGTCTCTCTCTCTGTGCAGGCTCAGTCTCTCTCTGTGCAGGCTCAGTCTCTCTCTCTGTGCAGGCTCAGTCTCTCTCTCTGTGCAGGCTCAGTCTCTCTCTCTGTGCAGGCTCAGTCTCTCTCTCTGTGCAGGCTCAGTCTCTCTCTCTGTGCAGGCTCAGTCTCTCTGTGCAGGCTCAGTCTCTCTCTGTGCAGGCTCAGTCTCTCTGTGCAGGCTCAGTCTCTCTCTGTGCAGGCTCAGTCTCTCTGTGCAGGCTCAGTCTCTCTCTGTGCAGGCTCAGGCTCTCTCTCTGTGCAGGCTCAGCCTCTCTGTGCAGGCTCAGTCTCTCTCTGTGCAGGCTCAGGCTCTCTCTCTGTGCAGGCTCAGGCTCTCTCTCTGTGCAGGCTCAGGCTCTCTCTCTGTGCAGGCTCAGCCTCTCTCTCTGTGCAGGCTCAGCCTCTCTCTGTGCAGGCTCAGTCTCTCTCTCTGTGCAGGCTCAGTCTCTCTCTGTGCAGGCTCAGTCTCTCTCTCTGTGCAGGCTCAGTCTCTCTCTCTGTGCAGGCTCAGTCTCTCTCTCTGTGCAGGCTCAGTCTCTCTCTCTGTGCAGGCTCAGCCTCTCTCTCTGTGCAGGCTCAGTCTCTCTCTCTGTGCAGGCTCAGCCTCTCTCTGTGCAGGCTCAGTCTCTCTGTGCAGGCTCAGTCTCTCTCTCTGTGCAGGCTCAGTCTCTCTCTCTGTGCAGGCTCAGTCTCTCTGTGCAGGCTCAGTCTCTCTCTGTGCAGGCTCAGTCTCTCTCTCTGTGCAGGCTCAGCCTCTCTCTGTGCAGGCTCAGCCTCTCTCTGTGCAGGCTCAGTCTCTCTCTGTGCAGGCTCAGTCTCTCTCTGTGCAGGCTCAGTCTCTCTCTGTGCAGGCTCAGTCTCTCTCTCTGTGCAGGCTCAGTCTCTCTGTGCAGGCTCAGTCTCTCTCTCTGTGCAGGCTCAGTCTCTCTGTGCAGGCTCAGCCTCTCTCTCTGTGCAGGCTCAGTCTCTCTGTGCAGGCTCAGTCTCTCTCTGTGCAGGCTCAGTCTCTCTCTCTGTGCAGGCTCAGTCTCTCTCTGTGCAGGCTCAGTCTCTCTCTCTGTGCAGGCTCAGTCTCTCTGTGCAGGCTCAGTCTCTCTGTGCAGGCTCAGTCTCTCTCTCTGTGCAGGCTCAGTCTCTCTCTCTGTGCAGGCTCAGCCTCTCTGTGCAGGCTCAGTCTCTCTCTCTGTGCAGGCTCAGTCTCTCTGTGCAGGCTCAGCCTCTCTGTGCAGGCTCAGTCTCTCTCTCTGTGCAGGCTCAGTCTCTCTCTCTGTGCAGGCTCAGCCTCACTCTGCAGGCTCAGTCTCTCAGCAGAGCTGCAGTTTTGCCTCTCTGCCATCACATTTAGGGACCTCCCTCCTCCCCAGGGCTGGTGTCTGCCCCACACTGTCACCATGAACACTCCCTGCGATTGCCCTTTAACTGGGAACAGGACAATGGGGGGAAAACCATTTCCCTCAAAACTGGTTTTTCAAACAACGATTTCACAGCTCTAATTTGGGATCAGCACAGCTGAGGGGCCATAAGAGTGGCTGCAAATTGGGTGACAGCAGATTCTTAAACCAGAGCAGCTGCCAAAGCATCTTAACATGGAGCTTGTGGCCTGAGGAGGGAGAGGATCTGCTGCAAACTGCTGACCCAGGCCCCCTGCATGCTCCAGTCAGCATTCCTTGGGCCCTGCAGCTTTTGGATGCTTCTCTCCTGAGCACCCAGGAGCAGGGAGGGCTCCTGAGCTGAGTGCCAGGAGCAATGAGCTGCTGTGCATCTCCAATCCCAACAGCTCCACTTGATTTTTTTTTTTTTTTTTTTTTTTTAGAGGGCTCAGACAGGATGGGGAAGGAAGGTTTGTGTTGCTGGCACAATCCAGATGTGTTTTGTGTTGCTGGCACAATCCAGATGTGTTGTTTCCAGCCAGACACTGAGCATTAGCAGTGCAGGGAAAAATATGTGCTTGGGCTTCCAGTGAAAAACAACAAGAGAAAGATCTTTTCCATTTCTTTCAGCTGGAAAGTGATGCCAGGAGCTGTTGTTTCAGAGAGTCTGGATTTGTGTGGGAGGGGGATTGAGATGCACCTTTGAGTGTGCATCAGGAAAATCTACACAGAGAAAATGCAGAGCACAGAAAGTAGGTCTGGCTGCTGGCTGTCACTTCAGTGAAAATCAAGTGTGTTGTGGAAATCTTTGTGTGTCTCTTAAAAAAAACAAACAAAACAACAAAAACAAACACAAGAGCGTCTGCTTGTGTATAAATAAATCTGTTTTTTTCTGATTTCGTAGCTCCCATTACAGCATATGCCAATTTTTCTGGCATGCTAAAAAAGCAGGAACATCTCCAGGAAATTCTCAGGTTACAACACCCAGATAAAAGCTGCCTTTATAAAGATGCAGCCAGCTTGGTCTTGCAGAGGACAAATGCACTGGGGATCTTGAGGGTCCAGACTTCTCTCCCTTCTTTTTATCTGTTTTGCCAAATCCTTTGCTGGCTGCAGGGTGACTATTGAGACAGCACTGAAAGCTGAGCAGTGGTTTGTTGAAAATTTCTGCTTGGGGAGGGGATAAATAATGTGATTTTTTTTTCCCAGTGACCACCCTTAGATACCCACAAGCACTGGTGTGAGCTGGGAGGAAGGGCAGGCACCTCTGGAAGGATGCTGCTGTCCCTGGGGGTGGAACAATGTCCAGAGAGCCCCAGCACAGCTGATGGGACTGGGTTTGTTGTTTATTAAAAGCAGACCTTTGTACAGCAGGAACAGAAAATCCTATTTCTGTCCCAATAAAGCTCTGCTCCCATGGTCGCTGTTATTGGCAAACTCAGTCACTTTGGTATTTACAGAGAAGTATTTACTGGGAAGGGCTGGATGGTGAGAAATTTTCAGCTGATTTCACTTTGCACTGTGGCACACACATTGCTATGGGACTCTGGGTTTCATCCCTGAACCCTTTCCATGGCATCCCAGTCCTGCAGCAGGGACAGGCAGTGCCCTCCTGCCTTGGATCCTCCTTCCTGAGCAGGGAAATCATCCTTTGGGTTCCCATTTTTCCCCCCCTAGGTCACTGGGATGGTGCAGGGCGTGTCTGGGAGCAGCCAGGCTGGTTGTGTGTGAGCTATGACAGCAGCAGAGGGATTAAAAGAAGCTTCTCTAATAAATGCAATTACACAAACATGCTTCAGCCATGTGTCCTATTTAATTCCTCCCCAAGAAAAGAGGCATTCCTCAGGGCACTGCTTTTGTCTGAGTCAAAGAGAGATCCCAGTGCCTCGGGCATCCTCTCCGGGTCCACAGTGGCTCTTCTGTGCCCTGGGTGGCAACTAATATTGGGCTTCAGAGTCCTCTGAAGATCAGTTATCCCTGCAGGACCCAGGGAATTCTGTGCCAGGCAGGGATTTTGGAGCTGGCACAGCCCTGGCTGCCATGCAGACCTCACAGGCAGCTGGCACTGCTGGCTGTGGCTCCCTGCCCGGGTGCCCCGTGGCATTTTTGCCCTCTGAGATGCCTCTGCTTTGTGGAAAGGATCCTTTTGCAATTGGGGATCTTCCCAAGGAAGCTGTCAGGGCTTGGGCTGCCTCTCCTCGAGGCAGGAGTTGGGCACTGATGGAAGGGGACAGCCCAAGGAGGGCAGGGACCCCCCAGACATTGTTTTATGTGATGTGGGATTGCTCTTAAGCAAATCAAGGATCATTGTTAGAGGGCCCAGAGGTAAACCATGAATGTTTCTCTTTTCCCTCAAAACCCTGTTCCCCCCCCTTTTATGGATTTTTGGTCTGAAATCAGCTGAGGTTTTAAAAAAACTACTCAACATTCCAAGGTTCCTGGTGAGGTGCAAAGTAAAGGATTAAATGGTGCAGAAAAGCTGCTTTTGGACTTGCCCAGCCCCTGCCCGTTGGTACAGACATTCCCCGAGGTGTCCCACTGAATAACCTGTGTACAGACAACCCACAATGTTTAATTCAGTGTGTGCCTGTCAAAGCACGTTAAAAATGCAGGTGGCACTCGGTGCCTGTCAGCCAGGCACTGTCCCAGGGTGATGGCACAGACCTGGCACGCTGGGAATGCCAGGCTGGCACTGCCCTGGTCCCTCCAAAACATTGCCTTGCCATGGTGTCAGATGCTGAGGAAATGTGGGGCAGAGAGGATGTGCCTGCATTGTCTGGGCTGGTTTGGTTTTTGATTTTCGGTTTTTGGTTTTGCTCTGTGGTTCTCTTGTCCACGCTCATCTCCATCTCCTGCTGGGTTTAACCCCAGTCCTGAAGATCTCCACATTCCCCGTGGGAATGTGAGGCTTGCACACCCCTCAAGACCTTTTGTGAAATCTCAGAACTGTGTTTCTGTGCAGAGCTCCTGGCACAGACAAACCCCAATCCCAGGTTCAGCACCTGGCTGTGCAATTCCCAAGGCAAATCAATCCCTGTGAAAGTGCAGTTTGGAAAAAGATCCAAACCAATTTTTGGCAGCCTCCAGGTGAGGCTGAGGAGTGCAGTGAAGTTCATAAACACCAAAAGGGTTAAAAGAGATTTTGCTGGGACATAAGAGAAAAAACTCAACTCTGGAGCAGCACATTGGGCCCGTATGAAAACACTGGAAATTCCAGGTGTGTCCTGTGAACAGGGCAGGTGCTGGAGCTGCAGAACAGTTGTCTTGTTGCTCTCAGACACCAAACTGAGCTTTGTTTTCTTGCCTTCCAGTCCTTCCAGGGCAGCCAAGGACGAGCTTACCTCTTCAACTCCGTGTGAGTACCCTGCGCACGCCGCGTGGCTCGGGGCAGCTTTAACAAAACCCTCCTGAAAAAGGAAAAAAAAAAAAAAGTAATTTCCTCCAGAAAACCTCTGCCTGGGACTTGGGAGCTTCCTGAAAATGGTTGGAGAATGAGGCAGAAATAGCCCCTGATTCATGTTTGAGTTGTGTAGAGGTTTCAGATACGCAGCAAGGAAAAGGTGATTTTTTTCGTCATCGGGTTGAGAAATCAGAGCTAATGGCTGAGTCATCCTCCTCTCCCAGGATGTCGTTGGACCAAAGAGCCAGAGTTTTGTAAATGTGGGGACAGATGATATCTAAATATGCACTTCATAAAAACTAAATATGATTTTCCCAGTGACTGGAAATAGTTTTGGGGAGGTCACTGCTGGTCTCTCTCTCAGCAGAACTGCTGATTTCAGTCCCATTTTTCAATTTTGAGAGTAAAAGTACCATTTTATCAATTTGAGAATGAAAATCTTTCTCAAATACCTAATTAGCACAAGTGACAAGAGCCTTATTAATCTCCTGTTCAAAGCTTTCATTGAGTTTTTTTTAGTTGAATAAAAAAAAATCCCATTTTACCTTTTCATTCTGCTCTGGAACTGCCAGGGAGCTTTTTGTTGTGGGCACAGCTGGGAAACTCAGAACCTCGTGCTCATGTTTTCAAACCCTGCAATGAAATCATTGTCAGCTTTATTGGAGCATCTTGATGTGGAAGGGGCTCTAATGGGGAGCATCTGTGCTTTGTCCCAGAGTTAACGTGGGCTGTGGCCCCGCAGAGGAGCGGGTGTTATTAACAGGACTGCACGCCGTGGCAGATATTTACTGTGAAAACTGCAAAACCACGCTGGGCTGGAAATATGTGAGTATTTTGGGAGCCCAAAATGCAGGTTTTCATCTGTAACCATCTGTTTTCCTCTTGCTTTTGTGTGTGTTGCATTTGGAAAATCAGTTTTAATTTTTTTTATTTTTTTATTTTTACTAAGAATTTACACCTGGTTTTGGTGGGGTGACATTTAACATAAATGAGGATAATTTCAGTCTTGTGGTTCACAGTGGTTTTATTTTCTTTTCTATTATTCTGGTAGTTGTTATCAGAATAATAGAATGCTCCATTAATCCTGTGTCCTTCTCACTAGAAATACTGTTGAACATGAGTTTATCTGTTTGCTCTTCCAAAATTCAATTACCTTCCAATAAAGTTTAATGTTACCTCCTAATTTCTGCTTCTGGAGGCCCACACCATTTTGTCCAAACATTTTCACCAGTGTCTAAATAAATCTGAACCAATCCCAGTTTGTGTCCATGGCCTCTGGACAGAAATATTCTTCACTGAGCCAATTGAAAGGGTGTAGAAAGGAAACCATAAAGAATGGATGGGGTAGGAATCCATGGAGAAGAAGCTCAGAGATTTTTGGGATCCCAGAGGTTTCTTGTGAGCTGCAGGCACAGATCTGTTCAGAGTGGGATCTTCTCCTGGAAATCCATTCCCACATTAAATTCACCAAAATCCATCCCACTCCCAGGGAGAGAACAACTTCACTTCCAACAAACTTGAATAAATTCCCAAACCACCCTGGAGAGAGATGGATTTCACCACCA
This sequence comes from Sturnus vulgaris, assembly GCF_052056855.1. Taxonomy (NCBI): domain Eukaryota; kingdom Metazoa; phylum Chordata; class Aves; order Passeriformes; family Sturnidae; genus Sturnus; species Sturnus vulgaris. Next base: position 2,758,791 of record NC_142263.1, on the reverse strand, counting down.
AGGATCCCTAAATCCTGGCCCTAGGAGCATTTGCCATTGGCCTGCAGAAATCTGCACATTCTGTGCTGCCACTTCCTTTTTCTCAGCATGTAAAGGCACTAAAAGCAGGATTTAGGATTCCAGAAGCAGGATTTAAAATTCTAGAAGCAGGATTTGTAAGGTTCCAGAAGCAGGGTTTAAGATCCTAAAAGCAGGATTTTTTTTGTGGTTGTGAGTTTGTTTTGTTTTGGTTTTGTTTGTTTTTAAGATCCTAGAAGCAGGATTTAGGTTTCCAGAATTAAAAGAGATTTTTTTTTTTTAAATTTTTTTTTTTAATATTCCAGAAGCAAGATTTTTAAGATTCCAGAAGCAGGGTTTAAGATCCTAGAAGCAGGATTGGTTTTTGTGATTGTGGTTTTTTGGAGTTTTTTTGGTTTTGTTTTTTAAGATTCCAGAAGCAGGATTTAAGATTTTTTTCCCCCATAATTTCCCTGAGAGCCAACAGAAACACCTGCAGTTAACTTTTATTCTGTGAACAAAGCTCAGACCTGCACCAGCACCCCCAAATCCACTCCATAACGTGATTTACACCCAAACATCACCTCCACCTCACTCCTCCTCCTCATCTCATTTCAGGAACACGCTTTTGAAAGCAGCCAGAAGTATAAAGAAGGCAAATACATCATTGAACTAGCTCACATGATCAAGGATAATGGCTGGGATTGAGGGGAGGAGCCAGCCCTGGCAGCGTGCAAGAGACGCCATCCAACCGAACATTTATCCAAGAGTGAGAGAGTGACTGAACGCTTGGTTCCATGCATTTAGAGGCTCTGCAACCCGGGAGCATCTTCACACCCTTCTCCATCTTTATTGGTGACTGGCCTCTAAATTTCTGTCTCTCTGTCTCTTTGCTTTGTATCTGTTTGTGAGTTGACCCTGGCTGCTTCTCTCTCTGTTCTGGCGTTGGCTCCGAGAATGCACCGAGTGCCCAACAGCCATTCCACGCGCCCAGTGCTCGACCCAGCCTGACCTGGGCTCTCCTGGCACCTCCCCAGGTGCCCGAGGCTTGGGCAGGAGGAGGTGGGAGAGGGGTGGGGGAGTGGGGGAACCATCAGGAGGTGATGCTGTGCTTCTCCTTTCAGTCCTGGTTAAGCGAGGCTTGAAACCCATCCTTGTCTAAAAAAGGACAGAGAAATAATCTACTTGTCTAAATGGATAGAGAAATATCTACTCGTCTAAAAAGGACAGAGAAATCTCTCCTTGTCTAAAAAGGACAGAAGTTACCTCACTGTGTTTTCTCTCTGAATCCCAAATCCATCGGCCCAGCCCGAGGCAGAACCAGTTTCCCCCACAATCTGTGTTTTGTTTGCTATTTATGAACTCGTTGTTTGAGGGGGCAGGACCTGGAGGCTGGAGAGATTCCCTGCCTCTCTTTTTTTCTTGCTGGTTCAGGGTAGGGAGGCTGAACATCCCAATGGAGCCGTGGGGAGCATCCTCAGGGCTGGAGAAACCAAATCCTGATTCTTGAGAAGAGGAGAAAACCACTTCAGGCAGAAGGAGTTTGGAGCTGCAGCTTAGGAAATGTGATGGGGTGAAAAAAGGCACGTGGGAGGCGAGGGAGAGGAAATTCCCTAGAGGAGGAGGAGAATGGGGACAAGCAGTGGCAGAGGGTACCCCTGGATTTCCTGGCCTCCCCTGAGCACCCTTGGTGGTGTCTCACCAATCTTTCCCGAGTGCAAGTAGGAAAAAGCTGTTTCAGAACCTTTTCCGTGAATGCCAGGCTCCACTGGGGAAGGCTGGCACAGAAGTGGGGGAGGAGGGAGCCAAGTTCTGGTGGTTGTGTTGCTCAGGTGAATATTTCAAGCCTTGAGGTTTCCTCCCCAAATCATCTCCCCCCTTTTCCCACTCCCAGAAGCCCATTGCAGGCACGGGGAGAATGGGAAAGGAAAAAAAAAAGGAATTCACCATCTTCCCAGCACCCCTGGAATGATCTTTGCTTTGAGGGGTAGATGTGGGTGTCAAAACTGCAAGGGACAAGGAGTCCTTCCCATTTGAATTTTTCCATGGGAATTGCAGAGCACCTTCCCGAGGTGGGGATGCTGGGGAAGGGGTGCTGTGTGTGACAGGGGAACTGGGTCAGGCCAAAATAACAACGAGGAGTTTGCTCTGCAGCAATCCAGCCAGTATCTGGTGCAGAACCCAGGACTATTGAGCTGAGTTTGTTTTCTCTCTCCCCGAGTGAATTTTTCTTTTTGTTGGCAGAATTCTTTCAAGTAGGTTAATCCATGGGGGGAAATCTTTCTTAATCCAGAAGGAAAGAGTGTTGTGCAGGGGGTGCTGACTCCTTATGAAACAGAAGCTTTGGAGCTGTGAGCTGTTGTCACTGGCCCCACTCCTGAGAGATTCCAGGGGGCTGTGGAAGAGTCATTTGCTGTTAAATTGGCTGGGAATGTGAACAGAGACTCTCCTTAAGGATCAGGGAGGAATTTAATGTTGGATCCTTGTGCTGATGATCCTTTCATCCAAACCTGATGAAGCAAAGGTTGTTTTTTTCTCTCTCAAAGTTCTGTTCTTGACAACCTTAGAGAAATGAGGTGGAGCTGGCCAGGCTCCTGCAGGGGATGGAGTTTGTGACCAACCTGTCCAGAGGTGGCTTCTGCCCTCACCCTTCTGCTCTGGCTGTGTAACAATTGCTTCAGCTTTTGTTTTGGATTGTCTCTGCTTCCATCAGCCACATTCCCTCCGGTGACAAATACAGGAAAAAAATCAAAAATTCCACAGCACCTGCTGTCTTGTGGACTCTGGCACTGACCTGGTGCCACTTCCCTGTCCTTTCATTGAGGATCCATGGCAATTTATTGGGTTTTGACTCGTGGGAAGTAATTCCTGTTTTTCAAAGAGCTCTTTAGTCTCCACAGAGCCTTTAAAGGAGCTGGGAGAGGTGAGGGCTCATCCCAAATCCTGTGAGGCTGAGAAGAGCACGCAGGGCTCATGGTTTGATGTTGGTATTTGGAGTGAGTGCTGATCAAAAAGTGATCTAAAAGGCAGGGCTGTGCAGGGAACTGCTCTGAGAAGCAGCAGCTCCAGAGAGAGCTGCCAGGTTGAAATGTTTTTATCCATTCAGTTGGGACAAAAAAAGGACAATGCCCCATCAGACCTGGCTGGTTTTTACTGGCCACAAGTGCTGGGCTTTTAATGGCAACCAGTCCAAACTTGAGTAGGGCAGGGTCTTAATCTGCTTTTAATCGGTTTTGTCCCATCAGTCTCTTGCTGAGAGCCTGGAGCCCTGATGGGAGCCCAGTGTGTGTGGCTGTGCCTGTGCCCAGCACCCAGAGCATTCCTGGGGAGGGGCTGTGATGTCCTGCACAGGTGGGTGAGGAGGAAAAGCTTCGTGCAGCTCCTGTGTGTGTGTCCAGTCAACAGCAAGAGTTTATTTAGTTGGCTGAAGAGGAATTTGGGATCTGGATTTGCTGGTAGCTCCCACAGCAGCACAGGCAGAGTGGGGGGAGCCACAGTGACACACTCAGAGATAACCAAAGAACTTCCCTGCTGAGCTGAGCCAGCTGGGGCCTTTTCCCAGGAGAAATGGAGACCTGGCCCTGGGAGCTGTGGTGCTGCTTTCCATGGGCAGCATCCTTGGGAAAACACAGACAGCAGCGAGTTTTCCTCCTTCTTTTGGTGTCCAGCCTCGTGTCTGGGCAGTGTGAGCACCCTTGAGTTTACATCCCCCCCTCTACCCCAAAGCTCAGACTTGAGGAAGTTTTAAATTGTTTTTGCTTTGGTGGATTGTCTTGATGTGAAATCCTGACCCCTGTAAGAAATATTCAGATGATAATATATACAAAGCAGAAAAAATAACCCCCAGACGTTATCTTGTGAAATATACTTTTGTAAATAATATTTAATTTTTTTAAAAGAAATAATATATTTGGTGCTGTTTTCTCAGAGCCCCTCCCTGAGAGCACTTTCTGTTGTCATTTTTGTTTATGGTAATCCTGTTTCCTTCTGTATTTGTTGGAAAATATGTTTAAAGGGAAACAAAAATCATAATTTCCGTTGTCCTCGGAGGTGGATCCGTGTTCCCTGTGGATGTGGCAGGAGAGGGAACTCCCAGCTGGCAGATTTGGTGGCTGGGTTGGGGACAGCAGCCCCCAGGGGGGACATTTGGGCTGGGAGGGGCTGCAGGCACTCAGAGGGCTCCAGTTCCCCCCTGCCTTTCCCTGAAGCCCAGGAACCCCCCTGGAATTCCCACTGGCCCTGGTCTGTGGGATCCAGGCCTGGGATTTTCTCTTGCACCAGTATTGGCTGGAGTGAAGCAGATCTGGAGCTGCAGGAATTGGGATTGCACAGGAGCTGCAGCCTCACATTTGCTGAGGGCAGCAGGGGTGGAGGATGGAGCTTTTAACTCCATGTTGATTTTAACCTAAACCATAAAATCTTTGGACCCTGATTTTATTTTTGAGGGGAGGTTGGTTTTTTTTTTTTGTTGCTGTTTTGTTTATTTTTTTTTTAACCAGGCTGCTACATAACAAATTAGAGTAAAAGTTTACCTCTGGTGGCAGTAAAGTTCATTTATTTTGTTCTCCTTTCTGTCTTTAATCTCCCCCCTTCTTGCCTTTCTTCGTTTTTATTTCATTTGGTCTCTTGTTTATCCCAAAGTGGACCAACAGCACAAACCACTGGACTGTGTTTTGCTGAGCAAGGAGCTGTTCAGGAACTGTTCAGTTCTCTGGGTTTGGTGCACACGACTTCAAACCACACAGGAACAAAACAAACCCTGCAAAATCAAACTGTTCTCGTGATGATCAAGTGAGAATTTCCTCTTGTATGCATTTTTCTAACTGCTCTGTGAGAGTGTGAATCATGCATTTCACTGCACTCCCCTGCTTTGGGAGGAGCTTCCACGTGAAGCAGTTTTGGGATGAAGAGGGGACACCAAACACCAAGCTCAGCTCAGTGGGAAGGAGCTCTTCCCACCACGGGAGAGGCCTCAGTGCTCAGAAACAATCAGGTTAGACAGAGATTTTCTGCAGAAATCCTGGTGAAAAAAGAACAAGCAGAAGAGGGGAAACAAAATCATCTTGAATTCAGAAAAAAAAAAATAAATTAAAAATCAACATATTTAAATGCAAGCAGAATGGCATTGTGTAAGGTACAACCACAAATAAGCTGTTCTCATCGTTCCAACTGTGTGTATCCTTTGTTTTGTTCTTCCTAAGGAAATGGGAATGCTTTCCCCACTGACAAAACTAAGGACAATATTTCCAATACCAGCCTGTCTATGGATGCTCTTGTGTTTACAAATTGTGTATACTTTTATTTCTTTGATCTTGTTTTAATTTTTTTTTTTTTGGCATATTCTTTCAGGTCATTTGCTTCAGTCATAAATGCAATTGTTTGTTTTCAAATAATTGGTTTTCACCTTTTCATGTATTTGTACATTGTATATAGTTCTTCAGTATTAGAGGGAGGCGTATTGTTTGTCATATTTACAATATGTGTTGGTGCTCATTTGAGAAAATAAAATTTTCAAGTACTAAAGCTGCTGCTCCAGGTTTCTGCTTTATTCTGTGGAGATCCCTGAACTCCAGAGGTGCTCCCAGGGGAATGGATACAGCAATTGCTGCTGCCTCCAGCTCACATACAAGCACAGCCAGGTGGAAGGCAGTGCTTTATCTGGGGTTTTTGGGAAGGGCAGCAATCCCTGCTCATCCCACTGCTGGAGGTGGCAGGGAGCTGTCCCTGTGCCCTGTCCCTGTCCCTGTTCCCTGTCCCTGTTCCCTGTCCCCGTGCCCTGTCCCCGTACCCTGTCTCTGTCCCCATGCCCTGTCCCTGTCCCTGTGCCCTGTGCTGCTGAGTGCCCTTAATTCCCCACAGGCAGAAAAAGCAACTTAACCCTCTTTAGGTTAAAAGAGGGGGTGAGCTCAGGGCAGCAAAGCTGCACCTGAGAGGAGCTGGGGGTGAGGAAGGTGAGGAGGAGCTGGAGGATTCCTGGGAGGGGGGAAAGGCCAAGGAAGGTGAGATGGAACTGAGACCCCATGGGCTGGGCAGCAGGACAGAGGGGCCAGTGGGGTTTTGACTTCACCAAAATCTTAAATTGCTCTTCTTGGCCTCACACCAGCCTGGGACACTCTGTGTGTGTCCCTAAGAGACACTGCCCCTCCCTGGGGACAATGACATCTCCAAAAAATGTCCTGCAGGGCCTGTGTGGGGCAGCTCCTGTGCTGGGCTTGTTCCTACAACCCCCGAAACCCCAAAGGTTTAACCCTGCGTGGTGTGGGCAGTGGGAATCCCTTGGGATGGGCTGGGATGTGGGAAGGTTTCTTGTTCTCCATCACAGCTCTGAGCGTGGCTCCTCCCCAGCCCAGCTGCCAGGCCTGCAGGGAAAATCCCTCAGGAAAAAGCTCAGGATTTCCCACCCTGAGTGACAACGAGAGGGACAAGTCAAGGCTGTCCCTGAGCAGGGGCCTTGGGAAGAGCCTCCAAATCTGTCAGGACTTGGGGATGGAGGTGGTGAAGTGCCAGGACCAGGAGGGATGGATGGATGGATGGATGGATGGATGGATGGATGGATGGATGGATGGATGGATGGATCCCACTGACCACAATGAGGGATTTTTCTTTTTCAAAGGATGATCACAAAGCTAAAAATACAGCAGCACCAGTGGCCTTTAATCCCGGTTCAAGAGCAATCTGACACTCCTGCTCTGCTCCCCAGCGGGATTTTTGGGATGCAGGGATGCTGCTCCATGGGTTCACTCCATCCCTTCCCTCCTCACTCGGGGTCCAACCCCACGGATTCCCCTGGGCTTCCCCCAGCACCTCCTTTCCCAGCAGGACCCCGGCTCCACCCGAGCAGGGTTTTCTCTCTGACAGAGAGGATTTTCAGTAGCAGGATTTTCAGCTCAGGCTGCCAAACACACCAGGGTTATTTTTACCCGGCTCCAGGGTGGGGTATAAATAGAGCCGAGGCCGTTCTCTGTTGCTGACCGAGAAATGTCCCACAGAAGGGAGCCAGGCACGAAGGAAATGTCACCTGGAACGTGGCCACCCCTGGGGGACTCTGCCCTGTCTGCAGAGAGGGGAAATAACAGAGCCCTGGTGCCACCCTTGTCCATGTGGCCCCCGAAAACCACAGAGCCAGGCGGGATTCTGCTCCATTTTGGGGAATCTGGGGGTGTTGTGAGCACAGGCTTTGTGCAGGGATGGGCACCTTTAATTCAATCTCTCCAGGATTAAATCCCTCCATCTGTCAGGACACCCCAAATCTGTAAAGGGGATCAGCCCTGCAAGGGCAGGCACTGGGGGACTCAGGGAAAGGACAGCAGGGACAGGAGGTGACAGACATCACCAGCTCGATTTCTGTGACAAAAAAAAAATCCCAAACCCATGGAGATTTTCCAGGCTGGCCTGTTATTTATGGCTGGGGATCAAGCAGCTGCTCCCGGCAGGGGCTGCCCCGCTGGGCTCCTGCAGAGCCTCGTTTGTTCCCAGTCTATGGAAACTTCTGATGAGGTGAAGTGAAATGCTGGGGGGAAAAAAATCATCAAATCCTTTACCATGGGCCCGACCTCGCCCCGTGGAGCTGTGTCCCTGGGTGAAGGGCTCTGAGCAGGCTTTGGACTCCTGACAGAAACAGCAAATGCTGCAGGAGAGCTTTTACAGAGCTCTGCTTCCTCGGGAAAGCCAGGCTGGTGTTTTCTTTTCCACTCAGACAAGGATTTTCCCATAATTGTGCTATTTTTATGGAGGTTTCAGACAGAAGCAGAGGGCCTCTCCCAGCCCTGGTGCTGGAGGAGCTGGAGCTCTGAGGGTTCAGCCTCTGGTGCAGGTTCCCCATCTTTGCCAAGTCCCTTTGCTGGCAGATGTCTCACCCTGTGGAAATGGGGGGGATTTGTTCCATCTCTGCCTCGCAGGGATTTTTCTTTTTTGGAGTTTCCTGCCTGGGGATGAACCATGGTGCAGATGCTGCCTGAACCAGGGGGAAGCAGCAGAGCCTTCATGGCACAAAACAGGAGCTCAGGCAAAACTCCCACTCTGAGGACACAAAAATGAACATTTCACCAGTCAATATCAATTTCTGGGCAGCTCATCAACACCCCAAGCCCTGCTGATGAGGCAAAGGCTGGGGAAACACCAGGAGTGATGGCTGAGAGCTGTGCCCATCACCAGTGCCTCCCCCATCCCCAGGTTTTGCTGGTTTCTGGATGGATTTTTGCTGGGAGGGAACTTTTTTTTTTTTTGAGTGGTGTTGCTGCTCGAATCTCAGCTGGGTTTTGCTGCTCAGTTTTGCCAGGTGTTGTGGCAGGTCAGAGGGAAGGAGCCAGGTGGGAGCAGGTTTTATGGGGAGGAAATGAAGTGGCTGAAGGGTTGGGGCTGTGTTATCTTTAATTTGAGGTGGGATTTCAGTCTGACTGCGGGATTTGAGCTGCTGTGGCTCCGTGTGCCCGGTTAGGGGGGCAGCAGGAAGAGGCTGTGATGGGGACTGCTGATGCAAATCCTTTTGCAGAATTGTGAATTTAATCTTTAGAAGCCTGGTGGGAATGAGCTCTCTGGGGCTGGGAGCTGCCAGCAGCCAGCCAGCTCTGCTGCCGGCGCCTGGAGCCATTAGCAGGGCACTAATAATGTCCTTTATTAAATCATAGCCACGTCATCAGCTGCACTTAGGGATGTGACTGCTTGCACGTCCCTTCCCAACCTGCCTGCTCCTCTGGGTGCTCTGCGAGTTGATTTTTTTTTTTTCTGTGGGTTTTCAGCAGTTCTTTGCTCTTTTAGTTTGTAGGATCCATCCTGCAGAAAGGGCTGGATTTTTACTCAGTTCATCCCCAGGTCCTGGTGGCCTCAGATACACAGGGAGGGTTTTTTTTGGCTCAATTTGTTGTCAGCAGGAGAGGGTCTGTGAGCTCCTGAGTGAAATCCCATGTGCCAAACGCAAATTTCCCTCAAAATACAAATAATTCAGCCCAAACTGGGCTCTTGTGCTCTCTGTACCTGCCTTGGACCAGGCCAGGCTTTGCTTGGGTTTACTGGAGCTGCTTCTGTCAGCTCTGAACACGTGCATTCCATGCCCAAGGTTCTCAATCCAAAACTATTTGGGAAGCAGGGAAGGATCAAGGAAAACCCCACCCTGGCTGGAGGTGCTGGCTAATGGGGACAGGGCTCCTTTTGGATTAGTTGCCCACAAGCAAGAAAAGCTATTTTGAACCAGAGGCTGGGAATGTTTGAGCTAATCCCATGTGGAAGCTGCTTAAAGGCTCGTGGGGGGAGATTTGGAGCAGATCCTGGTGGCACAGGGAGCCCAGCCTGGCCAAACCACCCCAATCTGCAGTGAGGGAGAGGAGGTGAAGCTCAGCCCAGCCTTTCCCGAGGTGTTGGAGAGCATTTCATTGCACAAACCTTTGCCAAGCTCTGCGGAGCTTAATCCTGACCTTTGGCAGCTGCCAGTGCTGGGAAGGGCAGAGCTCTGTGCTCCTTCCCAGGCTGCTGAGCAAAGGGACCACAGGGGCACCTTCCTGTTCATCTCCATGTCACCCACACCACGGAGCTGCCAGTGTCTTCATCCTGTCACATCCCAGGGAAATATTTCCATTTTGGCCACCATTTTTCAGGGGTTTGTAAGTTTTCCTGTGGGAGATTCCCAGCCTGGGCTGGGTGAGCTCTGCTCCATGGGGCAAGGGCTGTGCCAGGGATCAGAGGGTGCAGGATTTGGGTGGGATTTTGAGGATGAACAGCATTAACCTGTACAGACCCAGCTCTCCCCAGGGCTCATTCCCATCTCCATATCTCACACGGGGATATCACATGTGACACACAACATCTGCCACAGGAGGGTGGCACAAAAAGCAAATTTTGGGTCAGGTGCCTTCAGGTGGAGGAGGAAATCTTCAAGGGAGCCATGGGGGATCTTCCCAACGAGCAGAGCAAAGAAGAGGGAAGAGTCCTGCAGACCAGAGCTGCAGGTTGGGCCCTCCTGAATGAAATGTTTGGGTTTTATCCACCTTGCCCAGCCCCAGCCCAACAGCAGCCCCTTGTTTGAGACTCACAGAAACACGACCCAGTGCAGAGACTCCTTGCAGCTCCTGAAACCACAGAGCTTCCTCCACACAAACCCTGAATTCTTCCCCACATCCTGCCCTGGGCAAACACTGAGCAGGACTGAGAGCAAACAGCTCCAGGTGTAAGCACAGCAGCGTTTCCTCTCCAGGAAAATATTGACTTGCCTCTCTGATCACTCCTGGACTGAAAGCTCGTTTGGAGCAGCTTTTAAGGAATTGCTTACATTTCATTTTTCCTTGTTTTTTTTCCACGTGGAGCCCCACAGCAGCAGCATTGTGGTGAAGTCTGAGGTGTTTTTAAAGACCCCGTTTCAGGTGTTTATGTGCTGCTGCACATAAATCACACCTCAAACTATGAGTCCTTGTGTGCTCATGGGTCCTCAATGCTCAAAATATTCCTGAGGCTGAGCCCCTCCTGCCCAAAATGTCTTCTTGTCTCCTTCCTCTGAGCCTGACCAGGGAGAGCCCAGCTGTCCTTGTGTTATCCGTGTTTAAACTGGGATAAAGCCAGGGAAGTGTTTCCCAAGGATTTGGAGGGAGGGGCTGTGTGCCTTGGGCAGTCACTGCAGTTCTCACAGAGGTTTTTGGGTGTATAACATCCTTTGCTCCTTTAGATGAGTAATTCCTTCCAGGAATTAATTTGTTGTCTCTTTGGAAGATCACAAATTTGCTCTGAACGCTGTTTTCCTTCCCTTAAAAGTGGAGAGTATTGGTAAATCTTATTATTCAGCATTATTCTTATTATTCATTATTCTTATTATACAGCCCAGGCTGTAATGTGGGACCTCTGGTCCCTTCTTCTGCTCTTTCCCACAGTGGGGTACAGGATCAGAGCACCCCAAAATTGGCTGCAGGCAGGCACAGAGCCTGGGCTGAGTGTGGAGCTGGGGAAGGACACACTGGGAGCTGCAGCCACGGGATTTAGGACACATTTCTGGCACCCTGCACTGAGCCCTGTGGCCTCCTGCTTGTCGTGTGTCCATTTTCCTTTGGAATGCACCCAAAATTTAGGGAAGCAGAACTCCAGCTTCTGTCCATGGAGCTGAGCTGTGCCTGCCAGCAGTGACGTCACAATTTGTGTCTGGATTAAAGGGAAATTAAAATTAATCCTTCCAGTCCAGGGAGATCTCTGGGGTTTAGCATTTTTTTCCCTGATCATTCAGTATTTTTAGCAGATGCTTTTTTATTTTTAGCTCCTCACAGAGGCAGCAGGTACTGGAAATCCCAGCCCTGTGCCAGTAGCCTCATCACCTGTGCAGGGGAGTGATGGGAGGAAGGATGGTACCAGGGAAAATCAAACTGGCTGGGGCTGGCTCTGCCACCCAGAGCTCCTCAGAAGGGAGAGAATTAAACCCCACCCAGTAATTAATCAAGTGTAAAGAATCTGAGCCATGCTGTGCTGGGAAACTCTGCTGGGAATGTGCTGCTGGTTGGGGTGAGACCCCCAAACCTCAGAGATCCCGTGGGATCCCCCTGCAAGGAGCTGCTGGCTCTGGCATGGATGGGGTGAATCCCAACAAAACCAGGGAAAGAGGGAATGGATCAGGGTTTGGATCAGGCCAGGAACAACCACCAACCCTCCCCAAGGAGCAGGAGGTTCAGAGAAACCCTTGGCTCGCAGCATCCTGAAAAGTGGAATAGAAAAGTGAGGTTAATATTTAATTAACTTCTGGGCACGGTGTCACACTGGAGCAGATCCCAGCACCCCCAGGATTTCTATTTGATTTCTATTTGATTTCTATTTGATTCCAGAGGGTTTGCAGAGGCAGGAGGGGCTGTGTTGGTCTCGGTGGGAGTGGGTGAAGCCACTTTGCAGCAAACACAAATCCTTTGCCACCGTGTCCAGCCGGGCACACGGGCACTAAGCTGTGCCTGGCATCTGTGTCAGGTGGCTGAAAAACACACGGAAAAAAACTCCCGGCAGTGCAGGGATCTGAATTAAATCACTTCCAGCTGGATTTGGTGCCGAGCCCTGGCCCTCACAGCTCCCAAATTCCACTGATAATTCCACCCTGAGCAGGGCCAGGGACACCCCGGGCCCCTCCCGCACCCGCGGCTTTGGGGGGGCCGTGAAAAATTGATTTCTTGATTAAAGTCTAATGCGTGCCATAATTAAGGAAATCCTCGCAGTTCAGAAAGTCATTAGGAGATGATTAATTGGGATGGGGCTGGGAGCTGGCTCCTGCTGAGTGAGGAGCAAGGCTGTGGCTGTGCACCCCCGGGAGCCCAGGGCAGAGGGGTCATTGTCACACACGGGATGGAGCCCTGGCAAACCCATCCTGGGAATCTCAAACCCAGCCTGGAGAGCTGTGTTTGACATCCCTCTGAGCCACTGCTGATGCTCCTTCCAGTAACAGTTGAAAACATTTAATTTAGTGGTCAAAGTTTAGCTGCAGAGCCCAAGGAGGTTCTTCCAGAGTGGATCCATCCCCATCCTGACACCCATAACATATCCCTGACCAGAACATTTTGCTTTTTCCCTGATTATCTCTCCAGTTCTTGCATTTTTTTTTTTTTAAATTTATGATAAAGACAGCAGAGGCAGCAGCTGCTCCAAAGGTTTTTTTTTGCTGCCTTCCAGAGACCTGGGGTTGATGCAGACACCAGGAGCTCATGCTGGGGGCTGGTGTCTGCATCACAAACTGGTTTTATTCCTGAAACAGTAATTGAATACTAAATGGTAGATCTGTCCAATAGATTGGGTGAAAAGATCAATTTGCTTTAGATAGAGGAGATGATATTTCATGGCACAAAAGAAGGAATTATGGAGAATCAGTAACTCAGCCTGTCAGTGTGCACTGCTGGGAGTTATTATTCGTGTCTCAGACGTGTCTGATGAGTCTGAGGGTGAAAATTCTTTTAGCTGAAGGAAATTTTGGTCACACAGCTGCTTTAGTGGTTGCTTTATAAAACACTTCTGCTCTGCTTGTAGATGTAAGTTAGTTTAGGCTCAATGGAAGAGTATTGAATGAGGGAGGAAATGTTGTTTTGCAGTTCAGTAGTGAGAGTTTTCTATTTTTTTTCCATTTCTCCAACACTGTCCAACAGGACAGGAGTAGTGAGGTGTCTTTTTTTATGCCCACACTGAAATTGTGTTCTGAATGTGTCAAGCAATGGATTTAATGAGCTGTGTGCACCCCAAAATCCCCCCACATTACCCCCCAAAAGGTGTTCAGGTGCTGATCTCCCCCAGGCACTGATTACAATTTGCTAATTAACCTCCTCTCCTCCAGCAACTGCAGCAGGGGAGAAGATGCCCTGCACTGCCAGCCTGCCCTCCCTCACGCCCTGCACTCTTTTCTCTGGGTAAGTTCAGAAAAAAATGAAGTACTAGAGAGTAAAATCAAACCCACCATGCAAATGCATCACTCTGGGAAACAGGAACTGCAATGACATCCCCAGCCTCACCCTGCCCAAAGGACCAGGTGGCTGCAAGTGCTGCTCACGTGTCCTGCAGGGGAATTAAGTCTGGTTTTTGCTGTGCACATTTTACAATCCTCATTCTTCTCTACAGGGAGAGGCTCTTTAAAAAGATCAGGTAGCTCAGAGCTCCATCCCACCTGAGCACTTCCAGGGGTGTTGCAGCCACAGTTTTTTCTGGGTTACACTTCCTCACCACCCTCACAGGTTCTTATCCCAAAAAATCTCTAATGGGAGCAGTTCCAGCACTCCCCTCGTGCCTGTGAGCACAGGGAGGGAACAGAGTGCACAGCATCAGCTGTCAGGGAGCAAATCTAGTTCAAACACTCCGTTCTTATGCTGAAGTCGTTAAACCTTTGGCTAAACTAAAAAGGCAGAGTGAAGAATGTTTTTATTATGCTCAGGAAATCCTCCACACTGGATAAGATCAGAAGAAGCCATTAGTGAGGATGGACAGGGATTCTTCTCCAAACAAAGGCCAATACTGAGTAATTGCAATTCTATAAACAGAGCATCACTTCAAAAACTCAATGGCTGCCCCAGCAGCCGGGAAAGCATCAAACCCTGGGGTTTAATGTGAAGGTAGATGGATGGAAAATAATTAGGTGCCTTACAGCTCCAAGCTTATTTTTGCAATCCACATTGTCCTTGAGCCATTATATATTTAACGGGTTTGCTCTGCACTAATGGGAATGGAATTGCCAAATTCCACCCTCACTCGGGGACCAGCCTTCTCCAGCTTTGTTCTTGGGAATTAAAGGACAGAGACCAGGCTTGCTTTTTTTTTTTTTCTCCTGAATATGCTCATTTTTATTTTTCACAAAGCTAAAAAGCTGCTTGCTTTATGGATTAGATTTTTTTCTGACATCAATCTGCTGCAAAAAAAAAAAACAAAACAGCAAAAACTGTAACTTAATACAATAACTAAGACAGAGAGTTAGGGCAGGATTTTATTAGCTCCCAACAGCTGAGGAACATCAGAGGGATTCTCAAACATCAGTTAACCCTCACAACACCATTAACCACGAGTGTTTTGATAATAATTTTATGGAGAGCAAAGAGGTGGGCCAATTTATTCACCAATCCATGAATTTCTGTCTCCAAGTGCCTTCCCAGATTAGCTGTTAGTCACCCTGCAATACATCTCCTTCACTTAATGTTGAGTTATAAATCCCAGCCTTCAATTTAAGGAGCTGGGCTAGCAGTCATCATTTGCTAGTAATGGACTCAAGCTGCAAAATTTGGCTTCAAAGCTCAGAGCTGTGTGGATTTAGGGTTTTAGCTCACCCGTAATAGAAATAAGAAACAGATGGGATTTGCAGGCTTGGTTCAGACTCCTTGCTTCTCATCAGGTCAGTGTTGTTTAAATCAAATCAGATTTTCAGCCCAGTTCATTCCTGCCTCTGCCTGGTGCACTGATGGCACACAGACTGTCCCCAGGGCTGGGATCCTTAGAACACTGGGTATGTTCTGGATATCTTAGGAAATAAATATTACCAAGTTCTGTAAGTGGTGTGGGATTAAAGGCAATTGGGAGCATTTGTAGTCAGAGCCAGCCAGGTCCTCATTATGCATTTATACATCAAAGTTGTTATATTTTTAGAAGTTTAGAGCTGAGATTTGTACGATATTTCTTTATCATCTAATAAGGGTTCTGTGAGACACATGGAAGGGCTGGGTTGGAGATATTCTTAGCAATTTAACACAAACAGAGCATCTTGCTTCAGTTTATTGTAGGCTCCACTCCTCAGGGCAGAGCTGGCAAAATGAATCCTCAGGGCTGGTTTCCAAGGGAAATGGTGGCTCCCTCCTCTATCCAAACTGAGCCTGGGTGCCTTCCCTTTGGAAGCATCACTTCAGCTGAACAAAGTAAAAAAAAATAGTAGTGAAAGAAGAGGTTCAAACTGCATTTTGCAGGAGGTGATATGAGAGTATCTCATGCTCCTGTCTGGTTTTTAACCTAAGTTATCATTTAAAATAGGGCTGTTCAGCATCTCAGAGCTTGTGGTGGTGTGGAACCGTCTGTGGTTTGCTCTGGTGTGCCACTCATCAGGAATTCCTTGGAAAGGAGAATTTCCTGAAAGGCTTTCACTCCTTCCTGATGACTTGTGGGGATGGTTTTAGCTGGAAAAAGGGATTTAGAAAAGCGTGGTGCTAAAGACTTGCAGACAGGCGTTGCCTCAAACAAGGCAGCTCATACTCACCCCACGAGATTGCCAAACCGTGGGCAAAATAAAGAGCTGCTGTTCCCAGGCTGCCTGGGCAGCGCCCTGCTGCTTCTGCCAGGGATGCACAGAACAGGAGGATGTGATAAGAAAACTCTTTCATGTTGGTAAAAGTTCAGTGCCAGCCCAGCAGAGACCAGGGCACAGCCTGGGGACAGCAGCCACGGTGCTGCTGCAGAGAATGAAAAGGGAAGGAGGGCAAATGTTCACTCTATAAAGGCTTCCAGCCTAATGTAGGATTAGTGGAAAGAAAATGGACCACACATTAAAATTCATGAAGGAGTAACGATTTAAGATCCATGAATAACAGAGCCACAATTATGCAGGAGCGGGGATTTGGGTTTGTTTGTGTTTTTTCCAGAGCTGGTGGAAGAAGTGAAGTCATTACCAGGACGTGTGTGTGGCTGCCCGTGCTCTGCCCTTTGCTGGATGCTGTGGACACGCAGAGCTGATGATACAGAAAAGTTAAACACGGGGACAAGAGGAAACGGGAGAGGTTGGAGATTCCCAAACCAAAATAAGAGGGGGATTTTGCAGTCTGATAGGCTGTGTCCCAGTCTCTGGGTCTTGAGGCTGTCTCTGGTAAGAAGTTTTAGTACTTGTTTGGTCTCAAGTCTGGGGGATATGGCACTTGTCACCCTGGACACCCTCTGTGACTCCTGGAGCCTTGATCGACTCACTTGATCTCCTGGAGCTCAGCCCTCCCCTCCAAAACCAGCTGAGCCAGAGGGGTGTAAGGGATGAGTTCATTCCTGGGAGCTGTGACAGCACCTGTGGTAAAGGTCAGGAGAGTTCAAACCTGCTTTTTTATCCTTAATTAAGGTACATGAACCGCGGGTCCTTCCAAACAAGGCTGTGGAAGGAAATCCCAGGTGAGTCTGCACCTACAGAACGTGGTGAGGCCAGGAAAGGGAGGAAGGCAACCCCCAGCTCCTCAACCTCCAGTTTTTTGCTATCCAGTGCAGGAGAGCATCAAGGAGATCTGGCTTTCCTTAATGACTTAGCACGAGAAAAGCTCAAGCCAGGGGTTAATTCTTCATCCTGCATTCCCCCCTCCATGAGGACAGAGGCTGGGAAGTCAGCTGCTGTTATTCCATGGTCTTAATATAGAACAAAAGAGTAGTATTTTGTTATGTCCTACATTTAACAGCTGGAGAAATAAAACTACTTTGAGTGGCAGGAGATGCTGTCACACGTAAGAGGGCATTTCCAGGGTAGTTTAGGATATCTGCTCATTCTACAGCCACAGAAATATATTTAAATCCTAGCCATGGTGCACTGTAATGGGAATGTAGGGCCTAAGTGAATTATTGATTGTTTTGCACATTTGATAAGGAAGTCAGAAGAGGAAGGATATAATATACAGAAATAGATTAGAAGCCTCCCATGGGCTGTAGCAGAAGTGCAAGTGTGAGAAGGTCTTAAAATAGCCAACAACTTTCACTGCTGCAGGTACAAAAGGCCTTGAATCAGTGGAATACTTCAGGTGGAGATGCAGGGAGATGGATCTGCTCCATGCCTCCTGGATTTTGTTTTTTCCCTGCTTGCTCTCAGTGTATGTGCTAAGTACCCTTAAGCTGCCTTCCTTCATCTCCTAAGGTAAGCGTGGGAAGAAAAAAAATGTTCCAATTTAACATGAAAATCTCAGACACCATTTAGAGATTTAGGTATTCTCCAATCTGCCCTACCCCAGTCTCCAGGGAGACTGTTCCCATGCCATCCTGCATTTATATTTCTGCACAGATAATTTCTCTGATCCAAGGGCTGCTTGGAGGATTGCTGGGGGAGCTGTTTTTAAACCACAGACACGGTGTAGCGGCTTTGAACGAGCGTCACTGAATTGTTTCCAGTATTCAGCTCCTCACCTGTCTGGATGGTGTGTGAGGGCTGACAGACAGATGGATGGACAGACCGTGCTCTGTGTGAGAATGCAAACAGCTGAGCCAAAGCTTAATCCTCTCCCCAGCCCGTGACCTTTTTATTCAGGCTTGCACCTGGCAGGAGCAGCAATCATTCGTGGATGTGGCCTCGGAAACAGCTGCACATCTGACACTGGAGTTAAATTTAAAAAGGGTGAGGCAGGCGGACTTGTGAGGGGGGTAAATCGACAAAAATCACTACCTAAACCAACTTTAAAGAGAAAACGGAGCTTTAAGAATATCAGTCGAGGGCTGCAGTGAGTATGGCAGGTCTCTTCTGCTGAATACAATGATGTTTGTGCAGAAAGGTTTGCAGAACTGGGGCACGGAGACCTGAGTGTGTGACTGTGACTCACTGCAGGTCCGGGCCATGAGCAGACACAGCTCCAGAGCAGCTGGGAAGGGAATGGGGTCGGTCTCAGGGCGATCTGGGCAGGGCTGAGTGGCCAAAAACAAGGGGATGAGCAGCTGCTGTGGCAGTTCTGTCACCCTTTGTGCCATAGCTCAGACACGGCTGAGGAGCTTCTCAACGGCACAGTTCTCAGCAGAGAACTGCAAATCCCTTCCCAGCACAAAAATATTTTATTCCACCAGAGCAATTCCCAGCTTGGATCTGGCTGGACACTGCCCACCTGCAGGACAAACCAAGCTAAACCAGTGCAGATTCCTGCCAGTGCTGTATTTCCTGCAGCCTTTTCTTAGCAGAAACCTGGGAATGCAGTTAGGAATAACCTGGCTGTCCTGGCAGAAGGCTGCACCGTAGGAATTGTTGTTTTCCATGGAGATAAACACAAGGAAAATATATTCATTGTAGGGGGAAAAGGCTAAATGTCTGATTCTGTCTTCAAAAAGAAGCAATTTTGAACAAGCAGAGCAGGATTTGCAATAAAACTTGTCAATTTGTAAATGTTTGGTAGCAAGGCACTGTAAGACAGCAGATGGAGGTGTGAAAGGGGTTTGGGTTTTTTTCCTGTCTAACACCTCCTTCCTCCAGCACTCTTCCTCTGTTTTTAAGAATAACACTCCTTCAATAATGACTCACAGCCAGTGCCACAAAAATCCTGGCTGTCAGAAAAACTGCTGGGTGTCTGACAGGAGTGCAGCTTGCAGGGAACATTGGTTTCTTCTGTCTCTGCTGAAATCACAGCTTGGGGATTGTTCTTCTAGAAAGTGGCCCTACTTGGAGATTCCAGGCACAAGGCAATTACCTGTCTTTCCTTGCTGGGTGTAATTAATAGATGTGGTTTTTCTTCACAAGCACATGGAATGGATCACATTGTCCAGAGCTAGGAGAGGAAAATTCCTAGGAGATGAAAATTTCCTTTCTTCTGGGAAAAGTGGATAAACCCACGGTGTAGGGACTGGAATATTCCCCACATCCTGCTAGATCCCTGCTAATCAGAAAAGAAAAGAGATGCTCTGCTCAGAAGGGAATAAAGACATCCTGAGGGCTAATCCAGCAGAGGCACAGCTCTCTATCACCTCACAGAATTTGCAGTTCTGTGGGGAGCTAAACCTCAGGAAAAGAGCAATTTGAGTCTTCCTGGATGGCCTGAAGGCAACAATGCTGCCCTGTCACTGCCAGAGCAGCTGCAGGGATAGGAGCACATTTCTCTGTTAGTGGAGCAGGGAATTGTGCTGGGATTCCTGGGTTCTTCCCCCAGCTCTGCCTTTGATTTGTGGTGTGTGCAGACCCCTTAATTTGTTTCTGTTTTCCCCATCTGTGAAACTGAGATAAGATCACAGGGGAATTTTAAAGTGTGGTTCATTAATGTTTATTAGACAGAGGGAAATCCTTAAATGAATGGCATTTATTCCAGGAGGACAAAGTTCAAGACTGCAAAGGGGTTGATTAAAACCAAATCTGTTATTCCCAGGCTGGGAAGACAAAAAAAAAAAAAAAAAAAAGAGAATTAAAAACCCTTACCTAGCCCTATATCTGCCAAAAGAAGGATGTGATTTAATCAAAATCCTGCAGACTGCAAGTGTGTGTGCATAAATGTGTGTCTATTAAAACCATTACATATTTCTTGGTAAATACACACCAAAAAGTAAAATGAGGGTGTGCTTGAAGTTTCAAATGTGTATATGATCACCATTAATTGTAAATTACCAGTGGCAACATGACATAAGTAAATGGTGAGGCAATAAATATGGTATTTTCCATAAAGGGGTGTACCAACATACAATCTATTGGCACATTCCTGTTTTTTGTCAGATTGCTGCAAACCAGCTTATTGTGGGATTTTACAAGGCCAGGTTGTTGGCAGAATAAACAATTATTTGTAGGTTAGATGTAGCTGAAGGTGGCAACACTGGGCACTGATGGAACACCTTCCAAGCCTCAGAGTGCACGTTCCTAGTGAGGAAATATTTCTCCCATTGTGCCAGAGGCAAAAATTGAGGGAATTTGGGATAACCGGGCTCAGTGGGTGGCCTGGATTTGCTCCTGGTGTGACACCGAACTCACTGTGTGATTATTTTCACTGACAGAGCCTAACGGAGTGTGTGTGTGAGGGGAGCAAACACTGAGCCAGGGCTAAAACACAGCCCAAAAATCGCGTTTTGGGGAAATCAGGGGAGCTGGAGTGCGGCTGGCTTGTGTTCAGCGATCAGCGCTTGCCACCTTCAGGTCTGCTGTGAATTCACAGGTGGAGCTGCAGAGCTGGGACGAGCTCTGGATTTGTTCATCACAGGGAGTTCTGGGGTTATTCACGTCCTTAAAAATCAGATTTGTTACCCGGAGTGCAACAAGGCAATAACTGCACATTCCAGACACATCGATTATTTATTTCAGCCTTGCCAAGCCGGGGTGAATCTCACAGTTCAGGCACTCCAACTATCAACATTTGTTATTATTTACACATTTTAGCAAACAAAAGAATTAGTGTAGGCACGAGTCACATAGTCCACTTGTTAATTAGTATTAATAATTAATAATCAATAATTAATAAGAAATAATTAATTATTAATTACTTATTTCAGCCTTGCCAAGCCAGGGTGAATCTCACAGTTCAGGCATCCCAACTATCAACATTTGTTATTATTTACACATTTTATCAAACAAAGGAATTAGTGTAGGCACGAGTGACATAGTCCACTTGTTAATTAGTATTAATAATTAATAATCAATAATTAATAATCAATAATTAATTATTAATTATGTATTTCAGCCTTGCCAAGCCTGGGTGAATCTCACAGTTCAGGCATCCCAACTATCAACATTTGTTATTATTTACACATTTTATCAAACAAAGGAATTAGCGTAGCCACGAGTCACATAGTCCACTTGTTAATTAGTATTATTTATTATTTATTATTTATTATTTATTATTTATTATTTATTATTTATTATTTATTATTTATTATTTATTATTTATTTCAGCCTTGCCAAGCCGAGGTGAATCTCACAGTTCAGGCACCCCAACTATCAAAACTTTTTATTATTTACACATTTTATCAAACAAAGGAATTAGTGTAGCCACAAGTCACATAGTCCACTTGTTAATTAGTATTAATAGTTAATAATCAATAATTAATAATCAATAATTAATAATTAATTATTTATTTCAGCCTTGCCAAGCCAGGGTGCATCTCACAGTTCACGCATCCCAACTATCAACATTTGTTATTATTTACACATTTTATCAAACAAAGGAATTAGTGTAGGCACGAGTGACATAGTCCACTTGTTAATTAGTATTCTATCTTCTGCTGGTTAATGATTCGCTTCTGATGCTAATTAGTGCCACTGCTGAGTCTTTCTCTTCTTTGGGGCCAGTGGGTTTCTTGGTGACAGAATTACCAGAATTACCTTTTACCCTTTTTAACCTTTCACCCACTTGGAGCTGAGTTGGGTTTATCAGTTTATTCTGTATCTTGGAAGTTCTGCCAGATGTCCCATAAATTCTGCTTTTTTTGTGTCAACTACCAGAGGGTATCCTTTATTTTTCCACAGCTTTGTTAACCTCCCCCTAGGTCTGAAATCATTGCAGCATGTCCAGCCCTAAATTTTTAAAAAATCCTAACAAGTAATTTGGTTTTTTCTAACACATCCCTTAGAGCTTGTTGGCAGCTCTGTTTCAGAGATTGTTGATTAGGCTTGAAAGTATAAAAAGATCAAACAACTTTTTCTCCCGTAAGGGAGAGGTTTTGGTGAAGCAGATTTTAATCAGTATCTTATTATTTTCTATATGTGCACAATCGTTTTGCTCAGTATTGTGTAAAAGCCTAATGTAACACAATATGACACTTAGCTGACCTATGGAAAAAGAATAATACTCTGATTTATGACAGATTTCGAGATCGTTTCTTGTCCCTTACATTTTAAAACATGGCAAGATGTTTTCTTTCTAATCAGGGCCATTCCAACAGGACATTAATGTGTGGACTCAAGAGTCAAATTTTGTCACGAAATCCATCTGAGCAGCCTGGTCTGGCGGGAGTTGTCCCTGCCTATTAATTTCGTGGTCCTTCCAACCTTTCTCATTCTGAATTTTGGCGATTTTTGTGACTTTTGGGCAACCCCGTCACGCTCAGTCACCGTGAGGGCCTGAGGGGATGGCGGAGGGGGCGTGGCCTAACGAGGAGGCGGGACTCTGTGGGGGCGTGGCTTAACGGGAGGCGGGAAATTATGGAGGGCGGGGCGCGCATGCGCGGGGCGCGCGCGTCAACGGCGGGCCCGGTGGGCGCGCGCGCTGGGGGGGGGGGGGTTTCCCGCCGGGGGCGCGCGCGGAGGTTCCCGCCAGGTGCGCAGGTGGGCGGGGCCGCGGCTGAGGCAGGTGAGCCCCGGGGGCCGCCATGGCCGGGCCTGCCCTGCCCATCCGCCGCTCCCGCCGCCAGCTGGTGGAGGCCGTGCGGGAGCGGCCCTTCCTCATCGTCACCGGCGAGACGGGCAGCGGTAAAAGCACGCAGCTGCCCAAGTACCTCTACGAGGCAGGTAAAGGAACTTCCACATCCGCGGGCTGCGGATAAAGTCGTGTTGTAGTGCCCCTGTCCCCTCGTGGGTGACGCAGCTTCGGGCTGGGCTGTGGTGACAGATGTGGCTTGATTAAACCTTTTAAATTAAAAAAAAATAAACCGTGGCCATGTGTACGTTATGTAGATGCATGTTATAAAGCGACCTGGAGCAGCACAACTCAGTGTCACTGTTTGTCCCACAATCACCGGGGTGTTCAGCCTGGAGAAGGCTCCAGGGGTGATCTTAGAGCCCCTCCTGGGGGAGTCTGGAGTGACAGGACACAGGGAATGGCTTCCCACAGCCGGAGAGCAGGGTTAGGTGGGGTTTTGGGAAGGAATTGTTCCCTGGCAGGATGAGCAGGTTGCCCAGAGAATATCCCCCATCCCTGGAAGTGTCCAAACTTGGACAAGACTTGGAACAACCTGGGATAGTGGCAGGTGTTCCAAGAGGGAGTGGAACGAGATGATTTTTAATGTCCCCTCCAACCCCTTTTGTACCCCCGCAGGCCTGGCCGAGCACGGTGCCATCGGAGTGACCCAGCCCCGGCGTGTGGCCACCGTGTCGGTGGCACAGAGGGTGGCCGAGGAGATGGGCTCTGAGCTGGGGGCTCTCGTGGGCTACCAGGTTCGCTTCGACGACTGCACCTCCGAGGTGGGACCCTGGGGACTGTCCTGGGGGGTGACAGGGTCTGCTCTGCTGGGCTGTCTCACGGCTTTGGGACATTTCTGTCCCAGCTGTTTGTGTCCCGTGACTCTTTCTGGGAGGTTTTTTTTTTTTTTTTGGGGCACCTTGCAGGTGAAATGTCACCGAGCTGTGCTGCGTGAGCAGCTGCGGTGTCCTGGACAAATTGTGTGATCTGTACGGAAATGTTTGTTTTGAGATGAAATCCCGGGCTGGCAGCTGAATGTGTCATTGCCCTTGCAGGACACTGCCATCAGGTACATGACTGATGGGTGCCTGCTGAGGCAAATCCTCACTGACCCCCTCCTCAGCAAGTACAGCGTCATCATTTTGGATGAAGCCCACGAGAGGAGCCTCAGCACCGTGAGTGTCACCTCGTAGCTGGTTTTTGGGACACTGTTTCTCCTTTGCTCTGCTCTGTTTGTGCCTTCCTTTCACTTCAGCACGATCCCCAGGGGTTTTGGCTTTTTGACTGATTTTTCCATGGATGTGCTTTATCCTTTTGCTGTGCTAAGAGCACACAACTGCTGCTTTGTTTAGTCCACGCTGCATAAGTTGAAAATAAGATGTGGTCTCTAATTTTTGTGGTTAAAACTTTGCTGGTTGTTGAATACTCTCCCACAATTTCCAGGAGTTTGAAGCCAGAACTCGAAGTTTTCTAGAATGCTAATTTAAAAAATAAACCAGCACAAAATACACCAATAAAAGTCAAAACACCTCTCTTGCCCTAAGGCCCAATGTTTCTTAGGGTGTGTATATGACTGTGCAAAGAGATTATGGCTTTTGGGTCCATGGAAACGTTTAGACCTGAGTCCCAAAAGCTTTCAAAGGTCACCCTGACCCTTCTGTGGCCAGCAAAGGGACATCGAAGTCACTGAGACCTCAGGAGATTGTGCTGTGTGTCAGGCAGCACACACAATCTCCCAGTCCAGCTGGGAAAAGGGTAAAATGCTCTCCTGAATCCCAGTTTGCTCTCAGGCATCTGAGGGTATTGCAAATAACTGAGCTGAAGTGGTGGAAGGAGCAGATGTGTGATTCAGAGCACCACATAATAAAATTAAAATAAAATAATATAAAAACAAAGGGTGCACACTCAGGGGACTTAGGCTAGAAAATGGGATGAAAAACGGGTTTGAGGTAATTTCTCACAAATGACTGACCAAGAGAGTATAAAAATGAAAACCAAAGGAGTTGAAGTGACACTGGTGCTGTCTATAGGCTGTGAGAAGAGCTGGTAAAAAATTCATTAAACTCTAGCAGCCAAAATGTCCAGGGCAAATGTATATTTTCTTCAGAGTGCTCAGGCCTGGAATATGTGATTTTCCCCATATCAACAGGATAAAATCATCCAACTTCCAAATTTGTCAGGCTCTTCTAAGAAAACCAGGGTACTAACATCAGCTCTTTGTGTTTTTCTGCTAGGATATTTTATTTGGTTTGCTGAAGAAACTGTTCCTGCAGAAGCAGCCAGCAGGCAGGAGGACAGAAATGAGGGTGGTGGTGATGTCAGCCACCCTGGAGGTGGAAAAGCTCTCAGAGTTCTTTGGGAACTGCTCAGTGCTGAACATTCCAGGGAGAAGTTACCCTGTCAAGGAGATATTCTGCAACCTGCTGAGCCCCAGGGATGTGGGCAGCTCTGCCTATGTCACAGAGGTCTGGCCTGGTTTGGTTTTTTTCTCTGTGGTTTTGGGGTGATTTTCATCTGGGGGGGCCACGAGAATGAGCTGCTGTGTTGTGTTCTCAGCATCTCTGCAGGAAATAGGGGAGGATCCATTGGTATGATGAGTCCTTAAAAAAATTAAATGGGATTTCAAGTGATTTTTGGCTTGTTTGTTGTTTGTTCCAGGCTGTGAAGGTCGCTCTGGATGTTCACTTAAATGAACCAGAAGGTGACATCCTGGTTTTCCTCACAGGTGAGAATTTTCTTGGATATTCCAGGTGAATCATGGCATTGCCAGCAGAGCAGAAAAGCTTCCAAAGCCTGTGTGGTTTCTCCCAGAGCAGTGAGAAGGGAAAGATGCAGGTTAATGCACAAAGTCGTGTGAAATGGGAGTTTTCAGAGCATTTTTGGGATGGCCAGATTGACTCTGTGCTGTCTACATGGTTGAATTTGTTGTTAATTCAGGGAGGAGGAATTATTTCAGCTGTAAAATCCTACATCAGTGCATGGGCCAGGCCCTTAGATATCTTTTAAGGAAAATCCTCGGTGAGAGGCCCTGTGGAAAATCTGGATGTCACCTCCTAAACCCCCCCCTCATTAATCCCTTTATTTTAATGATGTCGGCAGCTCTGCATATTGACAAAACAACCTTGTTTAAACGTGTTGCCAACCAGAGTTGCAGCAAATTAAGTCACTTAAATGCTCTTCTGTGTCTTTTAGGCCAAAACGAGATAGAAAGAGCTTGTGATTTGCTTTTCAAGAAAGCAGAATCCATCGATTACCGGTACGAGGTGCAGGACCGGGCTGTGGAGGGGCTCCTCATCCTGCCTCTCTACGGCTCCATGTCCACAGGTCAGAGCACAAAATTGCATTTCAGCTCATCGATCCCTGCTGCAGGAGTTGTTAGAAACGTTGTCCTCGCCAAGTTTTCTGTTTGGGTTGGGAGAAGGGTGTTAATTAACCCCTTTGTTACAGTTCGGTGCTTTGGGGTGGGGTTCTTTTGTGGTCGTCATCAACTAAATCAAACTTCAGCCTCCTCTACTTGCACAGTCAAAATCCAAATCCACTGGATATGACTTCAAGGTCCTCAGTTAGGAAGGGGATATTGAGTATCTGAAAGTCCAGATGACCTCACATTTTATTATTTTATTTTACTTTGTTTTTTGTTTTGTTTTGTTTTTTTTTTCTCTCATTTTATTTTATGTTCTGTCGTTTTAGATCAACAGAAAAGGATATTTTTGCCAGCTCCCAGAGGCATCAGAAAATGTGTGGTCTCCACAAACATTGCTGCAACCTCTCTGACCATTGAAGGAGTCAGGTATTGATTTCTGTCCCTCATCAAAAGCTGTAACAGAGGGAATAACTCAGAAAGGTCTGGGTTTGGAAAAACACATTTATTCTGCTCCTGCTATTTCTTTTGGGTGTGTAGTAAGAAAACCCTTGATATTATTACAATCTTAGAGGTGACCAATATTTTTGAACCTAATTTGAAATCAAATCTAAATAACCAGGCTCTAGGTAGAAGAAATGTGATTTTTTTGATGAAATCCATATCAGTTACCTGCTAAGCCCTCTATTTTTTTACCTCTCTGGGTTGTTTTTTTTCAGATATGTGGTGGACAGTGGCTTTGTGAAGCAATTGAATCATAATCCCCGAGTTGGTTTGGACATCCTGGAGGTGGTTCCCATCTCAAAGTGAGTTAAAAATGTCACTTGCTGCTTCTGGGAGCTGCTCTGGCAATAATTCTCTGTGTTGGTTGCTCTTTAAAATAAAAAATAAAAAGATGAGCAGCAACCTGGAAGCCTCATAATTTAAAACCACCCAAGAAAAAAGTGATTCAGGATATACAACTGCCTAGAAGTTACAGATATTAAGGAGGAATTGGCATTGTCATCTTCCACGCACTGAAATTCTCCTTTATTTCCTGCACAGCTGGATTTTCTTCACTTCCTATGCAGGGAAAGAGAAAAATCCTTTATCCACAAAGAAATTCCTGTGCATCCTTTAGAAGAGATGAGAAGTTTAGATGTTGATATTTTTAATTTTAAATTTTTAATTAATTTTTTTTTTGGTGGTGGTTGGGGGAAACAGGAGCGAAGCCAAGCAGCGCTCCGGCCGCGCCGGGCGGACGTCGGAAGGGAAAAGCTTTGGATTGTACAGCCGGGAGTTCTGGGAGCAATGCATGCCCCAACACAGCGTCCCTGAGATCAGGAGGAGCAGCCTGACGTCAGTCATCCTCACCTTGAAATGCCTCTCTGTGCATGACGTCATCAGGTGAGCTCCCTGCGCCGGGATTATCCCAGCCCTGCCAGGGGACAGCGCACAGGACCAGGTGCCCTGGCAGGTGTGGCACTGCCAGGCTGCTCTTGCTGCTGCTCCCCACTGCAATCCCAGCTTGTTTCCCAAACTCCAGGCCAGTGTGAGGCTCTGCCAGAACTCCCATCTCTGCTAAATTAAATATATTCGTCTGCAGCGTTCCTTTTAAACGCTTCGAATACTGGTTTTTATACTTTTTAAAGAGTTAAAATCCTTAAAATATTGGGTTTTATACATTTAAATACTTGAAATCTTTAAAATACTGGGTTTTATACATTTAGATACTTGAAATCTTTAAAATACTGGCTTTTATACATTTAAATACTTGAAATCTTTAAAATACTGGCTTTTATACATTTAAATACTTAAAATCCTTAAAATACTTTTAAAAATATCTTTAAATACTTGAAATCTTTAAAATACTGGCTTTTATACATTTAAATACTTGAAATCTTTAAAATACTGGCTTTTATACATTTAAATACTTAAAATCCTTAAAATACTTTTAAAAATATCTTTAAATACTTGAAATCTTTAAAATACTGGCTTTTATACATTTAAGTACTTAAAATCCTTAAAATACTGGTTTTTCTACTTTTAAATACTTCAAATCTTCAAAATACTGATTTTGTATCTTTAAATACTTAAAATCTTTAAAATACTGGGTTTTATACCTTTAAAGAGTTAAAATCCTTAAAATACTGGTTTTTCTACCTTTAAATACTTCAAATCTTCAAATACTTGGGTTTATATCTTTAAATACTTAAAATCTTTAAAATACTGGTTTTTATACATTTTAATAGTTAAAATCCTTAAAATAGTTGTTTTTATACATTTTAATAGTTAAAATCCTTAAAATAGTTGTTTTTATATATTTGAATACTTAAAATCTTTAAAATATTGGTTTTTATACCTTTAAATAGTTAAAAATCTTTAAAATACTGATTTTTATCCCTTTAAATAATTAAAATCCTTAAAATACTGACTTTTCTACATTTAACTACTTAAAATCTTTACAATACTTGTTTTTATACCTTTAAATAATTAAAATATATGTTTTATACCCAAAAAGCTTCCCCTCTCTGGAATTGTTTAGTTCAAAGACCATACAAGTGTAGAAAATACAGTTTAGTGTGTGCCATGCTGGGATTTGTCATCAGAAATATGCTGAAGGTGATTATTGTGATTATCTAACTTTGGTCAGAAAAACCTGAATTGAGAGGTTTAAAAATTATTTTTGTGAATACAAAAACTATCAAATCTTTATTTTTTTTTTAATCACAGATTTCCCTATTTGGACCCCCCTGAAGAAAGACATATTTTGGAAGCTCTGAAGGAGCTTTACCAGTGCAATGCTATTGACAGGTAAAAACCAAAGGGGTGTCGTGATTACAAAAATTTCAAATTTAAGGCTTAAGCTGGTGTTTTGTGAGGACTAAAGGACTTTTCCTCCACCTCCCCAGCAGCAGAATGTGGTTTTTTTTTTTTTATTTAACTTCCAGGAAGTTTATTGGGGTTTAATATACAGTCTACAAAAATCAGGGCTAGAGCAGATTTTTGGGAGATACAGAGCAGGTTCTCCACCTTGTCCTGGAGTTCCTGAGTGACCTCAGCCAAGTTTCCTCAGCTCTGGAATTGCTGAGGGCAGATCCTGCTGTGGCTCAGGAGCTCAGGCTCTGGCTGGGAGCTCCATCCAAGAGTTCCAGACAGGAAGTGAGATCTTTATCCTCAGCTTCCAGGAATTCTTCTTGTAAATAAATTTTTAAAATAGCTGGCTGTGCCTGCCCTGGAGCAGACACAAGCCAAGCTGGAGAAATGAGGATTATTTTATTGCTAATGACATTTCTCCATGTGCCCAGCACCTGTGTGGGCACTCACAGTCCAGAGGGAAATGCTTCTTACCCAATTCACATTTAAACATCATTTCATGAATCTGCTATTTATATATATATATATTTTTTTTTTTTTCCTGGTCTAAGGAGAGGCCGTGTGACCAGACTGGGAGAATTCCTGGTGCAGTTTCCCCTCCCTCCCAACCTGTCCTGTGCTCTGATAAAAGCTGCTTCCCTGGACTGTGAGGATCTCCTGCTTCCCATTGCAGCCATGCTCTCCGTGGAAAACGTCTTCATCCGTCCAGGTGGGGACTCCTCTTCCCAAAAAGAACCCAAAAACCTTTCCCAGCTTTCCATGGGGAAAGCCTTTCCAGAGGCTTCAGAGCAGCAGGGATTGGGCTGTGTTTGTCCCAAGGGTGTTGAGCTGGAAGGCAGCTTGTGCCCAAGAGAGGTCATGAGGGGAAATCTCTGTGACAGAAGGGAGGAGGCAAAAATAAAGAGGGGGGAAAAAATAGCCCCACCAGAAAACCAAAATGCACCACAGGAAATATTGGTCTGAGTGCAGATAGCAGGGACTGATTGTTTTTAACAATCAGTTTAACAATTGTTTTTAAATGTGGCATCACCTCTGCATTGTCTTTTCTGTTCAGTAACTGTTTAACCAAATTGGGTTTCTGTGAAGGCTTGACTTGACACTGCCTCGTTTCCAGTGGCTTTCCAAGTGGAAAATGTCATTTTGCTGTGGTTCCAGGATGGTTTCAGTAGAGCACAGTTCCCCTAGAGCTGAGCTCAGGCTTTAGCCTAGTGTTAAACCTGAGTCTGCCCCGTGCTCCTGTCCCCAGCTGTGGCACAATGTGCAGCCTTTGTGGGGACACCTTTGTCCTGCCCAGCCCCTGCCTGGCTCTGCTCCAGTTCTCTCTGTGCTCCCTTAGCTGGGCAGCCACAGGCTCTGCTGCCAGCCCAGACAAACCTGCATTGTGCCCTGGGCTCCTTGCCAGCCCCACAACTGTCCTTTTGCTTTCCCGTCCTCTGTGCCTTTCTTTTTTGCCTGCCACCCTCCAGCAGCTCTGTGCACAAGGAAGCAGACACACATCCCCATGCTCCAGGCACTTTTTCCAGTTCCAGATGTGTGGGATGAGGCCTCTCTGCTTCATCCCTTTGGCTTTTAGTGCCCCAAACTTCTGACACCCCTACAACAGCAGCAGCTCCTTTGCAGTCCTGCCTCCCTCTCCTAAGGGGAATAGGAGGAGGAGAAAGGCTGGAGGAGAAATCCTTTGGGTGTTTAAAACCTGAAATAACACTTTGGAAATGTTGCTTTTGCCTGCTGCATTTGGTGAAGGTGAATTCCCACTAATCCACTCACAGATCCACTGGTTTTTATCTTTTTTATTTTAAGATCTCCATTACTGTGGCAGTAGGACAAAGCTGAGTTCAGTAGATAAGAGGGTGCTGTGGTGGGCTGGGTTCAACAGTCTTGGTTTTCCTCTCACTTGATCCCTGTGAGCTGTTTGTTTATTCCTTTATCTTTCCATGTCAGTCTCTGGATGGATTGTGAGTGAGAAGTGCTTTCTGTGAGACTGGAATTCTTCATCCCTGCTGCTGACTGATGAGATTAATCATAGATTTAACAGCATCTACGTGCTCTTGTTCAGCAATAGTGGAAGGAGGAAGAACTGTAAATGCAGCTGTAGAAGGAGAGACAAATATAAAAAATAACAGGAATAGGGAGCCAAGGCTGCCAGACACACACAAACAGAAAATTAAGTAGTGCTAAATAAAAATGACTCTAAGTGAGATATAACTTATTCCTCAGGTGATCCTCAGAAGCAAAAGGAGGCTGAGCTTCAACACCAGGAACTTGCCTCACAAGTGGGAGGCTGCAATGACTTTGCAACCCTCTTAAATATTTTCGAACAGTGCAAAGCAAGGTATGAAATTCTGATTTTGCATTGCTCATAACTCCCAATTTTTAGATGTGCTGCAGGTACACATCTGCGTGCTCATTGCTAATTTCAGATTTATTCCTTTTTGTGAGCTGTAATTTCCATCCAGACACTTTTTATTTAACCCAACAAATACCTGCCTGTGTAGGTTGTTGCCTTTGTATGACCATAAAATGTTATGACCATAACAATAAAATAGAGGCAAGTTTCTTTGCAAGCAGCTTACAAAGGGCTTCTTTATAATTCAAATATTCCTGTTCTCAGCAAGTCTCCTTCAGCCTGGTGCCAGGAATACTGGATCCATTGGAGAGCTGTGAAATCTGCTTTTAGTGTGGAGAGACAGCTGCGGGAAATAATCACTAAACTGAAACAGGTAAAAAAACCCCAGAATTTCTGGATATGTTTGAGCTGTATAAACTTATATTTAAGAGATGTAGTGGATGCTGAGCCTTTGCCAGGTGGCTGCTGCCTTTTTCCAGTAGAAACCAAACCACTTCAATGTTTTTGTGGAGCACCTTTGCTTGTGTAACTCAGGTGCAGTGGTGGGAATGGGCAGCAAGGAGAGTTTTTCTCCTTTCCTCAAGGTTTCTGTACAGAGAGAAACCCAGAATTTAAAATCCATGGGATGGAGGGGGTTTAATTGCTTTTTCTTGAATAAAGATCCTGATTCATGTTGCTTTTTCTTTTCCCAGCTGCCAGACTTCCCTAAAGAAACATTTGAAGGCTCCAGAACTGAAATCCTGAGAAGATGCCTGTGTGCAGGATACTTCGTCAACGTTGCTAGGAGGTAAAGAATGAAGTTTGGAGACCTGAATGGAAAAGAAATTATGCAAATTACTTAAAAGTCTGTTTGTATGTTGGTAAAAGTAGCAAAGGAGTAACTGCAGGTGAAGGAGATGTTTCTGCAAGGGGCTGGAACCTCTGCTTTTGACTGACTTCACTATTCCAAGGGTGTCAGCAGCTTCCCAGAAATGTCGTTTTACTGTCTGTGGAATGAACTCAGCAGCTGATGAGTGGTTCCAGATACTCAGCTAAAGGGCTTGGAAATCTCCAATTATCACAGCTTTGAAAGGATTCACTCCTAAACTGTGTTCTTACTGTGGTGTTACACCTGCAGTGCTGCTGTGGTAAATTAGATATATTGTTTAAAGGGTTTTTTACAGCTTAACTCTGGAAGCACCTTGCTCTAGGTAGATATTTGAGAGCTTTTTTCCATGCTGCTGCTGATTTGTTTAGTTCAGTGTTGCTGTCTGTGTTGCTGTCTAATCACAGCAAAGTGTGTTTTGGTTTGTTGTTGTTAGGGATTTTTTAAATTTCTTTTTTGAGATTTTTTTTTTAATTTTTTTTCAGATCTGCAGCCAGGACATTCTGCACCATGGATGGACATGGCAGCATAGTCTACATCCACCCTTCATCCACAGTGAGTCCCCAAAGCCTGCTGATAAAGCAGAAAAACATCCTAAAATTGATAAGGGGCAGGTCCCTAAACTCTCCCTGGTGTTTGCTTTGTGCTTTGGTGCGTGTTCATTTTGAGGGTGGGGAAGAGCCTCAGTTCTTCAGCCTTGGGAAAAGTTTAGTTTGTGATGTGATGTGGCCCAGGCTGGACTTCCTTTCTGGCTCTTTTGGTCTCATGGGCAATTTCAAATCTGAAAATTCAGGATAACACCCCCTCACCTGTGCTCTGCTGCATGTTCATTTTGAGAGTGGGGAAGAGCCTCACTTCTTCAGCCTTGGGAAAAGTTTGCTTTATGATGTGATGTGACCCAGGCTGGACTTTTCTCTCTGGCTCTTTGGGCAATTTAAAATCCGACAATTCACGATAACACCCCCCCGACACCTGACCCCTTGACATTCTGCTGGAGGTGGGGCTCTGACAACCAACCCAGCTGTGAGCCAACCTTTGAATTCTCCAGCTCTACAACCAGGAGACCCTGCTGGAGTGGATCATCTTCCACGACGTGGCCGTGACCTCCAGGATCTACGTGCGCACCGTGTGCCCCGTGCGCTACGAGTGGCTCCAGGACCTGCTGCCCAGGCTGCACCAGCTGGATGCCTACGAGCTGAGCAGTGTGGCCAGGGAAGAGGTGACTGAGGAGGAGATAACCAAGTGGAAGAAGAGGGAGGAGCTGAAAAGGCAGTGTGGTAAGCACTCTGTGTGTGCGTGTGTGTGGTTTTCGTCATTGTTTTGGACCCCTGTGTGTTCATTGTGTCGCGTTCCGGGTTGGAAAGTGTTAATTTTTTTGGTGTGTATGTGTAGTTCTGGTTGTTTTATTCTCCTCACAGCTCTGCAATCCTTGTTTTCTGTCTCAGCAGTGTGAATTGTGGTGTTTGCTTGCTGCTTCTTGCCACCTCTCCACTTTTGGTTTCTTAAGGCAGAGCTTGAACAGAGTTGAATAAAAGCATTTTGAGGCTGTTATTTAAATTTGTGAAGGGTATTTAGCCATTGATGCCCGAAGAATCCTGCCCTGGGAGAAGTCCTAAGAGCTTCTGATTGTCCTAAGAGCTGTGGGGCAGAGGGAAGGAAAAAAAAATCCAGAAACCTCACCCAGCAATAGACACAGAAGAAAAAATAGTCACATTTTGGTGAATGTCTCATTCTGACAATGAATTTAATGCCATATGTTTAAATAGTCAGTTTTAATTAGAGCTGGTGCCTGCTAACTGATCTGGCTGCCTGGCATTCTTGGGATTCTCCTGTCAGCAGGTTCCTAAAGCAGCCAAGTATTCAAAGGGCCTCTTTACTCCTGAGCTGACCCTTCCAAAACATCGATTTATTGTACTGTAAATACAGATTCTCTTCCATTTCCTTAACAAAGGGAAAAATGCAGACTTGTGCTCAGACCAGCATCTCTTTCTGCCCTGCATTATTGTATAAACTCACCATTTTAAACATGAATTTCATTTGGTTTTAAATAATGCAGAAGAGACTGATCAATTTATCTGAAGGAAATGTTCTCTGTGTCCCCCTTCATATTATGACTTCATCAGGCAATTGGCAATCAATTGGAGTTCAATATTGACCTTAGAGATGTATTTCTAGGACCTTCAGGAAAATAGCTGACAAGACATAATAATTACAAATATTTTAACAATGGATGTTGATGAAAGCTCCTTCTTATCACAGAGCCTGGTGCCCAGCCCACAGGACCAGGCTGCAGTAGCTGCTTCACTCACACAGATTTTAGGCTCTCAGAGCCCTTGATTTTTTATTTTTTTTTCTGTTATTTTAGACTGAAAATATTTTCTGCTTCTCTTCTCTTCTGTGAGAAGCAGTCCCAAGGTCTCAGTGCTGTGGGGAAATGTGCATTTCTAATGGTGGCTGATCTGCAATATTGACTTTTCCCACTCCCTTATCTGCATGTTTTCCTCTCCCTTCCTCCTTCTCCGGAAATTTTTTAAAGATAGTTTATCCTAATGTTTTTTCCTGTCCTGTCCTGCCTAAACCTGAGTTTGGGATGTGCAATTCAGAGGAGAAATGAGTGTGTAGAACTCTGCTATAATAAAAAGCAAGATTTAGGAATGAGATGAGCCCAGCTGCAAATATTGACATGAGAACGAAGGCATGAATTTATTTGGAATTTTTTTTTCCCTCCCTGCTGTGGTGCAGTCTGTCCTCTCTGGAAGTCATTCAAATGGCTGCCTGGGACTTGGAGGGGGAAAAAAAAAAAAAAAGATTTTGTTGGGGTTTTTTTTGGTATTTAACAAATAGGAGGACTTGTAATGCTGGGGGCAGGGAGGGTTTTGACACAGAGAGTTTATTCTTTTCTCTCCTTTCCCCCCAGAAGGAGTCACAGACAGCTCTGCAAGGAAGATGGAGAGGAGGAATGATGAGCAATCCATCCAGGATGCCCGAGCTCGGTACCTGGAGAGGAAGCAGCAAAGAGCTCAGGGTTTGAGTGGCCCAGAGAAGGAGATGGGGTAACTCTGGTGGCAGCTCTGCTCCCACTCTGTGCAGCTCTGGGGGTGTTTGCAAAATGCCAAAGCACCGACAGGAGTGCAGGGAAGCTTCTGCTTTGTGGTCAGTCCAAGAGAGAACAGTCAGAGAGAACAAACACAACCTTCCCTCTGCTGCATCCAGCAGGGAAAACTTCCCAAGCTGAGCTTGTGTTGCTGCAGTGGCAACAATTCAGTGGCCTCAGCTGGGGCTGAAGCCCTGATACCAAGTGTGGTGCCAATTCTCTGGCATTTATTTGACTTAAAGAGGTCTCAGTGCCATTAGAAATGAAAATTTTCTCAAAGGTCGGTTGGGGTTTATTTTTGTAAGGAGTGGAACTATAATTTTTTTACCCATTTTATTCTGTCTGATGGTGGTCATACAGTCTTCATGCTCAGGAAAATGTGCAGGTAGGGCTCTTTTAATGGTGGAAGCAGCAGGATTAAATCCAAAGGGACATTTCCCACCTCCATTCCATGTTGTTCTGCCCCATGCTGTGCTGTACCAGGTACACACAAGGAAATAAAAAGTGGTTTTCCTTGAGCATCTAAAAGAGCAAGGAGCTGTGGTGCTTTGTCATCATAAAGTTTGTTTCCTTCTCAATAAAGAAATCCTGTTTCATCACCATAATAATCCTAAAATGCTCCAGGGCTCGAGTGAGGAGTTTATGTAAGAACTTCCAAATAATTGGAAGAACTTGCTGTGATTTTTTTCCTGCCTCAGCTGCGTGCTCACCCTGGGCACTGGTTCAAGTGGTGTTGTAGCCTGAATAAAACATTCACCATTCCACCTCTGCCTCACCTCAAGCATTCCAGCACTGCCCAGGATCCCAAAGCCTCCAAAAGCTTAGGATTTTTTTGAATACCAAAATATTATTGCTCACAAAGAAAGTGCTGGGTCTGGTAATTGTTCTTCTTCCTGTGATTGGTGGGAAAGGGTTTTGTTCTTTCAGGCTCTGCTTTGGAGCAGCAGCACTTGGGCTTGACTCATCCTCTGCTCTCAATTTTGCTGTTTAATTTGATTTATATTTGCAGTGTCACGGCCCCTCATGAGTCAAATGCCATCTGTACCACCCAGTGGGCCTGAAATGAGTACACAGAATGCCCACTGTTCCTTGGGGTTATAAATCACTGGGCAGATCCTGATGCTGATTTTTTAATTATTTTTTTCACTTTCTTCAGAGCAAGAAGTGAGAGATACTTCCCCCCCCCTCCCCTCCAACTGTGTTCCAGGGCTTCTCAGAGGTTTGGAGATGGGGAATTTAAAGTAAAAATTATTTAATAAAAAATATTTCAGCCATCCCAAGGATGACAGCACACACAGCTCTGGGCAAAACACTGGGACTGCTGCATTCATCCCAGAAAAAGAGTTAAGTTTTTACCTGTTTTACGTGCTGGAGTTAAAAGTGTAAGTTAATAAAACACAGAGGGAAACGTGGAGCTTCGTTAGTTTGCTGTACTCATTAACAGGGAGCCTGGGAAGAGTCGTGGGAGCATCCCCAGGGGTGAGGGACAGTGACAGTGGGGACAGGGACACCGAGGGGAGGAATCCATCAGATCCCGCTGACAGGGACACCAGGGATCGGGGAAACATCAGATCCCGGTGACAGGGACACCAAGGATCGGGGAAACATCAGATCCCGCTGACAGGGACACCCTGGGAGAGGGGGTGGGATCCACCCTATCCCGGTGACAGGGACATCCCTGTCCCCTCAGTGTCCCCAAGGGGGGCAGACCCGGTGACAGGGACACCCCGGGGGGGGGTGGCCCGGGGGCTCCCGGGGTGTCCCCCCGGTGTCCCCCCGGTGTCCCCCCGGTGTCACCTTGCCCGGCCGCGCTGCCCTGCCCCACGTGACCGCGCGCGCGCGGGGCGGAAGTGACGCCGCGGCCCTCGGTCGCATGATGTGGCAAAAAAAAAAAAGGCCGGGGAGGAGAGGGGAGGGAGTGATGCGTCCCCAAATAGTCCCTTCCGGCGGCGCATCACACCCGCCGCTCCCATTGGCGCCGCTCGCCGGGATCCCTCCGCGCGGTCGGACGGCGGCGGCAGGTGCGGGTATCCTTCCGCGGCGGTATCCTTCCGCCGGCGGGGGCAGCTTCCGCACGGCCCCGCTCCGCCATCGCGGCCCCGCTCCGCCCGCACCGCTGAGCCCGGCCCGGTCCGGAGCGCCCCGCCGCCGCCATGGCCCAGATCCTGCCCATCCGCTTCCAGGAGCATCTCCAGGTGGGCGCGGGGGCGGGCGGGTCGCTGCCTCGCTCCGCCGGGGGAGCCGCCCGGGACGGTGCCGGGGGAGCCGCGCCGGGCCTGCCCGCGGTGCCTCCGTGAGGGCCGGGCGCGCTCGGCGCGGTGTTGGCCCTGCCGGTGTCCGGCTCGGGGAGCGCTTCTCGAAGGGCACGTCCCGGGAGGGGCCGGGCCGGGCATGCCGCCCTTGCCGGTGCCCTGGTGGGGTGGGCGAGACTGGCGCGGTGCCCGTGCGGGCCGGGCCGGGCCGGGCCGGGCTGGCGGAGCTCGGGTGGCTCCTCCGCGCTTACCGGGGCAGCGCCAGCGGGAAATCCCGGCCCAGCGCGGGGTCTGCAAGGCTCGGGGGATGAGCTGGGCAGGTGTCCGTGCGCTGTTTAATTGTATTTATTTGAATGGTGTTAAAGCCTGTGTAGTTCTAAGGAGAGGGTAAAACATTTTGCCGGTGTTCCCGCTGGTAATGTCGTGTTCTGGAAGGAAAAGCACGTATTGCAGTGAAATGTGGGAGCTGCTGCGGCTCCCTGCAGTGCAGCTGTGGCAGTGCAGGTGCCCAGGTGCCAGCTCTGGTGTCCGCTGGCCTCTCCCCAGCCGCAGCTCTGGCTCTCATTGCAGCAGAACCACATGGTAATAGTTTCATTTCCGAGTGATGGCCTTTAATTTCTCTGAGGTGACTTCCTGGAGGCGCTGGTAGCACATCCCAAGCGGGCTGTGGTGCGGGAATGCGGGGTTGCCTTCCCGGAGCAGTGCGTGCCTCCCTGGCCGTGGGTGAAGCTGGAGCGCAGGGAGGGGTCTGGAAGTGATGATCCAGTTGTGCAATGGGCACTTCCTATCTGACAGGTCTGAAGGGCGAAGTGCTACGAGCCACGGTGTTGCTAAGCACGGTTTCAGTGCTGAGGAGCAGTTTTTGAGGAGAATTCGTGTAATAAAAGCTACATCGGCACACCTGGCTGAGGTCTTTTGGCAGCCTGCTGCCCTGTGGTGCCAGTGGCTGGGTTTAGTTTGTGTCCAGCTAACTGGGGCTGTGGTAGGCACTCACATGGTGATGGATTTGCATGATTTACAGTGACTTTTTTCCCTAACTCAAATGAAAAGCAGTTCATTTCTAGGCACCTTGTTATAGGAACCATTGCAGAATACTTATTTGAAGGTTAGAGGTGTTCTTAGCGTCTGAATAAATGCTGCTTTGCTGGTTGGTGTGGTTTGTAGCTGAGCACTGAATGATTCTACTCCAATATCAGTTCAAAGGCAGGCCAGAATTCATAGTTTAGGCGTCCCTGTCGTGAGCAGCACTGACAGGAGAATCTCAGGAGCTGGCCAAAGCTTCACCTCCAAGCCAGCTCCTTGTCCTGGTGGTGGCAAAGCAGGTCCTGAGGAGGTTCTGTGCACTCAGGTGAAACTCCTCTGTCTGGGCAGCCCAACTCTCAATCAAGTATTGTGGCAATGCACCTCTGATGCATTATTTAAGCCCCAAACCTTGCATGTGACCCACTGCCAGGTCTCTAATGACATGAGTACTGTTACATAATGAAACTCATCTGCTTCATGCCAGAAGTGCTGGGAGCTCTCAGGCCAGTATGACAGCAGAACAGGACTGTTCTGCCTCCAGACTGATTTATCTGTTTATTTGGGGTTGAATTTGCATTTTTTCTGGCTGTATTCAGTGTGGAGCACTGGCTGAACCAGTATCTTTTACAGCTGCACACAGGGGCTGATCCTTTCTGGGATGGGTGTGCACCCCTCTGGCTGCCCGTGGTTCTTGCCCTTAATGCTGCAGTTGGCTGCAGCTACTGAACTTCCTCCTTTCACTTCATTGAAAGAATTTCAGAGGAATTTGGATTCCAGGAGTTAATTGCTTTTCTGCTGAAGTTTCCTGATGTAAATTTTGAGAGTAGAAACGCTGATTTTGCAATGTTTCTGCTATCCAGGCTGCCCCTAGGAAATCCTCCTGGACTCATTAATACGATTTCTTGAACTGTACCTGACCCACATTGTCTAGGAAACTTGTTGTACAGGTGTTGTGCAACACTTGCAGGTTTGTAGTGATGCTTAATGAAAGATGAGGTATCCAACTGGAGCCTTAGCCATAAAGAGCAGGTGATGGATTTGAATGAGAAAGTTCTTGCAGGCTCTTACTGTATCAATCAATAGACTCAGTGTGATCCTAGTTCTTCACAGATTCATTATTGGAGGTTAAAAAATGGTCAAGTACAAAGCTTGTCCTGATGTTCAGCTTCCAGCCAATCCATGACCTGTTGCTGTTGGCAGCTTGGCTGTGTGATTTGGGAATGAAAAGGTAAAAGCTCCAGAAACCTTGCTCCTGAATGCCTCATCTTTTGGGGACACAGTGCTTTGTACCCCACATTGGAGCTAAAGGTGTACTTTGGACAAACAATTAACTTGCTAGGGAGGAGGTATCTCTCTGGGGAGTGTAAAACCAAAAAGTGTTGTGAGGTTTCAGGGTTTGTTTGTCAGAGTCCCATCACATGCTCTGCAATCTCAGCAGCCCCAGGTGTGCTGGCTGTTATCTGTGTGGTGTCTGCTTTACATCCCTGCCTTGCCACCAAAGAACATCAACAACAGGCTGTGCAGAAACTTTCCATGGGAATTTTCAAGGAGGAACCCGATGCCTCTGCTATCAAAGCTCATGTTATAAAACTTTATGTAGCTGCTTCATTATTGTTTTTTTCTCAAAGTGGCTATGAGGAAACGATCCACTGTGTATGTAGTGGGAGATCAGAGTTCAGTGTGTGGGATGATTGCAAGTCTGGTTGCTCCTATCCAGGCTTCAAGGATTCCTAAAATGTGCCTGTGTGTGTTTGAGGGTGAAAGTAAAACAGCTGCTTACTGTGATGGGTCAGTGGAGCTTTTCTAAAGTGACAAGTTCTTGATGAGTGAGAAGGAACCAGACTAATTAGCAGGTGATGAGCTGTGATTGCCAGTTAATTTAACCACACTGTCCTGAAATAAACATTGAACTTGGACAAGGCCCACTGCTGTACTGAGTTAAGGCGTTAATAAATACTCTTCTGAATCTAAATATTTTTATAAGACAATGTAGAGAAAACTGCCAGCTCAGGCTGTGCACTTGATAGCAAGACAGAACTGCTTTTTTTAACACTAGAGAAGGGGGTTTGTGTCTATTGTTCATTGATGGAGCAAACCTGAATGGCAGCTGTGCTGTTCTGGTGTGGTGGTGCTTGGATGGCTCTTGGAATCACAGCTGTGCCAGAGAATCAAACAGGACAGCCAAGGCATCATAGAATAAAACATAGCAATTCAATAATTTGCTCTAAAAATGAAAAGCAGCGAACTTCTTCCATTTATTGTGCTGACAGTGAATTTAATACAGCCTAAACCACTAAATCTCTGCTGTAACAGCATTAGTTTGAAGCAGTTACATCCTTTGTTGATAATACAAGTCAGGAATTAGAGAATTAATGCTGTTTTGGTGGGATTCTTGCTCTCTGCTTCTGAGTGGAGCTGAATTCCTAAAGCCAGTGATTTTAGAGTATCCCTACAGAGGGAAAATATGTAACAGAGACTTGAAATGTCTTGTGGAGAGAGAGATTGTGTGTGTGTCAACTAATTGGATAGGAGCAATTAGTTAAGCAGTTTATGAGCTGTTCTGGGCATGTCCCTTGCAGCAGGCACTGAGGTGCAGAAGCCCTGCCTGTTTTGGTGGCCCTGCTGATTTTAATGCTTCCTGCTGGGATTGGAGCCTCAGCCAAAGATGAGGAATGGGATTTGGTGGTTCTGAATTTCAGCAGGTGATTCTGCAGCTTCAGCAGGCACAGCCTCAGTGGTGGAACTGAAGCAGTCCCACAGCACGTCTGGGGCTGCTGAGAGTGGGTGGTGCCCCTGCCTGCTGAGGGTGAGGCAGAAAATAGGAAGGATATAGAACAGGAGAGCTCTTGAATGTTAAAGAGGTCCCTTATCTGTTAAAACCACGACTTCCTAGCCTGCCACGAGCTGTAACTCTTACCTTGCACTGGTGAATATGAAATACTTTGCCATGGACTGGCTGTGGGACTCTCAGAACTGCAGGCAATCACTAAGAGAGCATCACAAACACGAATGGGTTTGTGTGACTTAGGTTTGCCTTTCAGAATTTTCATGTATGGAATTAAAAGAGCAGTTGAAGTGTAGCCTGGTGTCTGCCTTGGTCAATCAAAGCTAGGAAAGCATGGCCTGGGATAGAGCTAATATGACTCATTGCACACTGAAGTGCTTCTCCAAAAAAAAAGGAGACTTTTCCAGTTTAGTGGCGTTTTCCAGCTCTGTGATTTCTAGCAGCATGTAGATCAGGAGTCTCTGGGCAGGGGCTGAGCAGCTGCTTGTGGCCACAAGAGCAGTGGTTATATCCTGTTGAGTGTGAGAGTCGAGGTGAAATGTGTGCTCAGCACTTCCGTGCCCTTCCTCGTAGGCAAGGAGAAATTATCTGACAGCTAAGCAGACTGTCACAAGAAAGGGAACATTACAGGAAGGGGTCAACAAAGAGACTCCTGTCAGCATTTTTACCGTTCAGTTTGATGTCCCATACATGTGACAACTTCTCTGGCTAAGTTACCAAGAATGCACTTGAATTATCTTCAGTGAAAAAAATAATTCTGGTAATCAGGCATTGCCTTGCTACGTTACAGTGACTCACATCTCAGTGCTGCTCAGATAAATGCCATTACAGAATTCCATGGTTCAGCAGAGCCTGCAAGTGGCTGAAGTATCTGATCTTGGGTGTGATGAGTCCTTTGAGGTGACATCTCTGCTGAACACAAGGGTTGCTGCTGTCCCTGACAATCTGGTTCATGGTTCCACTCTACTGGAGCAGCTATTTCACAGAACACTTTATTCCTAACAGGAGTCTGCTGTAACTGATCTTTCCAACAAATGGTGCTGTAAGATAACTTGGACTGTAAATCAGTTGCCCAAGCACAGTTAGCAAGTTCTGCTTTCATATCTGCTTAAAAGCCAAGGAAGTGGTTTTGTAGTAAAATATAGCAGTGTCTGAAATTCCTTCTTTTTTTGTTTATAAATCAGTGAAATGTGGTGGACCTATTGCAAAATTAAATGTTTGGAGGTTTTTCCCTTTGTAGTAAAGAGGAGGTAGAAAATCTGCCAAAAACCCCTGTACTCCTTTAGCTGTAGTTCAACTCCTGAGTTTGTACATGGAATAGTATTGAAATTTTCAGAATAAAAGCCTTCTAAGAAATATTTGCTGTCGTGTTTCCTAACAGTAATCTTCACCTCTGTTTGCTTTGCTTAGCTTTATAAACATGCCTGCCTCACTCACCTGAACTTCAGCCTGTTTGGGCAGGAAAACAACCTCTGTCCCAGGGAGTGATTTCTGCTCAGGAGTTCTGTACAGCCAAGAAATTCACTGTCGGCTTTACCAGCTGGGCAAGGAAGTGCCACTCTTGGCTGGTGACACTCTTGTGTAACCAAACACAGAGATTGTCACCATCAGAGTCAACTTCCTGAGACGTGAAACAGATGTGGTTCACACACTTGGTTTGGTGAGATGAAAAATGAAATGTTGCTAAAGGGAGTTTGTGTACTTAGAGACCTTGCTGATGGTTGCACCTCCATCAGAAAACTTCTCCAGACTTTCTTCAGAGCTCCTGTGCCAATCTTCTAAATCTTTGCAAAGAATTGCCTCAC
Source organism: Sturnus vulgaris (assembly GCF_052056855.1). NCBI lineage: Eukaryota > Metazoa > Chordata > Aves > Passeriformes > Sturnidae > Sturnus > Sturnus vulgaris. The sequence continues at coordinate 2,715,976 of NC_142263.1, read as the reverse complement.
CTTTGACAACAGAAATGTCAAAAGTCTCTCATATCCCACCTGGGGTCAGTGCCTCAGACCTGGCACTAGCAGATGGCAGTTTGCTGGTGATTAAGGTAAATCCATCTTGCAATATCCAAGCACCTTTGATGTGGTGGTTTTGCCTAGACCTCCCTAAGAGGTGCTGCCATCTGCTTGGCCTTGCTGCTCTGATTTGTTCTGTCACAACCTTTGAGTGTAGTGCTGTGAGTTATTGCCAGGCAGAGTGCTTGGCTCTCTGCAGCTGCCTCCCTCTACCAAATTAACAAGGAAATTTAGTGCTTGATAAATGATTTGGCACTTGTTAAGCCTGCAGCCCTAGCAAAAGGAAATGTCACGTCCCAATAAGTCACTCCAGCTCTACCAGATCCAACTCCCACACCTTCAAACCTTCCCTCCCTGCAGGGGTGTGATTGGGTTGTGTTTAACCCTGCCTAGCTCATGTACAATGCCAGAGTGCCAGGTCTAGAGGACACTGCTCAAAGTGTGAAAGGGACTTTTGAGCTTGAATCTGAAATCTTCTAAGTGGCTGGAGAATGTGTGGTCAGGTTCTGGGATGCTAGGCCTCAAACACTCACTTAAATCTGAGTAAAAGAGTTGACCTATCAAGGAGTTAGGGTCTGATTTTCGTTTCTTTTAATAGCTGTCAAATGCTGTCACCTGAAAGTTTCCTGGCTTTATTGTCAAAATGTTATCTGTGTAATCTCGATCATCTATTCAAGTGATTTCTCTGAAGCTTGTTCTGTTGACTTGGTGTGCCATAGCTCAGATGTTACTTGCTCCTCACGTGCTGTTGGGGAGCCTGGGCAAAGGGGAAGTGGAGTAAAACTCTGATTATCAGCAACTGCAAACAGGCAGAGCAGAGCAGCTGGGGCATGGCCTCCTTGGAGCTGGTGCAGAGCACAGCTGATAAAGGCTGAGTGCTCCACACCAGCACGATCATCCTAAAATGGCTTTGAAGGTCCACCCTTCTTGGGACATCTTGGGCTTGAAGGTCTTCCAGAAAGAAAAATATCAGAATATTAGAGCTGATAGTTCTTCTAATAGTAGAAAACTGGAGTTTTTAAGGTGAGGACAAGCTGGATATCTGTGTGATATGACCATGAACTGACCATGACTGCATTTTCACTGTTAAAATTTTGTTTCCCTACTGACATCCTCATACAGGAGCTTTGAAAAAGTGCTGTTAACTAAACTGTTTTGTTGCACACAAGAAATGTGGGTATTGACAGGCTTGGGGGGCCAGGCTGTGGCTCAGAGAGGGAAGTGGTTTATTGATAACTTCTGTGTTAAGCAGGGCCGCGTCTGAGCTGATTTTAGTAGTGCCCAGCTCTGCCTCCTGCTGTGAGACAGGCCTGGGCTAATTGCTAGACAGGCAGCGCTTTTTTTAGCTCCACAGGGATAAAGATAAAGCTCAGACACCTCACGTGTGATGCTAAGCTTGAAATAGTGATAGCTGTCCAAGGCAGTGGATGAGCTCAGGGAGCAGAGCTCCCCTGCTGAGGTGAGAGTGAGGGCTGAAGCTGCAGGTCCAGCATGGAGAGTTCAGTGTGCTTTAAACCATGTGAGGGGGCTCAAACATTGGCTTCTTAATGGTTGAGTTGTAAATGCTTCTCCAGGAAGCCTGCTGGGTTTAGTTGAAATTGTGCAACACTGTGTGTTGTGCAGGTTTGGGGTAACGTGGGTATTTTGTCACCAAAAATAGACAAAGTCTGATATTTCCTGTGACATTCACAAAAGCTGTTTGTGGCTATACCAAGGTAATAACCTAATGTTAAACCTTTTCTTCTTTTCCAGCTCCAAAATCTGGGCATCAACCCAGCAAACATTGGGTTCAGCACTCTGACAATGGAGTCTGACAAATTCATCTGCATCAGAGAGAAAGTAGGAGAGCAGGCTCAAGTGGTGATCATTGACATGAATGACCCCAGCAACCCAATCCGGAGACCAATTTCAGCTGACAGTGCTATCATGAACCCTGCCAGTAAAGTCATTGCATTAAAAGGTATGAAATCCTGATAAAGGGCTGTTTGAAGTGGATGGAGAGCTTTCTGTAGAACTAGTTTATGACTGACTGAGGTCTCCCAGGTAATTTATGTGGGAGGATCCTGTAGCAATTTTCCACAGCTTAATGGGAGCTTAGGTCGAAGGCATTTTCAGTTCTTCTGGAGGCAGGCAGCTTCAGCTGAGGCTTTCTGCCATTTTGCTGCTCATTAGGATGGGTTTTTTTCCTTCAGTCCAAATGCTTGCAGCTTCTGAGCAGGGAGAGCTGGAAGCCAAGTGTGGGCTTTAAGGACTCATGTTAGAGGGAAATGAGACCTGATCTAAGAGAATAAGGTCTATCAACTAAACCTTTCCTTAGAGACACGAAAACTAAGGCTGGGAAGGGGGGAAATATTCCTGAAGGCTTTAGTTTGGCCTTGCTGAAAGAGACCAGTGCATATTTATTATATCAGTCAGTGATAAGAGGAGTAAAGCTATGCAGGGAGGACTTGTGTGGTGAAGGAAGTACAAGGTCAGCCAACTTGGTATCTGTGATGTTACAGAGAACAAACATTCCTCTGTAGTCTCCAGAAATGTCCATCTCTTCCCCTCAGAGGCCCAAAAGGCCTTAAGTGCAGTCATTCTAGAAATGCATGTATTGCTAATGGAAAGATTTGTATGTATCCAATGTTACCTAACTTTGACTTTAATACTGTGCTACTGTTTTGTCACAACTTTAATGCTTTCTTGTGTGTGCAGATGGTGAGTTACTTCAATTGACTGTACCTAGTACCTGTTGTGTCTTATGACAAGAAAAAGCAGAATAAAATGGCTCAGATTGATGGTGCACATCGCTGAACAGTGATGTTTAAGCAACTGAAGGCTTAAAACTCAGAGATTTTTTGTGCCCTCCCAAACAAGGGAGTCTTTAAGAATCTGAAGATTAATCCACTCAAGAACCCAAAGTGTACTTAAATCCTTGGGATCTTGACACTGAGATTTTTATGAACAGGACTGACCCTTTTGACTCAAGTCTAGATTTTGCCTTGTAATACACCTTGCCTAGCATGTAGGAATGTGTTACCTGAATGTCCTCTCCCTTGACCCTAAAGCTCCAGCTGCACTAGATGTGGAAACAAACTGCTGCCTGTAGCCTGAGTAACTCTGTAGTAGAGAGATTTCTCCAAGTTCTGGAGAAACTCCTGACTCAGCATCTTGCATCAATTGCTGAACTCATGGATTTGAGCTAAACCAGTCCTTGGTGAGTGCAGGCACTTGCCCCTGTGGCACCAGGACTTCCTCAAGCTGGGCTACAGTTGGTAACTGTAGCAGATATTCTGGCCTCCATCCAGTTTTGTGGGATCTTCTCTATTCCTCCTGGGCTACACTTCTGTGTGTTTAAATAATTCTCTCCTATAAATAGTAGAACTGGTCAGAACCTTTCTTCTCAACAGGAAGAAATAATTTCTTGTGCCACTGTGTTATAAAACCTGGTAGAAGGGACTGCAGGTGGCTGTTCAGGATGTTTGTATGCACCATTCCATGAGATTTGGAGAACTTTTCCTCTTGCCTTCTAGAGCTTGTGTTGGTCACTAGATTCCTTTCCTTGCACAGTTCCTGTCAGTCTGGTTTGCAGTCAGTAGCTGTGTATCCCACTAGTGCAACCCCAAGGTTTTGGTTAATCAGCCTGAATTACAAAAGCCCTCTGCCAACCTGACTGTTCCATGTTGTGCCCTTTTAATACTTAAAACAGATGTGGACATAGTGTTTAATGCCACTGGCATAGCTTCCCTCACAGCTCCAGAGAGCCTCAGCATGACTGTAACCTGGTTTTGATGTCTGTGAAGTATCCTCCAACCCGTTTGTGTGGCTGAAGCTTTTGTCTCCTACCATTCTCTGCATCTGTTTGATTGCTCAGTAGTGGCAAGTGGGTCCAATGAGCCCTAGGAGTGTGCCCTGGTTCAAAGCTGATCCCCGAAGGTCTGCCAGTGTAGAGCAGCTTTTTCTTGAAGGAAGTCCCCAGGGTTTAATGTCCTAGTGCAGCTCTTGTGCTCTGTCACGTGCCTAACAAATGCTGTGTCTTCTAGCTGGGAAAACGCTGCAAATCTTTAACATTGAAATGAAGAGCAAGATGAAGGCTCACACCATGACAGATGATGTCACCTTCTGGAAGTGGATCTCTCTGAACACGGTTGCCCTCGTGACGGATAATGCAGTTTACCACTGGAGCATGGAGGGCGAGTCCCAGCCCGTGAAGATGTTTGATCGCCACTCCAGCCTTGCTGGCTGCCAGATCATCAACTACAGGACTGATGCCAAGCAGAAATGGCTCTTGCTGACTGGAATATCTGCACAGGTACTTTACCTCCAGGAAGGTGTGGAAACCCCAGAGCTTGTCTTGTTGTCTCCTTCTACAGGAGCAGGACTGATCTGTTTGTTTTATTAAATGTAAATGCTTGTCTCAATCTTCAGATAACAAACTTAAGTGTAACTGAAAATCTCACATTAATATAATTGGATTTGTAATGATATTAACACTAATGCAAGGTTAAGAGTCTGGAGTTGTAAGAGGAAGCTTGAAATGGCAGCATATTGACCAATATTAAATTAAATTACTCTCACAGTGCCTGTTTTTCCTGACATTTGTTCATTCTTGTGTAGCAAAACCGTGTAGTGGGAGCAATGCAGCTGTACTCTGTGGACAGAAAAGTGTCCCAGCCCATCGAGGGACATGCAGCCAGCTTTGCACAGTTCAAGATGGAAGGGAATGCTGAAGAATCCACTCTCTTCTGTTTTGCAGTAAGAGGGCAAGCTGGGGGTAAGGTAAGGCTTGGTTCTAAATATACTGTAATCTTTAGTGACTCACCCTGGTTCTCTGCTTCCAGGAGAACAAGTGGTTTAATGCAAAAAGTTGCATTTAAGGAAGAAAGTGAAGGACTGTGTCAGTCTTGGATATGACATATGGTGCATGCAGAGCTTGGACTACCTGGTGTAGCAAGAATCTGTGAGTGGAGAAGTTAAGTGGCATGTCATGACCAGCCTAATTAGCTGCTTGAAACATGTGACTCTCAGCTTTACAGGCTAAGCTTGAGGGAAAAGCTGTTGTAATCTTTTTTTGATGCTGATCCCTGCTATCAGACTCAACTAATTTCCAAATTGTTGGATGAAAATTTTAAAAAATGAAGCAATAGTGTTGCAAGGCTAAAGAGTGGTCTAATGCCAATGCTGGAATTATGTGAGTTACAGCAAAACCAGAATAAAGCCAGAGCTGGGTTCAGAAAATCATCTTCAGAACTGTCTCTGTAGAATGTGAGCCAAGTTAAAAGAGTGCATCTAAAGTAACCTAACTGAATCCTGAAACTTCTCAGTAATTAGAGGTAACTAAAGATGATATTTAACTGTTTCCCTCACCTATGGTACATGAACACCAGATGCCACACCTTTAGCCAGTGAAAATATTTAGGAAAATTAACTTAGTTAATTAGTTTATCTTTGCATAAACTTGGGATTAAGGCTGAGCAGCAAGGAAATTGCTGTATTTTCATTGTTGAATCTATTGTTAAATAAATTAGATGCAAGAATTAATCTTATCTCTTGCACAGCTGCATATCATCGAGGTTGGCACACCACCCACTGGGAATCAGCCCTTTCCAAAGAAAGCTGTGGATGTCTTCTTTCCTCCTGAAGCACAAAGTGACTTTCCTGTTGCTATGCAGGTATGACAGCTGCAAACAGCTTCTCTTGGTGGATGTGAAAGGAGCAGGGCACTGGGAGCCAGCTGGTTAATGTGGACCTGAGGATTGGCCCTAAACTGGTGTGACTGCTGCTCCTGCTTCAGTAGTGCTAAAATAAAGGTGGAGACAAGCAGCATTCAAAAGCAGCATGTTCTTATCTATTGAAGAAATATCCATATATTTTAACTGCTTTTCAAGCTCTTCAAATATCATTCTGCTGTAATAGTACTCAAGTAAAAAATAAAACAGCACTTCTGGCTGTCCTGAAATGGCCCAGCTGTTTGCTGTGTCTCAAAAGCACCAACTCATTTATCCAGTGCCAAATTTGAGTAATCTATTTCTGTTCTGCAGATCAGTGACAAGCACGACGTGGTGTTCCTCATAACAAAGTATGGCTACATCCACTTGTATGACCTGGAAACTGGCACCTGCATCTACATGAACAGGATCAGTGGAGAGACCATTTTTGTTACTGCACAGCACGAAGCAACAGCTGGAATTATTGGAGTCAACAGAAAGGGACAAGTAAGGAAACTTGGCCTGGAAGTCACTGTTTTAGCTAATCCCACTGGCTCTTCATGAAAACACTGCAGGGTTCATAGCTGTGTCTAAAAATTTCCAGAAATGTTCACTTTGAACTCTGCTCAGAGCACGTGAGGTCTGACAGTGTTGTTAAAAAAATAAATTTGCTGTTCTATCTCCATACACATCTAACTGAACTCCTTTAAACAAGTTACTAACATTGTACAGCCATGCCTTTAGCCCACATTGATTTTGGGTGGTGTTGCTTGTTGAGCATGGGGAATATAGAGCAGAATTGTTCCTGGTGTCCTCTAGGATTGATTATTTAAGACACTGAGTGGGGGTTTTAGAAAGATCCCTGTATCCCTGAAAGATCCATTGTATCCCTTTGTTTCTACCTCTGCAAATACATTAATTAAACTATTAATTGCCTGCTTTGATGCAGACAATGGCTGACAGCGATTCTTTCTCTTTAATAAAATGACGAGTTATCAAGGGATGAAACATTTTCCATGAATACCATAACTTTCCTCTTAGAAGTTAGCTTAGCTCACTTTTGATATTTGGACTAACTGGAGGTTTTTCCTGGTGCTTTATTCAGGTGCTCTCAGTGTGTGTGGAAGAGGAGAACATCATTCCCTACATCACAAACGTGCTGCAGAATCCTGACCTGGCTTTACGGATGGCTGTCCGCAACAACCTGGCAGGGGCTGAGGAGCTCTTTGCCAGGAAATTCAATGCACTCTTTGCACAAGGGAACTATTCAGAGGCAGCAAAAGTGGCAGCTAATGCCCCAAAGGTAAAGTGTTCAGGACAGCACTGAACTCTACTGGCTTCAGCTTCTTGCTTCAGGAAAGCTCAGTGAATTTTTTAAGTGGTGAGGGCACAGTCTTGTTGCTGCTGTTGTCTCAAGTTAGTACTTGGATGTTTCACAGGTATCTGATACTGGTTGCAGGCTGGATAATCTTAGCTTGTAAAGCCCACAGAGGAGGGGAGCAATAAATGATGAAGTAATGGCTGTGATTCATAGTTTCTGGTAGTCGCCTTTACTTCTCCAGTGATGCAAAAAAGTGTGTGAAAAGACAACCTCTAGCTGAGGTTGCACCTGGAAACAGGATAAAAAAAATCCAGACTAAGACTAAATTCAGATGAGAAGAACTTGCTTGCAAGGCCAAGGATGTCCTAATTCTGAACTTAAATCTGCATTGCTACTGAAATAAATTTAATGGGTTATTATAGCACATTTTCTGTCAAAGCATCTCAGTGCCTGAGCTGATGTTCATCCATATTGCTCCTGACATTCTGGGCTGGCAAAACACAGAAATGCTTGTGACAGCTACAGTGACTACAGTGACATTACCTCCAGCTTCCTGGAGAAACTCTTGCCAAGCCACAACAGCAGAAAAGAAAATTGAAGTGGATCTCTCTCTCTCTCTCTGGCAGGGAATCCTGCGTACTCCAGACACCATACGCCGGTTCCAGAGTGTTCCAGCCCAGCCAGGGCAGACTTCCCCTCTCCTGCAGTATTTTGGCATTCTCCTGGACCAAGGGCAGCTGAACAAGTATGAGTCACTGGAGCTCTGCAGACCAGTGCTCCAGCAGGGCCGCAAGCAGCTCTTGGAAAAATGGTTAAAAGAAGATAAGGTGAGTTTGGGGTTGATACCTTCAGAGCTGTGAGGGGGAAAGGAGCAGCACTGCCTGACTGCCTCCCCCTTCCCAGGGAAACTCAGCTGGGAGCTCAGCAGTGACAGCAAAGAGCTGAGCAATAGGTGCTCACTCTACCTGTCACTATGACTCAAGTTACTGCAAGAGAATTGATCAAATACTCAGAGCTGCACTCATTCCACATTTAAAATCACAGCAGGATGTGCAGAGCATGGAAAGCTCTGAGCTGGTGCTGGGCTTTGCCAAAGCACTCCTTTGGATACTGGCTGCAAGTGCTTTGGGCTGTGATTACATCTGTGTAATTAGTTGAAGAAACATGCTGATACAATGTGTCACCCAGCTCTTTCTGGCCCTGAAAATTCATTTGTCTGCTGTAGAACAGCATGAGGAGCTGAGCCCATTAGATCACTGCTGGGAGAGTCAGCTCAGGCTATCAGGCTGGACCTTAATTTTTTCAAGAGAAGTCCAAAAGGAAGATAAATGAGGAAGAGGGTGGTAGTGCATTGCACATGGCATTGTCAGGGTGGGCTGACTGCATTTCTGTTCCTGAACAGCTGGAGTGCTCAGAGGAGCTGGGAGACCTTGTGAAATCTGTGGATCCTACACTAGCACTTAGTGTCTATCTGAGAGCCAACGTTCCAAACAAGGTCATCCAGTGTTTTGCTGAAACGGGACAAGTCCAGAAGATTGTTTTGTATGCTAAGAAGGTGAGAGAAAATTAAACTGCTGTATCTATCCTGTATTTAATAATAACTTCAGTTCTAAATGTTCATGTTCTAAAGTAGCTAGAAGTAACTGTGGGGGAATCTGAGAGCCTGTGTAGTATTTACTTTTGCCTCAAGTTTTTTATGAATAGTTACTGTTAGACTTCATACATGGGTCTTTTCCTACTTCCCCATGCAGCCTTTTCCAAAAGAGAAAATCCTGGCTGGATTGTATAATCTTCTAACAGTAGCTTTTACTCAGTTCTGTATTTAACAAGGTGTGTGCTCTTGCTGAGTTCTCACTTTTCATCATCTTTTCAGGTTGGATATACTCCAGACTGGATATTTTTGCTGAGGAATGTAATGAGAATCAGCCCTGATCAAGGACAGCAGTTTGCACAAATGCTCGTTCAAGATGAAGAGCCCCTTGCAGATATAACACAGGTAAATATTGCTATGAAGTGTTGATTTCAAAGCATTAAATTGGTAAGAGGAGCCCTACTCAAACCATCAGAGCTATGAGTTTGGGTTTAGCTTTGGAAACTGCTTTGATGCTTAAATATACCTTCAGTTCCTAATCAAAAACCTGAATTTCTTTCCTTTTTTTTTTTTTGCAGATTGTGGATGTCTTTATGGAATATAATTTAATCCAGCAATGTACAGCGTTTCTGCTGGATGCACTGAAGAATAATCGTCCCTCAGAAGGTCCCCTGCAAACACGTTTACTTGAGATGAACCTCATGCACGCCCCTCAGGTGTGTGCTCAGGCTTCCCGGAGCTGGGCATGGCAAACACTGGTGGGCAGTGCTCAGGAACTGAGTCAAAATGTTCCGTGTTCCTTCTAGGTTGCAGATGCCATCCTGGGAAACCAAATGTTTACTCACTATGACCGGGCTCACATAGCTCAGCTGTGTGAGAAGGCTGGTTTGCTGCAGAGAGCACTGGAGCACTTCACAGACCTGTACGACATCAAGCGTGCAGTGGTTCATACTCACCTCCTCAATCCTGAGGTAAGGCATCAAACACCCTGCATCTGCAAATGCAGCCTTTAATAACTGCTCTCCTGCTCAGGTCTGAAGTGCCTTGTGTGTCTTTGCAGTGGTTAGTGAATTATTTTGGGTCCTTGTCAGTAGAAGACTCTCTGGAGTGTCTGCGTGCGATGTTGTCTGCTAACATCCGTCAGAACCTGCAGATCTGTGTCCAGGTAGCTTCCAAATACCACGAGCAGCTGTCAACACAGTCACTCATTGAGCTCTTTGAGTCCTTCAAGAGCTTTGAAGGTGAGTCTGTACTTCTGCAAGAGCAGCTGGTGCTCACCTCATTACAGATGTGTGAATGAAGGACTGTCTGTCTGCTGAAATCTAGAATGTCATAATGAACTTAAGTAGTTAGGCCTCAAACTTTCTGTCTTGAAAAAGATCTGAACCTTAAAGTTTCCCTGTTTAGGATGGATATCACTATTCAATTGTATCATTTGTTTTTCTGAAATCCTGGGAAATGTTTGGAGCTTTAGAAAAACCTAGAATGCTGGCCTTTTGCCCTTGTCCAAAATGGGTGTCTTAAATTTCTGTAGTCTTCGGGATCTCTACTTTTAAATGAGACCAGCAAATAGTGTGTTGACTGTTTCTCTCCAGGTTTGTTTTATTTCCTGGGCTCCATTGTAAACTTCAGCCAGGATCCAGATGTGCACTTCAAGTACATTCAAGCTGCCTGCAAGACAGGGCAAATTAAAGAAGTGGAAAGAATCTGCAGGGAAAGTAACTGCTATGATCCAGAACGTGTTAAAAACTTCCTCAAGGTAATGTTTGGGTGACACTGGACTGTCTGGGGTTGTTTGGGGTTCTGATAAAACATGGTGTGTCACTAGTGAAATGAGGCAGCTCTGTGAAAATAGATGAGTTTTAACCTTTGCACTTAAGGATCCGAGTGTCCTCAAACCAGAGGTATCTGCCATGTTGACAGTGCCTCATAATGAAGTGTGAGCCTGAAATATTGTCTAAAAAATGAGAATGTCAGGTCAGTTCCTCACTGCTCTTGGTAAGGTCAATCTGGCTTCAACTCTTAACCTGTAGTAAATGTACCAGCTTACCTAGAACTTTTTTTAAATGTCTGCTATAAGATAGGAAACAGTTTACTTAACTTGAGAACACCCTTAGTGCCAAATGAGTTGATAACTTAATGCTTATTTTCAGTGTCATCAACTCCAACTGAGCAACTACAGAAACAGCAAATGAATAGAGTCAGTTAATTCCATAAATGCTTTCAGGTTCAGGGCTGATCTGTCTTACTCCTACACACTGAAATTTCAGTCAGGTGAGCCATGGTTTAGCTCTGCTGGGAGATGCCAGTCAGTGGGAATATATCCTGACTGATCCAGAGCATTGGTGGAGAGTAGGAAAAGGTGGTGTGCTCAAAGTTCAGATTCTGTAGTTCTAGTTCTGAGCTTATTGACAAGCACAACACTCTGAGAAATACCCGAGGAACCGTGTGGGAGGGGAAAACTTTATCTGGGAACATTTCCTGCCTTCATGTTTGTTGGTTACATAGCATAGTCTTAGATTTTGCTGATCATATCTGAAGATGGCAAAACTCTTCCCCAGAGAATTCTCTAAAACTAACCTGGTGTCACCGAGGTGTAAGGTATGTAATTTGATCAAGCCACCTAAGATATGTTATCAAGCTGTCAAATTCCTGATGAAAGTTATTGTCTTTTGTGCTGTTCCATGTCTGGAATGTGCAGGACATGTACCAGGTAAATCTCCCAGTACAGGCCTCCCTGTGTAAAGTCCTTAAGTGTAATTTATATGTAGGATTATATTCTGGGATGTGCATGTTGGAATAAGTGATCTGAAATATGCATCCGGAATACTGTCTGCCACATAGACTAAGCTTCTGTACTGTAACCATTGTAACCTTATGCTGAAAGTTGGAATGCTTTTAGATAATTAATCTGGTAAGCAATTTAAGTAGTACTGCTATAGAGCTTAATTGTTACTGTTCTCTAAATCCATGGTTAGGGGGTATCACAAGGCACATGGCACTCAAAGTCAATTCTGTATATCAGTTTTACATTATGAACCACAACTCAATCTAGTCTTGGTTAAATTTCTTTTGAAATCCCAGAGTGCTAATCCTGCACACCAAACATCAGTGGCGACTAAAAATATTCTCTATAGCCTAGGCTTGTAATAGTTGTATTGTGTTGTAAAACTCTGTAGAGTCTGCCATGCAAAGGAGCAGGGTTAAACTCCAAAAAGCTTCTTGCTCCTCACGCCCTGCAGTGGGTGTGAGTGCTCCCACTTGCTACATATTGCAAACAATGAGCTGAACAACAAGCTGTCATTATTTGGTTGACTGTTGAGTTTTGGCTTTCCAAATTCAGCTGCTTTGACAGTTTAAGTGACTGTATTATTTGTCTGCTGAACTCCAAGAGCAAAACCAAATTACTAAAGCTCTTCTCTTTCTAGGAAGCTAAACTCACTGACCAGCTGCCTCTCATCATTGTGTGCGACCGCTTTGACTTTGTCCACGACTTGGTGCTCTATTTGTATAGAAATAATCTCCAAAAATATATTGAGATTTATGTACAGAAGGTAGGTGACAGCTTGTCCCTTGGCTTCAGTGAGCTGATCAATCTTTACAGTATTATTTACAACTACAGGCATCATGTTTGAGTATTTTGCAAATAGTATAGCTTTATACCTGAGACTGACATTTAAGTGATTATTAGTGGCCTCCAGCAAATTAGTCCTGATGTGAGTCAGATCTCATTCTTCAGTCAAGTTAAGCTGTAACTCCCATTCATGTGCCACTTGAAGGAGGAAGACTTGGTAGAATAACTTAAGAGTTGTTGGGGTGATTTTAAGCCTCAACGTTTTGGAGGGGAGAGGAGGGGAAGTTTTCCTTTTAACTTCCTGGAGGGACAAGGTGGATTGCTCAGGGAACTGAATGAGCCACTGGGCTGGGATGGGAACACCTGTTGACTGAAGAATTGACTTTTAAGCTTGTTCAGAACCTCAAGAGGCTGGGAGTAAAGGCAGGAAGATGGAGTCAATCTTAACAAGTGACTTTCATGTGGAGTTCTGTGGGATAAGTATTGCCTGCCTTGCTCCCTGACAACACCCTTTAAACTTTTTAAATGCTCCTCTGTAGGTGAATCCAAGCCGTCTGCCAGTTGTTATTGGGGGGCTGCTTGATGTGGATTGCTCTGAAGATGTGATCAAGAACCTCATCCTTGTAGTGAGAGGTCAATTTTCAACTGATGAACTCGTTGCAGAGGTTGAGAAAAGAAACAGGTACTAAACTTCTGCAAGTCTCTCACCAGTTCCCAGTCTGGCAGTGTTTGCTGCTCATCCATCAGTGCATGGCACACAGCTGAAGCTGGTACTGACACGAGCAGAAGCTGCCACTGGGTAAAAACCAGCTCTGATTCTGATGGGGGGATCTCTCCAGATAACTTTGGTGTGTTTTCTTCATAGTGTCAGAAACTTACACCATTATAATAATGAATCACAATGTGGGTTAGAACAGAGCACTGTAACTCTGGTTTAGTTCCTGACTGTATCCTACACCAAGACTGGCTTCCAGAGTGTAGAAATTATGCAATTGGATATTTATTTACTCAACCTCCTAACGTGAAAATCACTTCCTTCTAGGCTGAAGCTGCTTCTGCCCTGGCTGGAAGCAAGAATTCACGAGGGCTGTGAGGAGCCTGCCACTCACAATGCACTGGCCAAGATATACATTGACAGCAACAACAACCCAGAGAGATTCCTGCGTGAGAATCCCTACTATGACAGCCGTGTTGTTGGCAAGTACTGTGAGAAGAGGGACCCTCACCTGGCCTGTGTGGCTTACGAGCGTGGACAGTGTGATCTGGAGCTGATTAATGTATGTATGCCCAAGCAGCTGCCTTGTGGTTGAGTTCTAACTTCAGTGTCAAGGGGTACATAGGAAGCTTTACAACAAAAGCATGTATTTCCTAAAATGTATTAAGCTGGGAAGTGCATGCTGCTAACACGGGAGAGGAGGTGACTGTTTAACCTCCCTCTGCAGCTTCATGAGAAATGGGAAACTCTCCTGCCCATCCTAAAACGGGAGGGTAATGAAGTACCAAAGGCTGAGGTTTCTAGTCTGCCCCTCAGTTCAGAGTTACAGTACAGTTGTCTGTAGGCTCCATAGCTGTGCCTTCCCTCTGAGCAAGCTGTGCCTTTATGCAGGTGTGCAATGAGAACTCCCTCTTCAAGAGTCTCTCGCGCTACTTAGTTCGTCGTAAGGACCCCGAGCTCTGGGCCAGTGTGCTACTGGAAAGCAACCCCTACAGAAGACCCCTGATTGACCAGGTACAGCTGGCAGGACATTCACAGCCTTGCCTGTCCTCACTGGATTTGCAGAACCTGACATGGACAATGTCATTTGTCCATGCCTTGTCTGCCTGCAGGTTGTCCAGACTGCTCTGTCAGAGACCCAGGACCCCGAGGAAGTCTCTGTCACTGTGAAGGCCTTCATGACTGCAGATCTTCCCAATGAGCTCATTGAACTGCTGGAGAAAATAGTTCTGGATAATTCAGTGTTCAGTGAGCACAGGTATGTGAAATGAAAACTAAATCTCAGGAAACTTGGAGTTATTGCTATAATGTGAAGCAGCAATACCTTCTGCAGAGGGGAGGATGAGTTTCCTGATCATTATTTGATAAGTGCTATTTCTTTCCCTCTTCAGGAATCTGCAGAACCTTCTGATCCTTACAGCTATCAAGGCTGACCGCACCCGTGTCATGGAGTACATCAACCGCCTGGATAACTATGATGCCCCTGATATAGCCAACATTGCCATCAGCAATGAGCTTTTTGAGGAGGCATTCGCTATCTTCAGGAAGTTTGATGTCAACACATCAGCTGTACAGGTATCTTCAATTCTCAGGTTGTAAAAACTCCCTGTGCATCCCCACACAAGGACTTTGCTGGTGACTTCAGTGCTTAACCCCAATTAGCAAAGTGCCCAAAGCTGCTCAGTCTTACAAAGCAGAACAAAAGTTGTTCATTGAAACTTTGTAAGCTTAAAATCACTCACGCTGTGTGGCTTGTATGGAGTTACTCCCTCTTTTAAAAGCTGTGGATGCACTGAGGAGCTTACATAAACCACAGCTTAGTGTGTTGTAAAAGTGCCCTTTATGAGAATGGCTGATCCTGGTTATCCTTTTCCCAGGTGTTGATAGAGCACATTGGGAACCTGGACCGCGCGTACGAGTTCGCCGAGCGCTGCAATGAGCCTGCAGTGTGGAGCCAGCTGGCCAAAGCACAGCTCCAGAAGGGGATGGTAAAGGAAGCCATTGACTCCTACATTAAAGCAGATGATCCTTCCTCATACATGGAAGTTGTTCAAGCTGCTAATGCCAGTGGTATGATTTAAGTTTTATTTACATCTTGGCTGTTGATGTTGCTCAGCTCTTTTGCCTGGTCTGCTCAAACTGCAGTTCTGCCAGACTGTATCTTGATGCAAGTAGAGGAATCTGGCCCTTCAAGGACTGCCCTAAATAAGAATGGGAAAAGGTAGTGTATTCCATCTGTAGGTAATCAGTGGTCTATAATTTCCTTTAGCTAGGTGGAGACTTCTTTCAGAGTCTTGGTATGAAGTTAAATAAGATTTTAGTTAGGCCCATTCTAAGATGATTTGCTTATGAGCGGTGTGAAGGTTGTTGATTGTTGGGGAATAGCTGTAGAAATATATCAGAATTAGGTTCAGCTGATTGTTTAAGTTAAGCACAAGTGTCCCCAATGGTAGGAAATAAACATTCTGAACTCCTTTCCATAGGAAACTGGGAAGAACTGGTGAAGTATCTGCAGATGGCACGCAAGAAGGCTCGGGAGTCGTACGTGGAAACAGAATTAATCTTTGCTCTTGCTAAAACAAACCGCCTGGCAGAGCTAGAGGAGTTCATCAATGGCCCCAACAATGCACACATCCAGCAGGTGAGACAGACTGGCTTTGTTTTGCTGACTCACAGAGGGGTGTTGGGAATTCTGTCTCTTTGGGTATACACATAGATCTTGGCCTTTAAATCCATTTTGACAAGAGCTTGAATGACACACATTTAATGTAATCCACTGGCTGAAAATGTGCAGGAATAACCTGGCTGTGCTGTGCCCCAGGTTGGTGATCGCTGCTATGATGAGAAGATGTATGAAGCAGCCAAGCTGTTGTACAACAACGTGTCCAACTTCGGCCGTTTGGCCTCGACCTTGGTGCACCTGGGCGAGTACCAGGCGGCCGTGGATGGTGCTCGGAAAGCCAACAGCACTCGCACGTGGAAAGAGGTGAATTCACTGGCTCTGAGCTCAGGGGATTTCAAAGCTGGGGCCTGTTCAGAAGCTTTGATTATAAGCAGTAACACAACTCTCAATTCCAGGTCTGCTTTGCTTGTGTGGATGGAAAAGAATTCCGCCTGGCTCAGCTGTGTGGGCTCCATATTGTAGTGCATGCAGATGAGCTGGAAGAGCTAATCAACTATTACCAGGTAATTAAGATGACTCCCGTTGTACAGTCCGTTCTGTCATGGCAACCCTGTCAAAATCTGGATTCTGGATGGTTCCTGATGTGAAATGTCTCTGTCTGTGTCTCTAAGGATCGTGGCTACTTTGAAGAGCTGATCACTATGTTGGAAGCAGCACTTGGACTGGAGCGAGCACACATGGGAATGTTCACAGAGCTGGCAATTCTCTACTCCAAGTTCAAGCCACAGAAGATGAGGGAGCACTTGGAGCTGTTCTGGTCCAGAGTCAACATTCCCAAGGTGAATGTCTGAGGCTTAAAATTTAGCTGAAGACACATCTTTTTGGGCTGTCTGTACCCTGGCTTTTGCACGAGCAGCTCCTGAGATTATTAATGGCACTGATGGAAATTCCAGTTAACAAATATTGCTAATTCTACCTTTTGCTTAGGTTCTGAGAGCTGCAGAACAAGCCCATCTCTGGGCAGAACTGGTGTTCCTGTATGATAAGTATGAAGAATATGATAATGCCATAATCACAATGATGAATCACCCAACAGATGCTTGGAAAGAAGGCCAGTTCAAAGATATCATCACTAAGGTATTGCTTTCCTAGTGAAAGTTATGTCTGTTTTTCATTTGGATTTCCCCACAATCAAACTCCTGCTCTGAACATGAATCTCTACTCCTCTCTAGGTGGCCAATGTGGAGCTGTACTACAAGGCAGTTCAATTCTATTTGGAATTTAAGCCCCTGTTGCTCAATGATCTGCTGATGGTGTTGTCCCCTCGGCTTGACCACACTCGTGCTGTCACTTTCTTCACAAAGGTAATTTTCCTGCTATCCAGCTCAAAGCAACAGCTGGGAAAGCATTGAGCTGTGGTACCATTCTAAAGTGCTTAGCTACTCCCCTGCCTGCCAGGGAAGATGCTAAGAGACTTCCACAAAAACTGACTTAAATGTGTCTGTGATTCCTTGAAGGTTAAACAGCTGCCCCTGGTTAAGCCTTACCTGCGCTCTGTTCAAAATCACAACAACAAATCAGTCAATGAGTCCCTCAACAACCTCTTCATTATTGAAGAAGATTACCAGGTATGTCTTGTCTTGAAGCACTTAATTCTGGATTTACCTCATATTCTCAGCCTTTGTTTAATGTGTAGAAACAGAGTTTTCTTTCTCATTTTCAGTAGTTTTTACCTGCTTGCTATTAAGTCCTGAAATGATGTTTTCCAGCGCTTCAAACTGAATTAGTGGTGAGGATCCAAGGATTAAATGGAAAAGTGTTAGTGGCTTTCTGAAAGCATTTGGTACCATTCCTATTGGGGATAGAGTGGCTACTTTGTTATGAGTGTGACAGCTTTTATTTAAGGCATGCAAACAGTGGGTGCTACGAAAAGGATTCACAGAAGAGGCAAACAGTTGTGATGTCTGGCTGTTCTCCTGTTTTCAGAGAACAGCTGCCTGATATTCAGAGACTCTTAACCATTCTGAAAAACACTCTAAACTCCCTGTGTGTCAAATAGCAGCTTCTCAAATAAAACAGCAAATCTCTGCAGATCTGGCTGGAATACTTTATCCTCCTGCAAGCAGGAATACAGAACTAATGGAAAACGTTTGCATTTTGTGGGTGCAGTTGTACATCTGAGGTGTGACTTTTTTTTTTTTCCTGCTTCACTCAGGCTCTTAGGACTTCTATAGATGCTTATGACAACTTTGACAACATTTCTCTTGCCCAACGTTTGGAGAAACACGAGTTAATAGAATTCCGGAGAATCGCCGCTTATCTCTTCAAAGGCAACAACCGCTGGAAGCAGAGTGTGGAGCTGTGCAAGAAGGACAGGCTGTACAAGGTGAGACAGCAGCCAGGGCAGCTGCAGCAGCTTTGCCTTGCTGGCCCTAAGGGGAGCTTAGTGAACAGCACATTGTGGGTTGTTGTGTCTGTCCCCTTGCAGGATGCCATGCAGTACGCCTCTGAATCCAAAGATACTGAGCTGGCAGAAGAGCTGCTGCAGTGGTTCTTGCAGGAGAACAAGAGGGAATGCTTTGGTGCTTGTCTCTTCACCTGCTACGATCTCCTAAGGCCGGATGTTGTCTTGGAAACAGCGTGGAGGCACAACATTATGGACTTTGCCATGCCATACTTCATTCAGGTCATGAAGGAATACTTGACCAAGGTAAGAGCAGGTGCCTCTCCTACACCCAGAGCCTGTTAGTCACTGTGGTGAATGCCTTGAGACTGTCTGCTTGCTACTAACATTGATTTGGGCTTTGTCCAATGTCTGTCTGTCCATGTCCACACTTACTTTTCAGTCCATCTGGGGAGAGACTTCGCCCTCTAAGAGGCTGAAACACTTGCAGGCTCCACCCTCTACCAATTACAGAACCTACATCAGTAGTATTTGCCTGACCCTGGGCAGTGTCTAAAGTAGTTCCAGGCTCCAGGCATTTCCTGTGTTGTGTCAGTCAGGAATCCCAGCTGGGATCAAGCTTTAACTATATTCTAGACTGTGTACTAAAACAGCTTTATAGCTAGACCTGGAGATAACTTACTCTGCTATGCATTTAACTCTAAAATGTGGCTCTGACACTTAATGGCACTAATTATAACTCAAATCTTCTGTGAAGTGACTCAGGATGGGTGAACTCCTTGGTAATGCTCTGACAGACTTGAACAGACTTGAGTTAAATCCAACTGTCACTAGAAAGATTTTCCCAGCTGAAGCTTTTGGGAGTATCTTCCAGTGAAATGGTGTAAAATCCTTAATGATTAAGACTTTTCCAAGCTTGAGTTGAGCTTTTACTTTCGTGCAGTCAGTGAAGACTGAGGTGCCTGTTTGTCCAGAAATTTGCCTGGCTGTTCCTTCTAAAGGCAGGACTACCCTGTAGTTCTGTAGCCAGCCTGAAATGCTGTGCTGGGGGAGGTGGGGAGCTGGCTGAGCAATACAACTGTTTGTCAGAGATGCCTGCACCAAGCTAACACCGTGCCTTTGGTGGGAGTAGTAGATTCTTAAAGATAAAAATTCCTGATCTGGTAAAGGATTAGGGTGTAGCTAATGAAGTAAGAGCCAGCAAGAAGCAGAGCTGCCTTTCTAAAGCAGATACTTCTGGTGTACCTTTGTTTTTACTCGCCTGTACCTTAATTATTTCTTCCCTGACGCTTTTGTTTCTACCTTTTTATATGCTAAATATGGAATTTGATTTTTCTAAGCTGCACCTTCTGAATTCCTTTGCAGGTTGATGCAATAAAGGAAAAGGTGAAAGTTGATTCTTGTTTTCCATCTTTAAGTCTGGAGGACTAAGTCTAAGGATTCTGCATGAGTTTTTTTCTTTCCTATGTTTACTACACTGCTGCTACTGCTTTTTCCCCAAACAAAATATCACTAAAGCATTTGCAAATTGTTTAACTCTCACTAGCTAGTGCTGTAGGAGAAAAGTAGATTCATTTGCTACTAATAAGCTAATAGATCCTCAGGAAGGGCATACAGGTGATCAGTTGGATCACAGTCAGCCTGGTATTGAAACAACACACAAATACTTACACAAGTGCTATTATTTGACAGCCAATCTGACTGGAAGAACCTCCTACAACGAGAAATAAGTCTGTGAATCCCTAAATCAGTCTGGCATTTGCTGGTTGAAGGGCTGTGATCCAGTTCCTGATCTCTGGACCATGACTAATGCGTGCTGTCTGTAGGCAGAGTAGATACTGGCTGCTTCCAGAGGGACTCTTCCTCACTCAGGTGTCAGTTCTCATGGTGCTGATCTAATCCACACAGTGCTCTAGTTCATGTAGCAACTTAAAACTTCAGCTGTTACACCAAGTCTGTGGTTCTCCTCCCTGTAGCAAATTCCTAGTAGTTGTCCAAAAAAAGACTGCCTTCCAAGCTCTTCAGCTTCACTAAACTTCTCTTGCTACCTCATTAAAAAAATATATAAAAATGGTAATGCTTATTGCTCTTCTGAGGCTACTCCAGGGCTTGCCTTTTGCTGTGTAACTTTGACCTTCAGAAGGGCAATCCAAGGTTTTCTGTCCATCTGCTTCCCTACAAATGCCACCGTGATCCTCCTTAGCCCGGGGGTCAGGCCTAGCAGGAGTTTTCCATTAATGTGGTTCAGCAGAGGGCAAAACCAAAATGACAGCTTTGAAGATGGACTAAATGCAAAAAAAAAAAACCTGCTGGTTGTAAAGACACCACTGGAACTCAAGGCTAACCTAAGACACGTAGTGTAAGGTCCTTCAGCAGCTAGTAAGGAAAGTAGGAGAGCGTGTGTGTGAAAAAAGGAAATTGAACTGCAGTGTTTGCATAAACGACGCATGTGTAGCAGTCATTGCAATTACATCCCACTACTCCTGAAGCTCCAAGGCATTGCTGTGGGCTGCGTGTGGTTTTTTGGGGGGAGCCTGTATGGCAGTCATCTTCAGACCTCACTCGTGCTTCAGTACTTTTGCCTCTTTTTCATGCACACATAACACGATAACATTGAATGCATGTTACTTTTCCTCTGCAGCTTATTGCAGTCCCTGTGGAAAAGCCTTTCAGTCAATCTTGCTCCAAGTGTGTAGGGCCCTGAAGCTGGTGATGCTCAAGCAAGTGGTGTAAGAACCATCCTTCGGGCTGGCTTCAAACTTGAGCTTGTTCTTGTCAATATTTGTTGAGCTCTGAAGGGAGGCATCAAAACTGGGTCCAAAATGCATTGAATGTTCTGGGCTGGAGGCTTTCCAAGTGTGAGTAAGCCAAATGCCCCTGCTTAGTAGCAAACTCAGCACATTCTCCTTGGGTTTGCATCTCTAAACTTGTGCTTCTGTGTTCAGTGTGTTGCTGTTCTGAGTTAAAAACAGTGCAGTTCCCAGCACAGTGTGTGGAAATGAGTCTTGGAGCATTGGATGTGATCCCGTGCACTTTGGCAGCAGCAAGCCAGACTGTGGGAGGCAAGCACCAGGCTGGCCATGGAAGCCCAGCCACTGAGGGAACTCGAGCTCAGGACTTCTGCCACTCCCTGGAGTTGTGCCTCAGCTTGAGGTTACAAAGGAACAGGTTTATGGAACACACGTTGTAACTCACAGCTGAAAGGAGGAGCTCACAGCTCTTGGAGCTGCCAACTGATATTTGCTCATGTAGCACAATTAAACCCAAAACTCACATGGGAATGTTGTAGCTGAATAAATAACACTGACCCTGTGTAAGTGCAGGAAACCTTCAAACTCCTTTATTAAGGACACGAATGAAATGAAATGTTAATTTTGTGAGTTGTATTACTGTCTTTCAAAAGTAATTGGCATGATTATCTCTGACTTTGTTCTAAATCTTATCTCTCAGGTAAAATACCAATACCTCATTTTGTGGTTTTAGTTTCAGGGCCTGCCTTAGACTGTAGAAATGCTGAGTACCCTAGGATCTGTCTTAGAAATGAGCAGTATTTCACTACAGAAGAAGTTCCTTCTCTTGCCTTTCTGTAGGGGTGGGCAAACAGCACCATTGCACTCGCAGTGCAGCAGTGAAGCTGGCCAGGCTTGTCTGTTACTGTGTGTAAAGCTGGAAGAATTGGAGTATCTGTGGGTTTAGGCTGACTGCCACACAGTTCTGGAGTGGAAAAAGCAAGTCTTATACACATGCATTCTCTGCATTTGAACTTAAATTGCATGAGTGAATGGGTTTGGAAAGTGAAATCTTGAGGCTCAAGTGACATGTCGGATGCTATTGCAGTCTGCTCTATCCAAATACAAACCAGATTACTTTGCCTCAATGTCACCTCCAGGGAAACTTCTCCAGGTCTGGGCATTATCTCGGCAATGGCTCCAATGCCAGAGGTCTCCAATTGAGACTGAGCTCAAATCTGTGTCCAAAGACTGTCCAGCTCCAGTCCAGTACAGAACCTTTTGTACAAAGCTTCAGCCTGGAGTGAGCTTTCAAAGCAGTTGAAAATCCCTCCATGAGGGTTTTTTTCAGGAAACAGACAATCTTGACTGCACCAGTACCAACATTGCTACTTGAATTGATCTTAACTTGTAAATGGTCTCCTTTTCTTGATGGGTGTTGACATACCACTAAGGCTTTTCCACTTCTCTGCCACGAATAAGTACCTGTTTTGGAGGAGATTTCTTTAATTGTTGGTCTCAATTCCAGGTGGATAAACTGGATGCATCAGAATCTTTGAGAAAGGAAGAGGAGCAAGCTACAGAAACACAACCTATTGTTTATGGTAATGCTTTAGTTTGTGTGTTATCAATTACATATTTCGCTTTTAAAACAAGCCTTCCCTAATCTTGTTTTTTTTTTTCCTGAGGAAATCCTGGGAAATGGGAAATGAAATCTTAAGGAATGTGTTCCAAAATGCTAGATAAGTGCCAGTCTGGCTGCTGAGGTGGGCTGTGGACTGCAGAATTTAAATTGTCCTGGCTCCTTAAGGAAAGGTCTACAGGAGCTGTGCTATTCCTGACTTCCAGCAAGTGCAATATGCTTTATATCTAAAGAATATTTATACCTACTTTATACTGGGTATTTTCTTTATATTCGGGGTATTCTAGTAAGAGTTTCTTCATATACTTGAGTATTTTTAGCCATGTGTTGTGTCCTGAGATTTTATGGGAAAACACCCGCTCTGGCCCTGAAAAAGCCCGGTCCAGGTCAGCAGGGATTTAGTGGTGAAACACAGCAAGACGTCCTGAATTTCAGGCATTTTGCTGAGTGATTTCCCAGTTGAGGAGGAGTAAGATGCCCGTTGTGTGTTGCAGGCCAGCCCCAGCTGATGCTGACAGCAGGACCCAGCGTGGCAGTTCCTCCACAGGCACCTTTCGGCTACGGCTACACGGCCCCTCCGTACGGGCAGCCACAGCCCGGCTTCGGCTACAGCATGTGAGATGCAGCACAAGTCAGCCTGGAGCAGCAACTTTTCTTACTGAAACTCCACCGTCCCTCCCCGCTTTAACTCATAACAGGGAAAAGCAAAGAGTTCTGCCTCGTGTTCTTGTAACCTTTATTTCATGAAGGACTGTTTTTTCTAGCGCAAACGATTTGAATCACTTCTGTTAAATCTTTTTTTCACATTCCATGTCATTTAGACTTTTACTTTGAGAAGGGGAATAGTTTAAACGACTTTGTTCAAGTGGGCTTTTGCAGGACTGCTTATTACCATTAAGTCTATTGTGAAGATTCTGATCTGCACTCTATAGTGTTACACTCTAATATTGAATCTTAAGTTCATTGTATGTGAGCAGCTTACGGTATGTACTGTCTATTCTAAATGCATTTAAATCTCACTGTATATTTGGAGAAAGCTAAAGCCAAGATACTTGTATTTGACCTTGCAAGACTGCTGACAAGAGACAACACTAATCAGCATATCCTCCCTGGGTTGGATTGCATAGCTCTAAAAGAATTTAAAATGCGTACAGACAACCTTGCCTGACTTAAAATGAGTAAAAGTTTTGGGTTTTGTTTTGTTTTCTTTTTTTTCCCTTAACCTATGCAGGTTTTTCCAGTTATGCATATAGAAAAATGCTAGTGTCTTTTTGCTCACTCCATATGTAACAGATGACCTTATGTTGTGCTGTATCCTGTGCTTTTGTGGGACATTCCATTCAGGAACAGAGCACCATGATTCCAATCTGTGTATTTACTAACCCTGCCCTGAGGTTTGTGTATGTTGGATATTGTGGTGTTTTAGATCACTGTTTTGAGTGTACAGAAGAGAGAATTCAAGCATATTGCTGTTCAGTTTTGTTTGTGCAATTTGAAATTACGCAATTTAAAAATAAATTACTGGACTGTGGACATGCTGCATAGTGGTAGCTTCACTTTACTGTCTTCAAAAAAAGGACCTGTGGACTCAAACCAAGTATTCCAGTGCTGGTCGTGTGGGGCAGTGCAGGTGTGTGCAGCCAGGGGTCTGAGGGGCCAGCAGCAGAGCAGCAACGGGGACCAGTAGCGGGGTCTTGCACTGAGGGAACAATACAGGAAAATATGTAATGCTTTTTCTAGAGAAAGATTATGCCAGAGAGAAGAAAATATAGCACTTTTCACCAGTTGGCTGCACTGTGGTCAACTCCAGCATATTCGACCAGATGATACATTAGGATTGTAGTAGGGTGTGCCAGTTCAATTGAGATCATGTTCTAGGTATGTAAATTGCCTTAAACATATTTAGCTTCAAATAAAATTGACTTAAATGTTTCTCTATGAATACTGTCATATTTGAGTGTAACGAGTCTGACAGCAAGGGGCACATGTCCAACAGCTCTAGAAGCTCCTGTCTCTTAACCAGGAGCCACACTGGGCGTTAGGATGCAGATCCCTCTTCCTCCTGTGAACTCCACAGTTGTGCTGTGATCCTGGGGCACTGCAGCACTTCCATGGAATAGGGGCTGGCAAGGCCTCACCTGCCCCAGGCTCTCTGTGGTCAGCAGGGGTGGAGCACAGGTCTGCAGTGAGCCTCTCAACAGGATTATGAGGTGCAGTATAAAAACATTTCCATCCTGTGTGTTTATTGGCATCCCAGCCCCTCTGCCATTCCCTGTGTGGATGGCTGGAGATGGAGATCAATCCTGTTCTCTCTCCTACAAACTCTGCACAACTCTCAGCTGGAACACGTGGCTGAGAGGTTGGCAAAAATGCTTAAAAGCACAACTCTCACGAAGTGTACAAGTAGAATTTTCTGGAACCCCCAAGGTGCTCTGAACTGCAGTAATATCTATAACAGGGTGCTTCCTTCAACCCAGGAGTGCCTGTTAATCCCAGGATAACCAGGATTTAAGTCTGTCCCTGAGTGCCCAGTTGTTTATATGGAGGGTAACTCCCCACACTTGGTTTAACTGCACATTTTTGCACGTGTAGGAGCTGCACGAACCCTTCCAGAGGGAAGCTCAGCTTACAGCTGCTCCCCACAACTGTTCACTGGGCTGCAAATCCAGTTGAACTGGTCAGCCTGGTAGCAATTACAAGTTGTTGAAGCAGTTTGGGCAGGAAGTTACCCACAGCTCCAGTTCTTAACTGCTTCAGCAGCTGAGCCTTTCTGAATTAAACAATGTATTTACTACAAAAAACAGGCATGAAGAGCAAACTTACACTACCAACCAATGTGCAAAATCCTCAACCAACTGCACAAGTTGGAAATTTCCTGGGTTCCTTCTTGTGCCAACTCTGCTTTCCTCAACTGCCCTCAGCCTGGAATTTTCTTTCCCCCTTTTGGAACACAAGCTAGAGAGACTCACGATTTACAAATTTAAATCTTACAAAACTTGCTGATTTTATTAACCGTGAGGGAAAATACGGAAAAAAAACCCAACTTGCATTTTTATCCCTTCAGTACTGACATACATGAACACATCCAGGTCTTTTTGGTACCAGTTTAGAAGAGTTTAAGGTGACCAGAAACTTTATCTATGACATCAGCTGGTCCTGGTCCGATCCCAAGGACTGTCCTGGAGCCTGGAGCTATCTGAGTACGCCCAGCATCCTGTATCAAGCTCACAGTCAGCCCCAGGCGCTTCGCCTCAGCCAGGAGCTGCACCAGAGTCTCTTCATCCGGAGCTTTCAGGACCACTTTAGGTTGTCCACAATATTCCCACTGCTTCAGGAGCTCGGGATCCCTTTTGTGAACCTGCTTGTAGGCAGAGACAGCAGCGTGGGAGCACTGCGCTGCTACTTTGCCCTTGCCCATCTTCAGGTCGTTGCGGACGATCAGCACCAGCTTGAGCTCCCCAGACTCTCCCATGATGTCGGCCTCGCCCCCCAGGCTGTTGGGAGGCTCTGGCATTGTTCCAGCCCCAGGCTTCCTGCGGAGCCTCCCCCGCATGCCCCAGCCCAGGCACACGCCGCATGCCACTCCGATGATGACTTTCAGGAAGTCGGACTCAAAGAAAACAGTCATGGTGGATTTTGGAGACTGCCTCTGAAAGAGGGGAAAGGCAGAATTTACTTGAGCGTTTCTCAGCTTCTGAGAGCATTTCGTGTGCTCTCATCTGGTTTCCACTTGGTTATTTGAAGACAAAACGTTTGTTAGAAACACAAAGGAACAGTTCTCCAGACAAGGCTTTCTGACTGCTTTGACTCAGCAAGCAGAGCTAAGATAAAATGGCAAATTATCATAGAATCACAGAATGGTTTGTGTTGGAAAGGGCCTTAAAGTTCACCTGTCCCACTCTCTGCCATGGGCAGAATACCTTCAACTATCACAGATTTATCCAAGCTCTGTCCAGCCTGGCCTTGGACACTTCCAGGGATGGGGCAGCCACAGCTTTTCTGGGCACCCTGTGCCAGGGCTTCACCGCCCTCACAGAGAAAACATTTTTCCTAATATCCAATCCAATCCTCCTCTGTCAATGTGAACCCATTCCCCCTTGTCCTGTCACCCCAGGCCTCTGTAGTAAATAGTCTTGCCCCACCTCTCCTGTATGTTCCCTTCACGTACCGAAGGCCACAATTAGGCCACCCCCGGAGCTTCTCCTCTCCAGGCTGAACACGCCCAATTCTCTCAGCTTTTCCTCATGTCAAAATTACACCTAGAAACGAGGAGAGAAACATTGAAATACGAGAGGTTTCAAGCCAATACCCCCAAATTCAGCCGAGGAGCGGGGCCGCCTCCAGCTCCACCGCGGGCCCTCGGCCCCGGCCGCGCTGGAGCCCGAGCGAACACGGAGGGCAAAGACCGAGAGGGGAGCGAAGCGTGCGGGACCCCGCGGCCCTCGGGGTGGGCATGAGGGGGCCATGAAGGAGCATCCCCCTCATTTCTCACCTGCCTCTCCCGCCCGGCCGTGCCCGCCCGGAGGTGACGGAGCCGCGGCGCTCGGGAAGTGACGGAGCCCGGGGCGGGACGGGGCGTGTTGTGCCGGGCCCAGTTCCGCGTTGTGCCGGGCCCAGCGGAGCTGCTGGAGCGTGGTGAGTGCGGGGCCGTGCTCGGGGCTCTCCTGGCGGGCGGGGGTCTCGTTAGCGGCCCCTCAGCGGGACCCCTCAGCGCTGCTCGGCTCCCCTCAGTGCTGCCCATCTCCCCTCAGCGTTGCCCGTTTTCCCTCAGCGCTGCCCCGCTCCCCTCAGCACTGCCCATCGCCCCCTCAGCGCTGCCCGTCTCCCCCTCAGTGTCGCCCATGTCCCCTCAGCGCTGCCCATCTCCCCCTCAGCGCTGCCCCGCTCCCCTCACGGCTCCTCCGGCTCTGAGGTGACGGCGGCAGGAGGGGACTCCCGGTGCTGAGGGAGCCGTGTGGGAGCCGGGGGGTGGCCGGGAACGCTGTGGAGGAGCAGGGTGGGAGGTGAGGCTGCTGCTCGCCGGCCTTGAGGGCGAGAAAGGAGCCGCTGCCATCTCACCCCGCTGGAGAGCGGCTCTGCTCTTCCAAAGCCCCGGGAAGGGTGGGATAGACCGGCCCTGCTGCGGCCCAAGGGACGGTGCCTGATGACACAGGGAGAAATCCGTCCTTTTCCCTGCGGAGAGCCACATAGCCGTGGCCTTTGTCTGCTTTTCCACTGGAAATGTGCTGTGCTTTCCCGGCTGGGTGCTCCCTGCATACCCATGGACTGCCTGGGGTTTGTGGCTGTGAGGCCCAAATCCACGGGAATATTTCTGCTGGCTGGGGTTAATTACCTTTTATTCTGGCTTTTATTTCTTTTGCCAATGTCATGTGGTGTTTACGGGAGATGATAAAGCAGCAAGGTTCCCGTTTTATTCCGGTTTTGCCTCTCAGACGCTTGGCAGGTCATGTAGGTGACCTGAGGGAAGGGGTGATAAGTGTGTTTGGTAGCAGCTATTTATCTGTAAAGTGCTGTGGATCCAGGTTATCCCCTTTCAACTGCACCTATGGCATTTCTTCAGGGTTTTCTCCTGCCCTTGTTTTCTCTGCTCTGTGCTTACCAACAAGTGGCTATCCTGGTTTAGTTAATGGTGACAATGTGGGTTGAGGTGGAGGAAGTGTGGTGTTATTCTTTCAGGGTTGTGTTTGGGCAGTGGATTTTGGTGCTGTTTTGCTGTTAGGAATTCTGCTCTTTTAGAAGTTGTTTCACCTCAGTTTGATGGAGGGTTCTCGTGCTTTGTAACACCTTATGACACACCTTATACATCAGCTCTTCTTAATGTATTAATTTTCCCATTGAAACAGTCTGTGTTATGTCAGTCCTGCTTCTTCCAATCCATTATTTCTGCAGCATGGAATAGACTTTCCTTTATTCCTTGTGGGATAAGTGACAGTTGTAACGATGGCTTCATCCCCTGTTTTCAGATGAGAGTTTCAAAAGCCAGTTTCCAGTTGTGCAATGGGAGGTGAGCTCTCTTATTAGCCTGAGCTTTGTTTCTTGTCCTGCTGAGCTGCTGAGACCAAGGGTTTGTAATTGCTGTGAGGAAGGGTAGGAGGAGACTTGGTAGCTTTCAAGTGGGTGGTAGCAATGAGGAAGGAACAACTGCGCTCTTTCCACCTTAAAGTTTTTTTTCTAAGTTGTTGTCTTGGTGTTCTGAATGTCATAACTGCCTCTGTGTCTGGTGAAAAGCTCTCTTTAGGGTGATCTGTGCCATGCTTGGAGATTTTATTTCTTAAAAAACTGTGGGTTTAAAACCAAAAACCATCCTTATAATTCCTGATGTATTGTGATGGGAGGCAGAGTTATCTGCAGGTTGGAACTTTAACTTCTGTTCCTTGTGGACGAGTGTGAGCTGGGTGGACTTTGCTGCTCCCTGAGGACGAAGGGCACAGCCTTGAAGGTGTTGCAACACTGAGCTTTTCGTACCAGCTTCAAACAGTCATGGGACAGCACCAAAAACACCAAACCTCGCTGGTTTTGGTGCTGCTTGGACCAGAGGGGGCCAGGAGATGTTATTAGTGAGGCAGGCAGTTGTTCAGGGTATTTCAAGCTTATTAAAAGAATATTTTTCTTTCTCCCAAGCTCAGAATTGGCCTCTGTGAACCTTGTCTGGGCAGTGTGTCCTCACTGGATGGCCAAGTGTGAAATCTGATTTGGCTCCACTTAGAGACTGTTCCTGTGAAAAGCAGAATTTGTTATCTCAGGAGCTTTCTGCCACTCTGGGCTTGGTCAGGTCCTTGTGTTCATCCCTTTTCATCTGTGCTGTGCCTCCTCTGCATATCCTCTTATCCCTGGGTCTCACCTTTTCATCTATTTATTGTACAGCATCTCTACTGCTTTATTACAGCCCCTGATTCTACTGCTGGATGTTATCAAAATTCATGTTTCACCAGGAAAAAAATACACCAAAAAATCAGTTTAATATATGTGGCTTTAATGGCAGGGACAGGACTTTCAGTTAACTCAGAAGAAATTGCATGGCATCCCTGAAGCTCATGTTACAACAGTCTTTCCTAAAAGGCATCCCAAAGTCTTTTTGGAAAAAAATAGGAATTTTAACTGTGAATTCTAAGATGATTTATTTGGGTAGGAATTGGAAAATAGGTCTGGTGTACAGAGGCATAACCCACAAAATGGAAACCTGTGGTCTTTAACTGAATTACTTCTCCTTTGAGGAATTGAACTATTTTAGTTAGGAAAACATTTTTAGTATGGGAATAAATGCACTCATATCAAAATAACCCATTATAACAAAATCTGTGGAGATTTGGAACATCTTTCAGATGTGGCCTCATTTATTTTAATTGAAAGCTTCCCAGGAGTGCTGAAGAACTGGGAAAAAAAAATCGAGCAGTTACTTTTTCAGTTTTCTGTCATCTTCAGGAAAGTCATTAACCTCCAAGCGAGGGGCTGTGTCACTGCAGTGTCACATGAACAGTGTTCTCTTGCTCTGTAGGGGCAGCAGCTTTGCAAGAGGAATT
Organism: Sturnus vulgaris; assembly: GCF_052056855.1. Classification (NCBI taxonomy): domain Eukaryota; kingdom Metazoa; phylum Chordata; class Aves; order Passeriformes; family Sturnidae; genus Sturnus; species Sturnus vulgaris. The sequence goes on along the minus strand of NC_142263.1, from coordinate 2,686,104 downwards.
GCTTTGGGCTCGAGTGCTGCAGAGCTGAGGACCTGGTTGGGCTCTTCCACCACCTTCAGATCCTGGAGAAGTGGTGGAGAGGGAATAACTGTGAGGAGCTGGAAGGGGTATGTAATGTTTCACTTCCAAACTGATCCCATCCTTCACCTGAATGTGTTCTGTGCCAGGCAGTCTTTGGCTTTCGAGGGAAAGTGCTCTCCAAGCTGTTCCTTTGCCAGGGAATTGTTAACTTATTCTTTCTGAAGAGCATGTGATAACTGGGAAAAAAAAAACCTCCTCTCACAGATGTGCAGCACTGTCTAGATTAGTGCAATTCTTCACCCACCTGGAAAGGCTGGATTTTAATCCTTTTTTCTCCTTATTGTAACTGAAGAACAGAGGTGTAGAAGAAGAAGAAGGAATATCAGAAAAGTTGAGGAGAAAGAAGCAGCAGGATTGGAACATTTGGCTTTAAATGCAAGAAATAACTGGAAATGATGTGTTGGTGAGGTGGCTGGGGGGAACAACAAAATGCCTCAAACTCTAAGTCTGGTTCTGGGAGCTGTGTGAGCAGGAACTGATGGAGATGAGAGTCAGGGCTCTTTCAGTAAGAATGGTAAGAATTAGTGATTCAAACTGTCTGGGAGAGCAGTGAGAGATGAAATCAGCTTCCTTGTTGTTCCAGCACCCTGGAAAGGAGTCCTCCAAAAATCCTGAGTACAGAACATGAGTCCACATTCTGCTCCTCCAGCTGAGAGTGCAGACACCCAAGTGCCTTGTCCAAAACGGGTTCCTTTTGCATAAGAGCACCCAACACTTGGGTGCTTCCACAGCCTCCCCAGAGCTCCAGAGAAGAGACTTTTGTCCTTTTCTCTGATTGCAGAGAGCAGATACTGCAGTGCCCAATTTTGTTGTGTTCTCATTCTCTGATAGCTTCTTTTGCTTTGTCTCACTTCTGCTGTGAAGTGCCAGTCACAGTCACCAAAACCTTTTTTGTTGATCAATTTGCATTTTTGACTAGCAATAATTGTCTTTTTATGCTTCATGTTTTGGGTTGCACTAAAGCTCAGTGGTGTATTGTGAGCTCTTTGTTCAGCCCTACAAAGCAGTTCTTGTGTGAGCACAGCTCTAACAAATGATCTAAGCCATCCTGATACAAAAACTGCCCACTGTTGTTTTCCTCGCTCTTTCAAATAGTTTATTTTTATGTTTGCTGCTAAGTACTCCATGTAGTAGGCAAATTTATTTTTAGAGATGGGCTCTGTGTCTTTCTCAGCATCTGTCAGAAGTGAATTTCTGTTTAGCAGATGGAATTTAATTTCCTGTGATGAGCTCTCATGGATTGGGTGTAGAATTGAGAATATGGAGTGAGTTAATGAAGGATAACTCCATTTGGGGCACACTCCCACTCCAATTAACCCCTGTGGGGAGGCATTAGTGCAGGACTTCTGCTTCTGATGGGCATCAAGCAGCACAGCAGATCAAGGGTGCTGAGCTGAGGATGTGCATCCTCCAGTCCCTCTGCTAAGATGCTTTAAGTATAATTAGACTTGGGTAAACCAGGGAGGTTCTTTTCTGGAGCCAGGAAGGGTTTGCAGCCCCTTCAGCCCTGCCATGTGATAGGTATCCCATCTTCAAATCAGCTGTGGTTTTAAATAAGAATTTTTAAAGCTTTCCTGCAGAATGGTTAAACTTTAAGACCATCTTGACAAGTATTTGTCCTACAGAAATGTGGAAAGGGATTATTTATCTGCTTCAGTGCAAACATACTTGAGGTGGTGTTATGCAAAGCTAATCCTGGATTAGTGCCTTTCCAAGCAGGCAGGGTAAAAGTGGCTCTGGCAGTTGAGCTCCTGAAAAAAAAGCTGTCATGCCTTGGGAACAGCACACCTGAGAGCCCCAGAGATGCAGGGCTTTTATGGATTGCACTGGAATTCATGCTGTGCACAGCCTGGGCTTTAGCATCAAACATGGAGAGCAGTTGGCATTGCACTAAATGAACTTCCTTGGAGTGTAATTAAGCTGAGAGCAGAGACCAAACCAACTGAGACTCTAATTTTGAAGGCTGGATTTGCACATGTGAAAAAAGATGGATTTCCAAATGAGGAACGTGCAGCTTCCACTGAAATTTGTAGCATTTTTTTTCTAATCTCTGCTATATTTAAGTCAACAAAATGTGACTTAAGTTCCCTAAGCCAGAGCACTTTTTTTAGTGTTGCTGTGTGTGCTCAACAGCTCTGGATGGCTTTTGCTTCCTAAGCAGCTTTCTGTGAACATCAGGTTTGCTGTGTGTGGGTGTGTAATTTAAATATTGCCCTCTGCATTTTGAGCTCTGTGTGTGCAAATTCATGTCGAGTGTACATGGCTATGTGTGTATATAAACCTCCATTGTAAATGATCATAAATACTTATTTAAATATAGATAAAAAGAAGCACAACTGAGTGCAGTCAGAAACAAAACACTCCACTGTCCACCTGTCCTGATGGAATTAAGGGGTGGCTGAGCATTTGATCCTGATATTGCCATAGCAACTGGGCTGTTAACCTCAGCTGAGGACTGGGGGAGCTCCAGAGTGTCAGGCTGCTCTAAACTCACCTGGGGAGAGGGAGAGGTTCACATTTCCCTGGGGTCTGAGCAGTCCTTGGGTTGCAGGTGATGCTGTAGAGCTCCCACTGCAGCAGCTCAGCCTCTTGTCCTTGGCTGACTCCGGAGCCCTTGGCATTTTACAGCTTTTGCAGAGGTGTTTTGTTCATTTTTTAGGCGGTTTGGGTATTCTGGGGTTCATGTTGCAGTGAGTAGAAGCTGTGACATGCATGAGATGAGTTTCTGTTGCCTTGTTTAACCAGATTTCTGTTTCTGCACATGTTGTGTCAGGGGGAGGTGTTGGAGAAAGGGCTCCTTCCTGAGACCTCAATGCTTTTAACTACTGGATTTTAACTAAAACCTTTAGTAATTAGATTCTAGCTAGCAATTTTATCTGTATTGCTAGTAATGCACAATGCTTGTACCTGTTTAGAAAAACACCTGTCTAAAACTGACTTGTGAGACCCTGGAAATGTCAAATACAGCATCTGAAATCTTTGAACGTTTAATTTAAAAATTTGTCAAAATTCTTGCAGTCTGAATCCAAGGGGTGATCTCACTCCTGTTTACCAAACCTGAGTTGCTGCTTGGCTCTTAAGGCTAACATAAATCAATGGGGAAGTATTTTTCCTGTAGAACTTTAATTTCTTTCACTAGACAGTTTTATATAACCTGTCATTTTAATATTGCATCACTTTTCTTTCCAACAAAAGCAACATATCAAAACCTGTAAATCAAGTGTGCTTACAGGGAGAAATACAATGTAAATAAAATTCTTTAGCTTTGTAGGACTCTCTTTTCCAAATAAAACTCTAGAAACTGTTTTAAGATTCAAGAGAGGGTTTTTAAAACAAGGAGTCTGACTGTTTTTTCTCTTTGTGTTTTATTGCATAAGAATTGTCAGCTGTTCAGGTTTGGTTTTTTTTAAAGAAAAAAAAAAAAGGCAGTTCTTGCAACACTCTGGTTTGTGCTGGCTCCCATTTCTTGCATTATTTACTCTCCTGAATAAGGAAAACCACATCTGTTCTTTTGGGGTTTTGTTTTAGGGCTGATCTTTCTAGAGAGAGCCTGAACCAGCAGAGAGCATGGACAGTGTCAGCAGAGCTTCCATCAGCAAGCTCTTGTCCTGTGAAGACTTTGCCTCTTGTGCTTCAGAGGCAGCAGGCTGTGCAGAGCAGGAGATGCAGCTCTGTCTGGGTCTAGGTTAGCACACTCAGGGCTAATCTGTCAGCCAGGGAGGTTTTTGACACCGTAACAACCTGCAAAGCTTTAGTGCCAGGAGGAGGAGCACACCTGAAGCAGCAATCTCAGGATGGAAGTGAGGTTTGTACGAAGCTCTGCTGCTCCTGGAGCCCAAACAGTGGGTTGGGTCGTGGAAGGAGTTTGTTTAATGAGCTTTTGTTCAGCTGTTACAAGTGAGGGAGTTTTGTCATTTGAGTGTAAAATTTAGAATTATGTAGGTGGAAATGTTTTAATCTTTGTCACTGCGGGGATTGAATCACTTTCTCCTGTTTAGTGGTGTAATGCAGGATGGGTGTGAGTTACATTTGGAGAGCTGCTGGGTGTTTGTGGTGTCCTAACCAGAAACACATCTTGTCCTTTTTGGGTTTCTCCTGCTCTTAGATCCCCACACGTGAGTGATCTATGAAATGGCAGAGAATGGCACAGACTGTGACCAGAGGCGCATAAGAATGAGCAAAGAGCAGCACAATGGGAACTTCACAGGTAGGTGGAAAATCACTTTGTGTTCTCAGCTTTGTGTTTGGGGTGTAAAACAGCACAGGATTGAAAAGGAATTGATTTTGGAGTCACCTGACCTGGTGAGTGGCACCTCTGCCCATGCCAGGGCTGGAATGAGCTGGGCTTCAAAGCCCCTTCCCACCCAAACCATTCTGGGATTCTGTGGCTTTATGCCCACATAATGCAAAGGGCCTTGCTGCCTGAATCCATCTTGGACACCTCAGTCAGCTCTAAACCTGAAGGATTTAGGATTTCAAAGCCATGGAAGAGATCCATGTATTTCCATTCACACTCTTTTCCCCTCCCAAAGTTCTTGATCTGTGGTTCACATACATTAAGCCCCACAAAGCTGACATGGATACCAACAGGGGCTACAACAACAGCAAAAAAAACCCTAAAAATCAAACTCTGTTGGCAAATGTGTGGCTGTGGAAGTCAGGCTGTACAGCCCCACCCTTTGGCGCTGAAAAGTCAGTTCTTGGTAATAAAAATCTGTTTTACACTGGGACAGATCCAGTTATTAGTCTCCCAGTTTCTAGCTGTTCTGTTGAAATTCAATGTCACTATAATTTATTGGTTTCAGTGATAAATTACCAACAAAACAGTTTTAACTACTTCACCTCCTGCCTCTCCTGTGTTTTTCCTGCTGGTATGTCTGAAGTAGCCTGGGGTTAATGTTTAGAACTCATGAAAAATAACCTGAAAACAGTTAATGAAGATTTTTTGTGTCACTGGATAATCTGTGCTGTGTAGTAAAGCATGGAAATTATAATCATCTTTATTTGTTTCCTGTCAGCTTTGAATGTGCCAGTTCCATATTTAATTAAGTTTTGTAATCAAGTGATTTCTCAAGTTGTGTGCAGTCTTACACCATTGTCTTTTACGACCTTTTACTAAAAACAAGGTCATAAAAACAAGGTTGAAGCATTTTTATTACACATATTAAATGAAAAAGATTAACTGCATGTTTGTATGTATGGAACAAATTAAAGCCTTTTACTTAAAGACTTAAATCATTCTGTAACTCTGAGGGAATGTGAATCTTCAGTATTTGCCAGGATTTCTGTTAGTTCATCTTAAGCAAGTGATTTTCTAGCTAAGGAATACAAAATTAAGTGGGCTGTGTGACTAATGAGATCTGCAATTTTTATGTAAATATCAGCATCTGATAAGGCAAAATGTTTCAATTACTGGAGTAAGACTGAAATAATACATCTTGGGTTACAATATGCTGGAGATCAGATTAGATTAATATTTTAAATGCAACAGCTTTTTAAAAATCTAAAATGTATTAATATTATTACAATGCAAAATAGAATACATGTGTTGTGACTGTGTAGTAAGTGATGTTTAAACAAGTTTGGTGTCTCTTTGGAAACAAGTGTATTTTTTCATTGTTTACTGGTATTATTTTTAAAATCTTACTCCAGAATTCCTTTTCTTTAAAACTTTAAAAATTATTAATGCTCATTAGCTTGACAACCTTTGAACAAGCCATTCTATGAGAAAACAGCTCGGGTTTGAGGTTTTATTCATTTTTGTTGTGAGCACAAAGTAACACCTTGGTTAGAAAAGCCTTTTTGTGAGCTCAGTGCCAGGCAGGGCTGTGCCCCAAAAGCAGCTCCTTTGCACGGGAGGGGTTTGGGAGAAGCTGGAGGCTCCTGGCTGAGAGGGCAGGGGCTCCTCTCCTGTTACACCGTGTAATTCCATCCTCTGCAAGCAGGAATAGCTCTGCTGGAAAAGAACCAGCTCCGAATTTCCGAGGGAAATGTCCCTGCAGCAGGTGCTCAGGTCACGTTTGACTGGAGGTGCTGGCTGCTTTCAGCTCCTGGGGCAGTGCCCTGCAGAAAACCTGCTGGAGGTGCCAGGCCTGGGGCACTCTGCTTCCCTGGGTGCCAGGGGGGAGCAAACCACAGCATTCCCTGGATGTCACCTCGTTCCTGAGGCACTGGCAGCAAATGCTCTGGGATCAGGAGAAAAGATGACCAAGAGCTCACATTAACTTCCTAACAAATGAAGAAAAAAAACCCCTCCCAAAAAAACAAACAAACAGCAAACCAACCAACCAAAAAAAATCCCATCCTGCCAATCTGTGCTTTTACTCTTTTAATTTTTTTGCTTTTGTTTTGCAGATTCCTCGATGCTGAGTGAGCGGAAGCGAAGGGAGCGAGAGGAGAGGTTGAATATTGTACTGTGGAAAAAACCGCTTGTTACCTTGCAGTATTTTTGCCTGGAAACTCTAATAAACTTGAAGGAATGGACCATAAAGTAAAGATCATTTCTTTAACTTCTACTAAGCGTTCTGGGCAAACCCATGCTCTGATTCAGTAGGTCATTCTGACATCTCACTTTCCCTGATGATTCACAACTTGAAAACTGTTTTTTTTTTTCCAGAGAACATGTGTATTTTTGTCCCTTAAAGGTGGCTGCTGGAACATCCCACACTTGTAGCCATGCTTTCAGACCTTCTGCCTAAATTACATAAATGCAGTAAGGTGCTTGGGGGAGAAAATGGCAAACTGCCTTTCTGAAGAGTTGAATATTCCAATTTAAAAGAGTGGGACAGTGTTTAGGGATCCTTAAGGCAAAGGGATATTGTGTTGTGGCTGCAGTGTTAAGCACTGACCTAATGCAGGTGTTGGTATCACTGAGTAATCTTCAAAGAGCTCAGCCAGGGCAGAGATCAGGGTTCTGTGGAGCTTGCAGTGATGTTTATGATGCTGTAAATGAAGCTCATTTGCTTCTCTGTGGGCCTTTTTACAGCAGGAAATGATTTATTAAAGCACTTTCCCTGAGTGTTATTTTCACACTGGATAAAACCAGCTTTTATTCCAGTGAGAGAATTTGTGAGGAGCAGTTCTGCCATTCCCTCCTAGTGCTGAAATGCAGAGCCAGTTCTTAAGGCACGAGGCCCGGGGGTTTAGGCTGCCAAAACATGAGCAGAGTTTGCAATGAAAATGCCAAGAGCAGCAGCCATGCAGTGCTTGTGTTGGTAACTGGGCTCTGTTGTGCTTGGGACTGAGCTTACAGAGCTTTTCCCAGTCAGGATCTAATGTCACCTTGGGTGACTCCAGCTGTTGGGCTGCTCCTCTGCAGAGCTGAGCTGAGCCTGGGCTTTGCTCACTCCCCCTCTGGGCTAGGCTGGAGGTGCTGGCACTTCAGATTTACTGACAGAAACTTCTGGTTTCCATTTTCTTTTGAAATTATTTGTTTGAAAAATGCCAGGTTTATGTAGTGTAGTCTTAATTCCCTTCTACATCCCCCAAAAAATCCAACCCCCCAAGCCTATTTATTTTATTATGTGCATTCTTTTAACTACCATCAGGAATTGTCTCTGAGAACTGTTTTACTGACATCTGTAATTTCTGACAATATCCAAGCGTTTGTTTAAACTAAGCAGAAATAACATTTGAGGATTTATTTTAAGACCTCAAATCTTATTTGGCTTCCTAGACATCCAATTCTGTTACAGATAGCACTTGCCTCCTCTGCTGAGCAGCACATTCAGTTGTCTGGCACTCCCCTGACAGAATCTTTACAGAAAATAACCCTGACTATTACAAGCTATTAAGTTGAGACCTCAGATTGACTCTTAATGATCTCCATTGCATAAATTGTGTTTTGAGTGACAACCATTTAAAAATTCAATTGTTATACTAATGTAAGAAGCACTAACTTTAATTTTAAAATATTTTGAGTGCTCTTTTCAGTTTGCTTAATATGAAATATTTGTGACTGTTTTCCTGTATTAGATGCCTCACATTTCTATTTTTCTGTCTAAATAGATAAGTTATGTTCATAATTTGCTATTATACTCTGGGAGTTTTAAGTTATCCTAGGACTTGGTTTTTTATATGTAATTAGGTGACAATATAATAGTGTTTTCTGGAAAATATTAAATGTATTTCCTAATCTGTGTGTGGCCACATACACATCAAGCAGGAAAAAAGCCCAGTAAAACCAAACTTGCTCAAAAATTATTTGGTAGCAAATTGCTTTGGAAGACACTTTTCTCCCTTTACTGACCTAATGCTTCAGAGTTACCTAAAATATATTTATTAAATTTGGAGCCTAATTTTAATAGATGAGGAGAAACAAAATAATGTAAAGATTTGTTCCTGGGCCTGTCACTGTGGTTCTGCCCAGCAGCACAGTTGGAAATCAGCATTTCTGAATTCCACCCAGCTCGTCCTTGCCCAGGGCCAGTGCAGGGCCTGCTTTGCTCTGTGCTTGGCCACAGCTGCTGCTCAGGGCCTGGGTCTGACTCTTGGCTCCAGAAGCTGAATTGTTTTCAGCTTGTGTTTGTTTTCAGACAGTTACTTTGTTTTTCTTTATTAAAGAAAAAATAAAATATGCGTGGCTGAACTTTGATCTCGCTTGACAGCGACGCAGAGATTTTTCCCTAAAGAGTAAAGGCTCCCCAGATCTTTCCTTGGGAGGTTTACACTGCTGCCATTGTCCCTGCTGAGCACATGCAGGCAGCCCCAGTCCCCAGAGGTAGCTGAGTGACTTTGAAATGCACATTTCCTGATGAAAATCCCTAATTTGCCATTTGTCTTTAAGATTGTGGCGGCGGCGAGGGGCCCTGGTGTTTGTGTTGCTGGCACTGGCAGTGCTCACAGCCATGTACTACATCGAGGGGACACATCAACAGGTACCCACTGTGCTTCCCTGCCTCCCCTCCCTTCCCTGGGCTGGCAATTCCCTGAATTGTGCTGGGACCTCCATCAATTGATAATGTATCCTTCAAACTGCTCGCTGAGGTTTTGTTTCTCAAGTCTCTGTTGGGTGTGCACGAGTTGTGTTTCAGAGGTGGGGAGGGATGAGCTGTGCTGTTGGATCTGTTCTGGTGGATCTGGAGGTGTCTCTTCAGTTCCTGAGTGAAGCACACCTCGGGTGCTGCAGCACTCCTTCCCAGCTGCTCTCAGCAAGATTTTAATAGTGGTGGGAGCTCCTGAGTCGTGGCAGAGCTTCGTGGTTCCCAAGAAATGATTCTTGTGTTTCTGTGGAAGGGTGTCCTGCCCAGCTAGGACAGGCACATATAGAGATATAAAATGATTTCATGGTTCTGATTCTATTTCTGGTTCTGTGATGCTTCTCACTGTTTACAAATGGTCTTTTAAAGGCTTTGTGGAGCTTTGGTGAACACAAAGCCTGGTGCTTTTGCAGCACTGCAAGTGTAAGACATGGCTTAAGCTCATTGATGGTGCTGTCTACACCTTCCCTTCCCCATTTCTCTTGGAGTTTCAGATTTTCCTGGAGGACATAAAACCCTTTTAAAAACCAATTCCAACTGATGGCACAGCTCTGAAATGAGCAGGTTCCCAATTCCAGAGAACTTGCTTCTATCTTTCCTGCTGTGGTGTGGCACTGCCTGCCTGAGGGATCTGCAGTTCTGGAACCCAAGTCCTGACTTCCCAGGTTCCCTTGAGCCTGCTGGGAAGAAACCTGATCCTCTGGGACTGCTGAGGGCAGTGTCACCCTCAGGTGACAGCAGCTCCCTGTTGAGGAGGTGTCACTTGGCATTTTCAGGGTGTCCTTTGCCCTGGCAGGTTGGAGCCTGGATAAGAAGTTTATCTGGTGTAAACTTCACCTTGGTGCTCTTGGTCCATGGATGGTGTAAAGTAGTGTCCAGAACCTGCTGTGACTTTCCCACATCCCCTCATTCCTGGCAATGAGCACACAACCAACATTTTAATGTTTTCTTCAAAGTAATAAACCTGCTACTCAGTGCTCCAAGATACAACGTCCAACAGACTCACTGGGAGTGCAGCTGATTTTATTCCTGCATTTAAACTGTTCAGACAATTCCCTGAGCTGTCTGGGCTTTACTTGACACTGTCTGGGAACTGCTCCTCATGAGCCTATTCTGGATTTCAACCTCCTACTATTGAACCTGAATTTCCATCTATCTCCTTGGAAACTTGCTGATTCTAAGATGTGGGGAATTTTTCTTTTCCTCTACATGTCTGTGCTGTTACTGTAATAAATTGCAAATAGAAATATTTAGGAGTCTATTTCAATTGCTATAATCCAGATAAATATCTGTTTTAGCTTGTAGCTTAATTTTTCTCCCTTGGAGATACCAAAATTAATATTATTTTTTTTCTTGTTTGTGACTTTCCTTGCTCAGTATGTGCGGTACATGGAGAAGAAGTTCTTCTGGTGTGCCTACTGGGTAGGATTGGGCATTCTCTCCTCTGTTGGGCTTGGAACAGGTCTCCACACCTTTCTGCTCTACTTGGTAAGGATATTTTCACACCATGTCATTCCTGAATGGAGTACTTTAATTGTTGCTTTAATAATTTTCTGAACATTCTGAACATTAAATACATCTAAAGTTGGTGCTCTGGTGAATGCTGTTCACGTTCTACACCTTGTTCTGTAGTTTGCAAGCTCTGTGTTTGTTGAGCTGTGGATATTGGCCTGCTGTTGGTTAATCTTCACTTGGAAACAATGAGCCAAATCTGCAAGGTCTCTCCTCTAATCTCCTCATGTCAATGAAGCCTGTTCTACTGTGTGCAGCTCAAGTGTTTCCATTTAAAATTTTTCAGAGCGTTTTTTTAGTAGCTTAAAATGATCATTTTTCTAACTGAAGCCACCAAAACAGGCAGCTGGTTTAAAGTTCAGTCTGTATTAATTTTGCTTTAAAAAAATAATAGCAAGAACAGTATTTTTCTATGAAGATAAAATATGAAAATTTGCATGATGTTGTTTATCTCAACTTAGCTATGAAAGTCAGGGAAATGTTTGGGTGTGTTTTGCTTTTGGCCATTGGATTAGTTCCTGGGTTATGAAACCACTGTCCTGGATTCAAGAAAAGGATTCATGGCCACAAAATAATTAAAACCAGTTCATGCAACAAATGTCATCTTGTCTTTGGAACAATTACAGATGTTTACTTTCAGAGCTGCTTTAATCATTAACAATAACACAGAAAACACTACAAGAAACTCCTGCCTTTCCCCCCAGCAGGGCAGTGCCTGGGAGATGGAAAAGCATGGGATGAGCAGCCTCAGATTTACTCTGAGTGCAGTTTCTGTCCTAAAGTCTGTGGAAGGAATTCCTGCTAAACAAAACCAAGTTGTGCATTGAGCACTGTCAGACCCCAGGCCACTCCAAGATGATTTTTTGAAATCTTCCTAAGACAGTACCATTTCTTTTCTTAAACGAGATGGAACCTTTCTTTTACTCTATGTTTAAAAATCAAAGTTCTAAATTACTTCAGTGTAAAAAAATTAAATTCCATAATATATCACTTTGATTATCCTGTGGGATATGTGAACCTCATGGAGGTACTTAGGCCGTGACCTGAGCTGACACTGAAATAATTTATAGAAAATGCAACTTCTCAGTTGGTTTATCAGTGTAATTTATGGTGAGTGTTTGGGAGGCTAACAGCCTTCCAGAGATTACAGGGATGTGTCACCCAGGAAAAGAAATTGAGTTTAATATTCTTAAGGAAGGTATTTATTTGGAACATAAAAGGGAAGGCTTCACATAACTTTGTTAGGAGGGGGAATCAGACTGAATAGATTACACTGAGTGATTAGAAGGTAGTTATAGAGTAAAATATAATAAAAATATACCATCAACATCTAAAGTGTAATACTACAAGAGAAATGCTGGTTTGCTTTAAATATAAGATAAGCACGTTCCTGGTTCACTGAGGGAATTCTGTGAGGGCAGTGAGTGTAGGAACAACGAGAAGAAAGGATTTGTTTCCCTTTTTTTTTTTTTCTCCTGAGCAAGATTTAGCGATTAGCACGGTCTGCTCAGGTCAATTAACACCTTCTGGGCACTGTCAGGGCACCTCATGATTTGCAGCTCGGTGGAAACAGCGCGGTTGTTGCCACTAGATGGCAGAGGGAGTGTAAGAACAGCGGCTCCTGCTCCTACCGAACCCTGCTTGCGTTTTTAGTGCTTGAACTGTTAATATTCTTATCGCTGCAGCTGGACCAGCAAGGTGTACATGGAATTTGTTATCACTGGAGTAAAACAGTGCTTGATACCTGCTCGGTGAGAGGGAACAAGGAGTGTTGACACGAGGCTGCTGCTGCAGCTTTTAGGGGTGAACTCTTTCAGAGTGGTGTTCTGGATTTAACCCATCTGAAACAATGCAATTACAAGCTCCAGCTCTCAAAGGGAGGAGCTGTAACTATTTTGCTTTGTTATTTGTACAGCAATTCCCTCTAAAAGTAGAAATATGACACGTTAAGTGGGGCTCTCAGTGTTAACTTCTGCATTACCATTGATCTACTTTCCATGTTCCATATACTTTAATTATATTTCTTCATAATGGTAATACTTATTCTTCTGTTGACTCAAAGAAATGAAGTTACAAAACAAATCCTCCCCTGCTTTATTGCCCGGATTTGCTGGCAATAAAGAATAGACCCAGTAAGTGCTTTCAAATTGCTTTTAATGAATTGCTCATTTTAAAGCTGTATGTACAGGGAGATTGTTGGGAATGCAATTACATGCTGGGAGAACAATGCTCTTGGGCCCACCCATGTGGTGCTGAGCTCTGCTGGGACTTGCAGCATTGTCTGTGCCACTGAGGGCACGTGGAGGAATTGATGGCATGTAGGCACCTGCTCAAGCTCCTTCAGCTGTCACACAGGTGCATCTCAGTTCAGCCCACTGCATTATCCATTTACTGCATATGGCCATTCCCAAGCACTGGGCAGGCCGTGCAAGTGGTTATGCAATGGCTGCAGTACATGAATGACTCTGATGTTTGCTTTCCCTGGCCTGCTTAGCTGTTTTTCCAGTGTTGAAAGCTGTCATTTGTCTGGATCCTTCAGAGCATCTCTGACCAGCTGCTTTTTGGAGCTGCATTCTGGTGCCAGGAGAGATCCCAGGGTTAGCTGAGAGTACTTGGAAACAGTTTGCTAAAAGTAGAATTTCAAGCAGCCTCAGCGTGGGAGGGGTGTTGCTGCCTCGGGATCATTTTGGTTCACATCTGATTTGGGATTTTTTTTTTTGGTCACCGATCCTTGGTGCAAGAGGGACAGGTCGAGCATGTCAGTTTGATAGCAGGCTTTTAATTGCTGCTCCTGGCATTGGAGAGCTTTCTAGATGCTAGAAAGGGCCTG